>NW_026067920.1:11538680-11559611 GCF_014885135.2 Alexandromys fortis | reverse complement strand
GAGAGAGAGAGAGAGAGAGAGAGAGAGAGAGAGAGAGAGAGAGAGAGAGAGAGAGATATTCAGGTAAAATACTCCTATAATGTATAATGAGCCAACAGCTTAATCAATAAAGTTGGTGACACATGTCCCCACCCCACCTGCCATTTGTATGCTGAGGTGGACAGGACATGGGGACAATGACAATGGCAGGCAACTGGGAAGCCACTGATCTATGTTCTGTGGCTTATAAACCCAGGGAACAGCTTTCCCCATGATGTCTACTTTGGTTCTGGGAGGTGATCTCCTTCATATGAACGTGAAGACCCACTATGCCCAGAATTGAGCACAATGGCTCTCACACAGAAGGCGTTCACTCTTTGATGACTGAATGAACAAACAAACAAGGTGAACAAATGGATGACTAAAAGAAAATGAATGTGTTTGATGCTTAAGGGAAGACTGAAATTCTTAGCAAACACAGGACGTAGTGTTTTAGAAGATCATAGAGAAGTTAGGAGTGATATAACCAGTATTAAAGATGCATTTCTCTAGCTGGTTCTGTATCTCTTTTCAGGAACACATCCAGAATGGAGGCCACCCCTGAGGTGTCTAACCCTCAGTACACTTACTCTTATGTAGAGTCCCTTATGACACTTTTCTCACTGTATTCTAATAGGCCAGCCTTCTAGAAAGTTCTTTGAGGGAATAAAAGGCTCTAGATGCATATTTGTTGAACAAATAAATAAAATACTAAAATTTAAAAACCCTAAAAAAAATTCTCAGCTCTTCATAACTGTAATCATAATAACCTGCTTCACCATTTTCTATAACACACAACACCATTCTCCGAAGCACAAAGGCGTCGTTATACTCATTCCCTTTGCAATATGTACTGGTGACTTATTTCAGATAAATTCTAACATTTAATTATCATTTTTCCACGGGAAGCTTGCAAAGTCGGACAAACTACACATTCCAAGTGGCATCGTCAAAGCAAAACAGGTCACCATTGTCTCAAGAGGTATGGCTACTGAGCTTTCAAATCAGACAGACAAAGTGACAGGCCTGGCTGTGTTTGTGGAGAAGAGGAAGTTCTTTGCAAGTTTATCAGCAAACCTCCCATCAATCATAGCCTCCACCTCCAATGCCGCTGTCTTCACCACTATCATATCCTGTTCAAATGAAAGGCACCTACCGCTCTTACCTCTGTTTCTAACTCTTCCTTTTTTCTTTTTTTCTTTTATTTTTGGATTTTCGAGACAGGGTTTCTCTGTAGCTTTTCGTTCCTGTCCTGGAACTAGCTCTTGTAGACCAGGCTGGCCTCGAACTCACAGAAATCTGCCTGCCTCTGCCTCCCGAGTGCTGGGATTAAAGGCGTGCGCCACCACCACCCGGCTCTAACTCTTCCTAAATGAATAAAAGGTTTATAGACCCAAGCCCACATAGGTTCAGCTAAGATGAAAGCATAAATCTATTTTCTGGATTGAGCTAAGATCCATTAATATCAATCTTAAGCAGTGAAGAAACGTGAATTGCGTCTTCCTGGCACATTCTTCAAGTATATTGCTGTTGTGATAATAGAGCCCCTGTCACTCACCCCACTGAGAGCTCAGTGTCAATAAAGAATAGAGAAAAGAGGTAACTCTTTTTCTTTGAACACTTGGCATCTAAAGATTGCATTCAAAGTGAAACTCACAGTTATCTCTGTGTCTGGGAGGCTCTTGAAAACGAAGCACAGTCAGAATCATGAACAGGATACACGGCCAGAAGAATTCAGCGAGCGAGAGGACCTGGGCAAACATAGAAGACAAAATGGTGACCATGTTTTCAGGCACTGTAGCTGTCCCTCTGCGTGAGGGACATAGGCAGTCAGACCAGGCTACTTTTACAGAGAGTCACTGTTGTCCCTATCTGTGAGCATGCTGTGTCAGAGGACCCAATGTCAGAACGCATTGAATAACAACAGAGTCACAGGGTACAGGGGTCTCCTTGGCAACAATTTGCCAAGAAATCTCCTTGATGGCTGGGCCAGGCAAGCACGGGTTCTTTCATTCCAATCTCAATTACCAAAATTGATACCAGATCACAAATTACACATTATATAGTAAATATATCTCTATATTTATTACAAAAGGGCTACAAAAGAGTTATAAGCCCCAACAGAGTTCAAAGAATTTCAAAAAGGCTTGGGGCAGAATCTGAGAGGGATGTGGAGAGGCCCCTGGGGACTAGCATAAGGAACAAGGCAAGCGTGGTGGAGGAGGGAGGCTGTGGCTGAGACCATCACTGCAGCTGCCCCCTCAGAGGCAGGCTTTGGAGTCAGAGCTGATCCACAGGAGTGCAAGGTACAGGACACTGGAGGTGTAGAAATGAGAGGCAATACTGGGTACAGAGAGATGAACCAGGGGTCAGATGGACAGTATCTCAAGCAGACCACATGACCAGGAGGGACTGAGATATGCTGAAGGCCTTAGGACAGTTGAGAATTCTCTGATATTGATCCCTGTCCAGCTGAGGGACTTACACCTTTTCCTCAGTCCGGTGTATCGGGGAAATTCTCAGGCCTGGTTTTCCCGACACAGCTTTATTGTGCTCTATGTATATTCTTACAACCTTGATTTACTTTGATAAATGTATCGTGCGGCACCTCTCTTTGTTTAGAAGCAATTGTTGATCAGACTGTGCCGTGGGTGACAATGGACAGAAGTTCTCTGTGCCTACGGAAAGGTGCAGAATCATCACGCCTCTGCCCTGTATTGAGTCTCCCAGGGCCGGGCACCACCCAAGAAGCCATAACACATAACACAGAGTAACTGAGGGCCTGGCACAACCTGGTCGACAAACTCTCTCTAGGATCTGCCAGGGCAGAGCCTGGGAGAAGCCCTAGCTCATTCGCCTTGAGGTCCAAACTCAACTAATGTCACCTGCTTATCTCTCTCACCTGTCCTGGATTCTGATTCTTTTCATTTCCAAGACTTTTTTTTTTATTATTTCAGAAATGTCATGAAGGAATAAAAGAAATAAATAACTTCACCCTCATTTGCAACAAATCAACTTCTTTTAATTTTTCCCATCTCTAGGGCATTCCCGCAGTGGGTAGTGCCACATTCTCAGCGCCATCTGAGAATCCTGCTTTCATTTTGCACAGCACTCAATGGGCGGCTATGTGCAGGCTGGAGAAGCACCGCTTCTAAAGAGCAATACTCTGTGCGTTAAAAGATCTTGTCCTGGGCTGGAGAGATGGCTCAGTGGTTAAGGGCACTGACTGCTCTTCCAGAGGTCCTGAGTTCAATTCCCAGCAACCACATGGTGGCTCACAACCATCTGTAATGAGATCTGGCGCCCTCCTCTGGCGTGTGGGCATACATGGAGGCAGAATGTTGTATACATAATAAATAAATAAATCTTAAAAAAAAAAAAAAAGATCTTGTCCTTTGAATTGCTTTGGGGAAGCTGGAATAAACTCCTCAACCTAAGTGAGTCGGATCTTTTGACATGCTGAAGAACTTCCAGGAGGATCGCAGGAATATGGAGACCCTGATATCTTCTCAGTATCAGAACTTGAACTCAGGGCCTCATGCACGTGAGGCAAATGTGTTACCACTGAGTCACACACGGCCCTAACCTTAAGGTTAAATTCTTTTAAATTTAAATTCTTTAAATTCTCAAAACTGAGCAGTCAGTAGTGGCACACACCTTTAATACCAGCACTCGGGAGGCAGAGGCAGGCGGATCTCTGTGAGTTCGAGGCCAGCCTGGTCTACAAGAGCTAGTTCCAGGACAGGCTCCAAAGCTACAGAGAAACCCTGTCTCGAAAAACAAAACAAAACGAAATTCTCAAAACTGAAAGAAATGAACTGACAATGGAATTAGGAAGAGACATGAGAAAGAGAGACAATCATTAAGCCAGCGTTATTATGAATAATCTTTATTGATTTCAGTCCTTCTCACCTTTGAATACACAACATGGGTAAGGGAGTGGAGAAATTCACACCAAAGACTACCTAAAAATCAGCAACTGAAGCCCTCAGTCAGACACTGAAGACAGTGTCTAGCTGCTTCAGATTCCAAGTTGTAATGCTTTGAACTGAAAGGAATATTGGTCTCTTTGGCTCCGTTATTCTTCAGCCTGCCATTACCATCTCCTTCCCACTCTTGGCTTGTGGTGACCCGAAGGAGCAAATGTCAGCGTGCCCAGGTGAGTGCACTCGCTGAGACCAGCAAGGACAGCACAGCTGGGAGAGCATGTGAGTCCCCGTCCCGGTGTAATTACAGAAATAGAATCACCCTTTGAAGTCATTCCAGGGAAGCATTTCTTGAGCCAGGAACCAGAGGACAAAAAACTCCTGACAGCCTTAGGTAACTCAATAGCTTCCCTCAGAAAGAGAAAAGGGCAGCAGAGGCTAGCCTGGAGCTGAGGTGCTTACTGCTAACTGAGAGAGCAAGATCCAGTGCACTGGCAGGAGCTTACTGGACGTTAACATGATCAAAGCAAGAGAGACACGCATATGAGAAAGTCACCATGAAGCCATTAGTATGTACTAGTTATTAATAGTATGCACCAATAGATACTAGCCCTGGCTGATACCTGGAGTTAAAAATGACAACCCAAAGAACATGTAAGAGGCTCCAACTCATTGCATCATTCTGGTCATTACCTGTATCGATAGAACAATTTACCGCATGCTGGGGTAGAGAAGTTTGGGTAGGATTCTGTACTTATAGATGGATATAAATATGCAATGTAGAAATGTGCCTCATTAAATATGCAATGAAGATAAATCATATTTTTATTATTTTAATGACATGGTGGCTAGCTTATTTTTTGGTTTTTGTTTGTTTTTTGAGACGGGTTTCTCTGTGTAGCCCTGGCTGTTCTGGAGCTAGCTCTGTAGACTAGGCTGGCCTCGAACTCACAGAGATCTGCCTCCCAAGTGCTGGGATTAAAGACATGTGTCACTACCACCCAGCCAAAGACAATTTTTCTCATCAGCATTTAGAGATCTGCCTTTTTCAAAGACTAGTTCATCCTCTAATGTCGGGTTATTTATCCATTCGCCTACTGTGGATGAATGGAGAGGTATCCTGGCAGTCAGAAGTCAAGAAATACCATAAAGTCACACCACACAACAAAGTTCACACAAGACATTTATTGGGAGGAAAAAACCCAGGGAGGTGGCTGACTCTGCGTCCAGGAAAAGCAGCAAAGAGCGGAGCAGAAGGCAGGGTTTATATAGCATTGGGCAAAGGGGAGTTTTCCAGGGTGGAGATTTCCAGGGTGGGGACTGGTGCAATTTCAAGTCCAGAGCTGGGGTTTTTCTCTGTAGGGCAGGGGTTGGATCTCAGTCTTAGGGCAGTTAGGGAGTTCTGTGGGTGGAACCTGACAGTTGGAGGTCCTCAGGGGAGGAGCCTGACCACTCATGTGCCCTCAGGGACTTACACCTACTCACAGAAAAGTGACTGACAGGAGCTTTCTTTACCTGTCTGGCTGACTTATGAGAGAATATCCCTAAACACAATCCCTGAGCCAAGGTGAACGTGGATTTGATTCTAGATTTGAATCTAGGTAGATACAACTGTAATTCTCTCATGAAACACAACCATCACTCTTTCCCATCACACCCCTAGAGTGTAACTTCTGCTGTTTCCTGGTAGTGTTTGGGATCACACCCGGGGTCTCTGGCTCACTAGATAAACATTTCTTCACCCATGAACTACAGCTCTAGGCCAAGCTTTTAACTTTTGTCACAATTTTATCAAATTGATATGCAAAGATAGGTCCTTTCATTACCAGGATGAAACCATGTTTTTAAGCGCATAACAATTTCTTACCTGCTAATTCTCTGTCCTTCCAGGTGCCCATTTCTCTATTAAAGCATTCTTTTTTAACTGCCTTGTAAATCATCAATTTTCTGGTTTTCAATTAAAGAATCCAACCCTCCCTTGGCCTTTGTGTGATGCTGACATTTTCTCTCTATTTCATTTGTCATTTTTGTTTCTCTTTTAATTAATTAAATTATTTATTTTACTTCCCAGCCACATTTTCAATCCCTCCTCTCCTCTCAGTCCCTTCCCAACCCCCTCTGTTTCCACCCTCCACTCGTCCTCAGTTTCTGTTTAGGAAAGGCAGGTCTCCCATGGATATCAACAAAACATGGCATATCAAGTTGCAGTAAGACTAAGCACCTCCCCAGGTATTAAGGCTGAGCAAACCCACCCAGTATGAGGTGTATATAGGGTCCCAAAAGTCAGCAAAAGAGTCAAAGACAGCTCCTGTTCCCACTGTTAGGAGTCCCCATATGAGAACCAAGCTACACAACACAACTGTCACATATATGCAGAGGGCCTGGCTCAGTCCCATGCAGGCTCCCTGGTTGTCAGTTCAGTCTCTGTGAGCCCCTATGAGCCCAGGTTAGTTGAGTCTGTGGGTTTTCTTGTGGTGTTCTTGACCCCTCTGGCTACTACAATCCTTTCTTCCCCTCTTCCGAAGGATTCCCAGAGTTCTGCCTAATGTTTGGCATCTGCATCTGTTTCCATCAGTCTAGGATGAAGCTTCTCTAAGGACAACTGGGCTAGGCACCAGTCTACGAGTACAGCAGAATATCGTCAGACATTATTACGTTGACATTTTCTCCTCCAGTTGTGTTTGGTTCTATCCTAAGTCTTCCAGCCTGTAGGTCCTAGCACTCCAAGCAGTGTAAGAGGAGGGCTTACTCTCCCAGCATGGGTTTTAGGCTAGACCAGTCATTACTTAGCCACTCCCTCAATCTCTGCAACCCCTTTGCCCCAGCACATCCCATCGGCCGGACAAACTGTAGGTCAGAGGTTATATGGCTGGGTTGATTTCCCACTCCCTCCACTTGAAGACTTGTCTGGTCACAGGAGATGGCCAGTTCAGGCTATGTATCCACTATTGCGAGGAGCCTTCGCTGGGGTCATTTCTGTAGATTTTTGGGAGTTTCCCTTGCACCAGGTTTTCGCCTGACCCCAAAGCGTGCCCTGCTCCCCTTTCTAGTAGTTTCTTTTAGTGCTTTTTCCCCCTTCCATCCTCCCCACCTGATCTCTCATGTTCTCATCCCCTCCTGCCCACAGTCCACTCATGAAGTCTATTTCCCCTTCCCAGGACGATCCCAGCATCCCCCACTCGAACCTTCCTTGTTACCTAGTCTCTCCGGGTTTGTGGATTTTATTTTACAGCTAATATCCATTGATGAGTGAGTACATGCCATGCTGGTCTTTCTTCTTTCTTCCTCACTAAGGATTAATTTTTTTCTAGTTTCATTTATTTGCCTTCAAACTTCATGATCTCTGTTTTTAAGAGTTAAGTAATACTCCATTGTGTATGTATCACTGTACCACATTTTCATGCTTACTTTCTCTTTTCTTTCTTTCGGATTGGTAGGATTTATTATTTTTAACTTTTTAAATTTATTCTTTGTGTCTTTCACATCATACCTCCTGATCCTACCCATCCTCCCAACCCCCAGAATAAAAAGTAAAGTAAAATTTAAGAGAAAAAAGGGGGGGAGAAGAGAGGGAAAAATCTCATCCTGGAAGCTGCAGTGTGACACAATGCACAGTGAGCCACGCAGTAAAACCCCATTACCCACACATTTTTACACGCAGGCGTTCATCACACAGAATCATTGGTCTCGTGCTAGGCCCCTGGTCTCTGCTACACCATTGACACTGGGCCCTCACCGGGAGTCTTTCTGGACATCCTGATGCTGCCCTGGGTCCTCAGGACTGACCTTACCCCTACTCCTATCCCCCACCCCATGCTCTAGCAGACCACAGATGAGGTGGATGTTGGGGTGAGTCAACACATAACCCTGGTTCTGGGCCTGTAATTGCAGGATTGGTCAGCCTGCCAGCTCTCCCCTGTCTTAACCACCACTAGGGTGAGCTCTTCAGCATTGCCCTGGCTAGTTAACCCCTTGCTCCTGATGAGCAAGGGGCAGGATCAATTCTCTGCTTCCGCGTCCTCAGGGTCACTTCTCCTATACCTACACCCTCAGGGCCAGCCAGCTCTATTGGGCTATCCAGCCAAGGTATAGCAGCCACGTTACTGAGTGCCATAGCTGATGAGCAGCAGGGACAGCTCTCCGGCTCTTATGACCTCAGGGCCAGTTCTTCCAGCTGCCTCAGATGCCCATGGGCAGGCAGGGAGAGCATCTCTCCCCCACCCATGCCGTCGCATGGTTTGTTGATATCTAGTTTCTAGAGTTCTTTATATAGTTTGGAAATCAGCCCTCTGTCAGATGTGGGTTTAGTAAAGTTTTTTTTTCCCCATTTTGTAGGCTGCTGGGGTTTTTGTTTTGTTTTGATGTTTGTTTGTAGTTTTAAGTTACGATCTAATATAGCTCAGCCTTGCTCACTATGTATTTGAGGCCAGGCTTGAACTGTTGGCTCTACCTGCCTCTACCCAGGTGCTGAGGTAACAGGCATACCCATCTTACTTGCCTTTTTATTATTTAAATCTTTCGCGGAGACAGCTTAACAGTTTTAAAAAATTAGTATCTTTATTCTCTGTCCTAGATGAAAAGAGAATGCAATTTAAGGAGTTTTGCCAAATAAAGTCTGTCAGACACAACTACAAATATTATCATTGCAGTCTTAAAGCAATGACAAGTTTCTAGCTGCACATGAAAATTACTGCAACTACTATAACTCTGTATCCCACGGAGAAGTTCCTTCAGGGATCTTGAAATTCAAAGGAAACCCAATTAAACCTAAAGGAATACTATGTCAGGTTTTTTTTTTTGTTTTTTGTTTTTTTTTTTTTTTTTAGTTTACAAGTTGGTAAACTTCCCTTTGAAAGAGGACAAGGAGGAAGGAACTTCTATGGTTCTGAATCTAAAATTACCAGAGGAGAAAAGAACCTGGGGAGACACTGCATTCCGCTGAGTCACCATCCACTGTGCACCTGTGAATCAACTCCTCCTGTTTCTCTGCGGGGGGCCAAAGTCCCCTCTTCTTCTCAGGTGTCTTTAGCCCAGAGTCTCACTTGGCACTTTTAATCAAACTCCTGCTCATGGGCACGCCTCCTGTCATCTGCAGGACTGCTCTCTCCCTCCCAGGCTTCAGGCTCTCCCTTCTACACACCGCCATCAGGCCTAAGTGAAAGAAACCATCAGTGTCCGGAAGCACCAGGAATGGGCCCTGCCACAGGCTCTGCTCTCAAGAAAAACAATCAGTCATCCGTTAAACCTGTTAATGCTTGAAAAAGCATGGGTCACCTTTCCAATCAACCACAAGGCCCTCTGCTCTTCTAACAGAGCCCCCAGGAAGCAGTTCCCACCAGGAGAGAGTGTAGAGCCCACTTAACACCTGACTCTCACAACCCTTGCCTGTGTGTGACCTTCATGGGTGAGGGGATCCCTGTCTTATTCTTATTCCGTATTCCTGTCACATCCCACCCCAAGCACCAACAGAGTCTTTCCTTATGGCCTCACGGAGCCAAAATAGGAAAGAATATGGGAGCCCATGGCAGATCCTCTAGTTAGAAGATCTAACTAGGAAATACAGTGAGACTTCCTTCCTCCAGGCAAAATAAGGAGTGGGGAATGGGGGTGGAAAGGAAAAGTTAGAGGAAGTGGGTAGGGGACTTGTCTTTGTCTGATCTTCCAAAGAAAAACACATAAATAAACAAAAACTTACAACATGATCAGTACCAACCCAGCCCATACTCTCTAAAGCCATCGTGATGGGTCTTCCATGTTTTCCCAGCATCCACACTGACAAAGAGAAACACACCAAAGGAGTCTCTCTCCTTATCCCCTTCTTCTGGCAGAGCACTTGGGGAACATGCTCTAGGGACTAATCTAATGAAACAAGCAATGAGCATCCGGGATGTACTGCCACAGAAGCCTCCAAGGCTGCCCATTGAAGATAAAAGGATGGGCTGTGTGGAGGGGGGGGGATTCGGTAGGGGGAGCTCTTGGCACTAGGCTCCAGGTTTGATCCCCAGCAGTGCACACACAACAAAAGGAGCGTACTGGTGAACTGAATCCAAAGCTGGACAGAAATTTCCCCAACGGGAGTGGAAATAGTATAAAATATTTAACAAAAATTCAAAGGAGAACACAAAGACCCAGGAAGAAAATAAAGATTGTCTTTCGTATCAGATGATTTATCTCCTTTTTAAACTCCACTTCACCTCCTGTTTCAAAAGCAAAACAGGAGATACAGGATGTGATCGGGGGCCAATGGAAAAGAAAACCAAAGCAAAAAAAAAATCATTTAGAAAAGAAAATCACTGAAAAGAGCCAGGAACAGAAAACCTTAGTTAGGCTGTCAAAATGCGAGTCACAGTCCTCAAAGCACATCAAAATGTCTAGATACAATGCAGACAGACAGGCAAGCCGAACACAGGCTAACGAGAGCCAGGATACATGGTAAGAAAAAAATAAATAAATAGAAGAATGTGTAAGCCCTTCATAAGGAAGAATGACTTCATAAAAATAAGAGCTCAAAAAGGTGACAGATGATCAAAGTGAAAGCTCACTGAGCTAAAGAGAAGGAACTGAAGAAATCATACTCAAGTGACTTAGAAACCACACACACAAAACAGACACTAGTTACACACCAATTCTTGAACACTGAGAGCTGGAAGTAATAACAGTGATCTTTTAAATTATTTTAAAGGCAAAAATATTAAAACACTAAAAAGCAAAGACTAAGCAATATAACAAATTAGCATCCCTGAGAGAAAGAATTCAAAACATAAAACCCAAAAATACTCAAAGCTGTAGAAGACTTCACCTAAAGATTAAAAGCATAAGTTTACACTGTATTTCAGAAAATTACTTATTCTTAAACTGTGAATAGTGAACTTCAGGCTATTGATCAAAGATAAAACTTCAAGTTTTAGATGATGAAAGAGCAGCTTGAAAGGCTGGGCATAAGCCAACCTTGAACATATCCTCAAAACATTCCATGTACATGCCAGTGTATCAATACACACAACGTTCTTTTGGAAAGATTTCCTTGCTTGCTTGCTTGCTTGCTTGCTTCATTCCTTCCGTCCTTCCTTCCTTTCTTCCTTCTCTCCCTCCTTCTCTCCCTTCCTCCTCCATTCTTTCTTTTTTTCTTTCTTTGTGGAGGTTTTATGGAGTCAGGGTGTGCATGTGGAGCTCAGAGGATAGCTAGCAGGAGTCTGCTTTCTCCTTCTACCATGTGGGTTCTGGGGCTCAAACTCAGACTATTGCAAGTGAAAACAAGTGTCTTTGCTCTCTGGACAATCTCACTGATCCAGTATCTACAATGCTCAGTAAGTTTGATTTTTAAAATCATATACATTATATAAAAATGGGTACAATACCTAGCTAATATTGTCCTGGAACAAAAACAAACACACATGTGTGTATGTGTGTCCGTGTGTGTCTGTGTGTGTTCTCAGTTGTTATAGAACATAAATAATATAGAGACCATGAACAATCAGTGGGTAAAAGCTTAACAGTGAAATCCAGACAACATGAAAATGGCTCAGAACCTAAATCCAGTAATATCCTTTCTGTTTTCAGTGTGGCTGGCTGGGAACAGCTGTGCATTGCTGGTGAGGCACCAGCTCCAAAGAGATGCAAAGTTCCCTCAACAGGAAAAAAAAAGTGATAATTTTTAAAATATGCCTAAAGATTTTTCCAAGCAGATGAAGGATATAAATCTACAGATAATATAAATGCAATATTATATAGAAAATAGACAACCCCTGAGACTGTGTGGGAATACTTCAGTACACACCACACACATGCATGTACACACACTAACACATAGATAGACACACATATCACAAACACATATGTGCATACATACACAACACATACACATATACACCTATACATATTGTCCTGGTTAGGATTTTTTATCAACTTGACATAAGCTACAGCCACTTGGGAAGAGGAGCTCTCAATTGAGAAAAGCTTCTATAACACTGGCCTATAATAGGCAAGTCTATCAAACATTTTCTTGATTGATGTTTGATATGAAGGAGTTCTTCCTACTATGGGCAGTGTCACACTGGTCATATGGTTTTTGGTTATATAAGAAAAAAGGCTGGGAAAACCATGAGGAACAAATCAGTAAGCAGTATCCCTCCATGGTCCCTGCTTCAGTTCCTGCCTCCAAGTTCCTGTCTTGAGTTCCTTCCCTGACTTCCCGCAGTGAAGTTACCTGGAAGTGTAAACTGAATTAAATTTGTTCCCCCTCAAGTTGTTTTTGGTCATGGTGTTTTATCAGGGCACTGGAAACCTTAAGAAACATACATACACCACACCCACACACTCACACACCCACATTCACCAACAGCCCCCCATACAGACACTCATGTACCACATGCACGCGTGCACACCCACACAGATCAAACACCCAGAAGACCTCAAGAACAATTCAAAGAAGACACTTACTAACAGTATAACTAGAATCACCAACAACTTTGCTCACTGATAGCAAGAAGTCAGCACACAGTCAAGTCTCTGCAGACTGCTCTGAGAAGCTTGGTCAATTTAGAATAGTGTCATAGAGAAATTACATGGCAAGAACACACAAAAAGAAAATTGTAAAATAAACAGAAACCAGGTTTCCCCTTGCCCAACACACTAACGCAGCTTTCAGATGATGTGGTCGGATTCCAAACAGTGCTTGGATTAGACTATTGGAAAGACAAGGACTTCGGCCTTTACTTTGAAAAGATATTGGCAGGTACTATTTAGGATGTGTGAAGTTAAACTATAAAGAGGCAAGGTGGTCAAAAGAGAAAAGATGAAAAGCACATAGCAGGTAAAGAGTAAACAAATTACTGAGCACCACGCAAGCAAGACAAGACACTGAGAGGAACACTGCAAAAAAGAACTTCAGTGTGAAGAACTTCAGCAGCATATGATCAGGACTGAAATTACATGTGCATACCTCATACCTCATACTACAGAACGCCTGACAAAAATAGGGATGGAAGTTCCAAATTTACCTTGGTGGATGATTTCAGTAACCTGTCTTGCAATAATTATGCATACCGCCAGCAAAATTCAATAAGAAAACACATTTTAAATAATATTTGATCATTCACCAAAAGTATAATACAGCTAAGGAGAAAAATATGTGCAATATTATATGATACTTAATTGTATTAAAGGTGCCAGAGTATTTAAATAAGGAACATTTTAAATTGCTAATCCACAAAGGTGTCATTGTCATGAAGATACCATTTCTTCCCTGACCTCTGGGTTTGATGGAAATCTGTAGCTCCACACAATAGAACAGTCAGCAAGTTGAACTGACCCCAATATGAATGTTGATTTAGGTTTGCCTACTGGCATACTTCGTGAGCTGTTTTCAGATATATTTAGTAGACAAAAGGCCAAAAGTATCCAAGATCATTTATATCAAGAGGTCAGAAGAACTCATCTTCTAACATGCCAAAGCCTTGCATAAAGTAATAGTAATTAAAACAATGCACTGTTCATTTAACCACAGGAGAACTGCCCAGTGAGGGGAATACATAGCCCAGGAAGAGAACCCTACAGATCTAACACATTAAAAAGAAAAGTAAGAAAGAAGGAGAAGAAAAGCTGACAGATCAATGGGAGAGCTTGTTATTCAACAAATGGGCCATTTGATTTATTTTCCTGAGAGCTGGGCTGGAGACAGGTAAGACAAAGGCCTGCACCATGTAGGAGATGGAATTACATGGGGAAAAAAAATAAAAAAATAAAAAACACATAGAAGTAAACAAAGGGTATCATATTGGTGTCTTAAGACACAAATTCCACAAACTATGAAAAAGATTAAGCCCTATTACAATGCCATCATTTTCCTTTTTTATTTCTTTAATAAAATCTATTATGTCTAGAAAACTGAAGAAATAAATTTTGTTTTGTTTGCGATTTATTTTATTTTTGTTTGTTTGTTTATTTGACATCCCGGCTGTAGTCTCCCCTCCCTCCTTTCCTTCCAGCCCCTCCCTCCACTCTCTCAGTACCCCCCATCCCCGCCATCTGTGTTCTTTAGAAAATCTACAAAAAATATGTAATAGACATGCTTGGTCATGAGAGCACATGGATCATGCCAGGCACCATCATAGGCACTGGGAAACAATGAACAATGTAGATGGAGCCCCAGCTTCCTAGAGAATGAAATGAAAGGGCAAGTGGAACATCTCTAATTCAAATCTTGAAAACATTCAAAATGCCCCCTAAATCCAGAAGATTCAAAACAATGACATGATGTCATCAGTGAAAAGTGCACACCATGAAACTTGTGGACAAAATTATTGTATGATGATGTAAAGTTCCCCTCAGTCTGTGTGTACAAAGATGTCAATGAAAGACATATAAATGTTATGTTTAGATGACATGTTAAGTTCTTTCCCCAAGGATCTCATTATAGATATATGAAAATCTTCCAAATCCTGGGAAATATCAGGCATCTGAAGCATTTCTGGGTCCCCAGGAGTTTTGGACATGACATTACACCTGCACAAAGAAATGATCAAAACCTGAGTCAGGTTTTCTGGGGCATTTTGAGATGAAGAAAACTAAACCCATCTTTGGCTTCCTCTCAGGATCCTCGGGCACATCCAAGTGGAGCATAAGTTTCAAAGTGCCCAGAGGGATGGGCTTCGTGCTGCTGGCTAACACCTTGGAAGCCATGGAATCATTATTTTACCTGGTGCCCTTGAACTGACTCATGATGGAACAGGAGACAAGCTTAGGACTGCAGCAAAAACAGACCAACCTCCACCTCACTCGCACAGACCACACTCAAGACAGAGCCTGCAGCAGTTTTAAATCCTCCAAGTGACTAACGCAGTGCAGGGCTTGAGTTACAGTGGAAAACGTGAAGGTTGAAATGCTTCAGTTAAAAAAAAAAAAAAGCTAAAATTGCCAGTGAATTAAGAGAGAAAAAGGCCCCTTTAAGGGAGAAGCTTATCCCAAGGATAAGGGAATGGCTGAAGGGAGGGGAAAGATCCTAAGTTTAGAATATCAAGGAAGCTGAAGCAAAGCACATAATTAGTTACCCTGGGCTTTGAAAACAAAGACTTTTGCAGCACACATGAAGTTCTACTGTGACTAGGGCAGTTTGGGGTCTCCCAGTGCCAACCCCTCAGAAGTAGGGACTTTTCCAGAAGTGTTCAACAGCCTTTGTAGCTGTTGCTTCAGAAAAGACAATCCAGCACTCACACAGTGCAAGCAGTTATGAGAAAGCCAACCCCAGGTGCCACCTTCAATTACAGTAATGTCACGGCCCAGCAAGGAGCTGGGCCATCCCAAGAGCTCAGAGTTCCCACTCAAGACCAAACCACTTCCTCAAGGAAAAACTTGTAAACCTTGATAGTAATTGAACACTGAGAAAAAAAAGGAAGTTGATAAAAGGAAGTCTTTCTCCTTCCTACATTCTATTAAAAAATAATCGTCTATCTTCTGACATTCATTCATTAAGCATTGACTTAGCCTCAGACTCTGTCCAACATTGAGCTATAGCTTCTGGAACTAAAGAAGAAAATGAGAAACTCTTCCCTCATGTCTCAAAAAGGACAGAAAAATGCAGTAATGTGCACCCTGGGTGGAGAGGCCCACTGGTGAGAATGTTCTAGAGAGGAAGCCATCTGTCTCCAGATCATAACCGTTTTTACTCTGACCAACGGCTCACACTCATTATGAAACATGAGAACAAGTTCTAGAATATTCTCAAAAGTATTTCAGTACTGTTCTAGTGGCAAAATACAAAAAATAGAAACTGAGTATGGGTCATTAGCAAATTGATAGATGATACCATTTTGAGGGAAACACTTTTAATCCTCCATTACTGTGGCCAGAGTTGGGGGTGTGTGAGATACTAGCTGTAGGAGGTCACACCTTTCCTGCCATAGCCAACTTCAATGAGCAGATGGGAGGTCCATAGAAAGGAAAGATGATGGCATATGATATACTAAATAAATCGGCATCTGAATAACAAAACTAAAGAGCACACAACTAAGTGAAAAAGTGTGTGTGAGTGAGTGTGTGTGTGTGTGTGTGTGTGTGTGTAATTGTCAGGCTGGAATGGAAATTGGTAGACCTTTCATGTGAATTAAAGTAGACCTTTCATGTAAATTAAAGTAGATCTAGAGCAAAATCCAACCTTGTACAAAACCCTTCCAAATGGAAAACTAAAGAAACCGTATTATACTACTATAGATAGAATAAAAATCACAAATACAAACCACACACAGCAGAAAGAATTCAACACTGGAGGGGTCAACCAGCATCATGTGACCTGGGCATTTCTACTAGAAAGAAGTGGGTGAGCAGACACTGCAAATCAGAACAGAAAATTAATCCAAGTTCCTTTCTGGTTCATTTATGTCTCTACTGAGTAAGGTTACTGAAAGCAAACCTAACTTGTAGGTAGTATTTGATACAACATACAGCAAAGGGTTAGAAAGATGGCTCAGTGGCTAAAAGCACTTACTGCTTTTATAGTCGGCCTGAGTCTGGTGCCTAGCACCCATGTCTGGTGGCTCACAATCTCCTGTGACTCCAATTACAGGAATTTGATGCCCTCTTTTGGTTTCTCACATGCACATATGCACACACAGATACACATACATACATGGAATTAAAATAGCAAAAGTAAACCTTAAAATATATATAATATACATGCATACTTGACATATGTGTAAAATATGTATATTATATATGTGTATGTGCATAGACATATATACACATGTATATGAAAATCATGCTAGGAGATCAAGATGCCCTTGGGAACAAGACTGACTCCTCAGAAAACAGCTCATAAGATGGTTCCTCAGCTCCACCTCGGATAGCACAAGGCAATGCGTGCTGTGCATACAGAGTTCGAGGCTCTGGTAGAGACACATGCAAGGCTGTGCTATGGTAATGCTACTAGTAGCTCCTGACAGCTCCTCATGTGGAGAACACCAGCTCCAGCCCTGGTGGATGTAAGCTCTAGCTGCCTGGGGTCATTCTGCCCTACTTCACCATTGAGTGGCAATCAGATAAATTCCGGAAGATTGCGTTTAATGCCGTTCACCAGAAGAGCCAGGAAGGGTCTGCCTGAGTTCCGTTTCAGACAGATCCAGGTCTCTCAATGTAGGCCCTGCAACTTCCCCTGGTCTGTGCCAACGATGGGCGTGTCCCTTCCCTGGCCTCAGCTTCCTGAATCTGTGAAATGGGAAAAAGTGTTGTGAGGCTATCCAGGGCTAAAGTTCACGATCAGCTTGGAGAGAGAAGACATGTGGGTGCCATGTGCATCTGGGCAGGGTGTTAAAAGAGCAAGCAACAGCTGCCAGAGCAGACAGAACTGCTTTCATCCAAAAACCACGCTAGCCACCACCAGCTTCTACCTCAGGCCCTTTGCGGCAACTCCTGTGAGTCACACTCAGCCACAACTTCCTAACTCAATGATTATGCTCAGAGACTTCTATCCCTTTCCTCGTGCCCCTAAGGAGACAGGTGAGCATCAGTACACACAGGTACACCTGTCCCCAGTGTTCTAGACTTTAGTCTAAAGGACAACACATGCTAGTGAGGGATTCATATCAGACAGTATGACTACACGCCCTGGGACAGGCCTCAGTGCCCAGCATAGGACCGCAGCAGCCAGACCCACACAAAAATTCCAGGGCTTCTGGGGGGGGGGGGATCTAGCATGCCCTTATGATCCTAGCGTTAGAAGAGTTAGTTGAGCCTGGAGAATCATGAATTTGAGGGCAGTCGGGGCTAGAGTGAGACCTCTTCTCAATGCAACAACAAAAATGGTCCTGTCTATGCCAAAGTTCACAATTGCAGCAAGAAAACCCCAACTGCAGCAAGGAAATCCCAATTCCAGGAACCTTTGTTCTGTTCGACAGAAGCCGCCATCCTACATAAAAGAGACCTAGCCTCTTGATGATCTGAGCGTTTTCTCTCCCAAGTGCTGGGCAACTTCAACAAGAATATCATAGAGAGAAGTCTCTGTTAGTTTTCACTTCTTTTTCTCCCCTGGCAAACAATCAAATGGGGAAGGAAGGAATGAATCCAAACGCCTAGTATCTGAAAAGCAGTGAAGGTTTTCCTCACTGCCCTTCAAAGCCTTTTGTTTGGTTGGCTGGTCTGGTTTTTCCCCCAGCCAGTAGTTTGTGTACTTACTTGTGCTTTGAGAAAGGGGATGGGAGGAAAAGAAAGCCAAATCAAAGGATTAGACTCAAATTAAGATCAATCAGAATGGAAAGGGCCCCGTGATCCCTTGATTATGAATAGAAGAAAAGCAAACAAGCTTAGTACACGCCAGCTCTGGGCTCTAATACCACAAAACATGTTTGCTTCTCTGTAATTGTACTTCTGCGTTGCTTTTCCCAGGTCACTGAGACATACCCGTGTGACCTGTAGTAACCTCACAATGACCCAACAGTTTCCTTCCCCAGGGTCTAGAACGGGTGTATCATGGCAGCCAAGACAGCACAGGCCACACCCGAACCCCACAGGCCCTTTTTAATAGTCTTCTTATCTATCCTGGGGGCACCAGATTATTCCGCCAAATGAATGAAGAGAATTCAGAGCTTCACACTATACAAGGCATCCAAATATGAACGCAATTGGCTAAGATGCTGTCGGTAAGGTTTTCTTATAGAAAATGAACAACTTCTCCATGGCTGGTGGGAACCATGAGAAAAAAACGCAAGAGCAAAAGCACTGCTCCAGGGACCCCTTATCTCTTATCCAGTCTTATTCATCAATGCCTGCTTCTTCTAGGGTAGCAGGCTGCTGGGAGGCCAGGCAGAAAGATCTGAAGGCAGGTAACCATCCGGCAGTGCCCTTGGGGCGTTTCTGACTGACTGAGCCACAAAAATGCATTGAGCCTGGAGAACATCTGAGCTCACTTGTGGGTCCTGGTAACTACAAGTCTGTTGCAAAGAGCAGGGCTGGCCACTAGCATGATTGCTATCGTGGCCTAAGCAAAAATCATCTAATCAACATCTACACCAACTCAGAGACTGGCTAGACAAAAGCTATCAGAGGGATCTAAGCAGGGATCAGACCCAGCTGGCCACGTACCCAAGCCATGGCTCAGGCCATGGAAATGAGAGGATTCTGAAAGCTGGGCAAACCCAACTGATACCTGGGGCTTTTTATTTTCTTTTTGAATTTTCGAGACAGGGTTTCTCCATAGCTTTTGGTTCCTGTCCTGGAACTAGCTCTTGTAGGCCAGGCTGCCCCCGAACTCACAGAGATCCGCCTGCCTCTGCCTCCCGAGTGCTGGGATTAAAGAAGTGCACTACCACCGCCTGGCCTTACCTGAGAACAGCCCCCATGCGAGTCTTCGGAGCTTACAAGGCACAGGAAATTCTGCAGAGTTTGCCCACCCTGTCCTTTCAAATGCAACACGGGATTCTGCTAGAAGCCAGACCCCTAAGTCCACGGTTGTTCACCTTTAAACCGTATGACTTTGTCAGTCGGAAGTTAGCAAGAATCAGAACCATGGGACTTAGCCCTGTCACTCCAGACCCACTGGGAAACTCTGGAACCCGAGAGGGAAAGGGTGTTGTTGTTCACTTCATGATAACTGAAGATTTAAATGGACTCTTAAGGAAGCAATGTTCTTTGCTTTTCTTTGAATTTTTGCGACAGATTCTTCCATGCAGCACAGGCTGACCATGGACTCACTGTGTAGCGGGTATGCCACTGTTCCTGGAGAGGAGGTGAGCTCTAAAAAGCGAACATCTTTCTTTTGACCCAAATGAGTTAAATGGAGCATTTCTCATGGGGAATGGTGGTGCCTGAGGATTACATTGTGCTGTTTCCAAGTCCGAGACCACCCAAGATGTGACTTTATCTCCTGAGGCCACTGCTGCACTAACAAAGGTGGAACACCAGGCGCAGACAGGCTACCACTGGCACTGTGCTAGGTCCCTGCAGCTCTTAGGCTCTTAAATTTTTAATTCCCAGCCCTTCATCGCCTGATTTTACTTGGTAATGGGACCACCGGACACACAGTTTGTAAAAACAAAGCCATACTGGAATAGAACGAGCTCTGATCCCATGTGGTCTTCCCTTTCCTTCTGAGAGGGAACTTTGGACACAGAGATACACAGGGATGATGATGAAAAGAGATGTGGAAAAGGCCACAGGAACAAAACTCTTCAGAGAAGCTAGCCTAACCTCAGCCTTGGGTTCCCAGCCTCCCACTGTGAAGAAACATATTCTCTTTACAGCGCTTTGTGCATAGTATTTTGTTAGAGTGGCCTAGGCAGACTCACACATGCCCCATATATAAGCAAGCATAGATTTAGCCTAAATTCTGCCCTGCAGGATGACAACAGGCTCACTTTTGGAAAAATCTCTCTTAATGGGAAAGATCTTAGCAAGTATCAGGGTGCGGCAAGACTCCTAATCCAGAGAATATTAGTTTCAGCACTAAGATGGCAGCGGTGACCCTTAAATGCTGTTATTCGTTTAAGCCGCTTATCGGTCAGTTCACTTAAAGCATACCCAATGTCTGCTGACATTATGTTTGAACATTTGAACTTTTGAGGTTCTTTCCAATAAAAAGGTCTTCTGAGGTTTTAAAAGATGCACAGCTATAGCATCTTGTCAGGAGCAGTCTTTCAGATCAAGATTTTTTTTGTCAGTCTGACTAAGAGTTCAGACACTTGATCAATGACCCTCTGGTTTCTGCTAACAGAACTGTAAGTCAAATATATTTGACACAAAACCATCGAATTATAACTTCTAACTACACAAAAATAGTAACAAGCATGGAGTCAGCCTTTAAGATAATGGCCCAAAAAAGAAAGACGATCTGCTCCACTTCTGGGCTTTCTTTCTATGGTTCTTTCCAGTCATAGAAAAATGCAGAAATTGCGGCCAACACGTTTTTTCAAAAGAAACTTAGGCTTCGAACCAAGTCAGGTTTGAGCCCCAGAACTCGGGGGTGGATGAAAATCTCAAATAAATGTGAGGTTTGTTTATATAT
>NW_026067920.1:11516169-11537904 GCF_014885135.2 Alexandromys fortis | reverse complement strand
TGGAGACGGGGAGGGAAATGGGAGGCGGGGAGGAGGCGGAAATCTTTTTTTTTTTCAATAAAAAAATTATATTAAAAAAAAAAAAAGACTTAGACCCTGAAGCAGAGGACTATGAGAGGGAGATACAGGCTGAGGTTCCGCCTGCTTGAGCTGGGCTGGTTGGGGGCTCTCCAACGGAAGCAGAGCTGAACTTGGCCATGAGCTGATCATAGAGGCCGTTATCCTGGCACTCTGACAGTCTCGTGGACTTCTTCTAAGCCATGCCTGAAGGAGGAACATGGAACAGATACCGTAACTCTTGTCTGCACCTAACAGAAAGTATCACCGCAGCCTTTTGAACCAACGACAGTGAGGATGATGTGTGAGAAGGGTCTGGGGTCCAGAGTGTGTGTCTCTGGGTTCTGTATTGAAGAGTACCGAGCGGGAGAACATTTCCAATACAGTTTTATCCTTTACTACCTGTGGCTGAGAGTTACCTGCAGCTTTGGTAGAACCCCAATGCCAATATTAGTCAGCTCTCTGCTCATATTATAAAAAGAAATGTTAATTTGACCCATAGTCACAGACTTCTGTTTCAGCCTATGGTGACACCATATGTCATGGAAGGAATTTGTTATGGAGAAAAGCCACTCTAACCATAGACAGGGAGGAAGGAAGGAGGAGAGAAAAACTAAGGTTCCACTATCCCCTCAACAGCATGCCTGCAATGACCTAATAACCTTCACTAGGCTCCGGCGCTTAGAGTTGCCATGATTCCCCATAGCATCGTCCTGCAGACCAAGCTTCTCCCTCGGGACACTTTCCAGATCAATCTATCCAGGTATACCACACGATACTTTGATCCCCCTACCACTCGTCAAAGTCTTCAGCAAGGCTGTCCAAACTCAAACAGTTGTGTTAGCTTTCACTACCCAATAAATGCTCAGGATCCCCTCCAGTGGGGGCGAAAGGAGAGAGGTGAGCATTCACCATTGAGAACAGGAATCGAGACGCATGAGATTTGACAACAGTGATCCCAAGAAAGATCAAGGGTCAGACTGGGCAATGGTGTCGTACATAGTAAACAGGGTGGGCTCAGCCACTCTAAACCACATTGAAGCAGAGGAGATTTAAAAATAAATTTTAAAAAAATAGAATTACGACACTACCAAAAAAGCAACACTTGGTGAATTAGTTACTATCTTACTGCCATGACAAAATACCTCAGTTTAAGAAAGCATTTATTTTGGCTTACAGTCGGGGAAAAATAGTGCACAGTGGCCAGGAAGGTAAAGTAGGATCAGGAGGCAACGGTCACATTGTAGCCACATCAGGAAGTAGAGAGTGACAGATGCTTGTACCCATTTCTCACGTTCTTCTTCTTCAGTCCACGACCCTAGTCCACGGAACCACATTTTTAGGATGATATTTCCCACTTCAGTGATCTTAATCTAGATAACCTCTCATGGATATGTCAAGAAATATGTTTCCATGGTAACTCTAAATCCCACTAAGTTGACAGTCATGATTAACCATCACGCATGGCCCCGGTATTCTTATTTCCTTTTTAAAGTCATAAGTAATGATTTTGGTTGCTGTATAGTTAGGACAAATCAAAGACAAATACATAAATTCATGTATAAGCCCCTAGCTCATAGTTCCTGGTTATAATAATGTTAATGAGCTTGGTCAGAATCTATCTGCGAACACTCCTGAAAACCACTTCCATCAACCTGCCAGGTCCAGGAAATCTGCTCTAGGAAGCTAATTTAAAAAAAGAAAAAGACCACTTCAATGACTATGTACCTGGGTCTGAACAGATTAATGGATTGCTCAGTTAGTAAATTGCTTTCTGTGAAAACATCAAAACCTGGGTCTAGATCGACATAGCAAAGGGGGAAAAGGCTGGTATGGTGGCTTACACCTGGAACTCTAACACAGGAAGGTAGGAACAGAATTCCTAGAACTCAATAGCCAGATAGTCATTCTGCATCAGTGAGTTCCAGGTGTGAGACCCTGTGTCAAAAACTAAGGTGGGGAGCCATTGAAAGACACTAACGTCAATCACACACACACACATGCACGCACGCACACACAGACACCATGTGAACACAAACAAACACATACACCACACATGCAAAAATGTGTCTTCATGGACCAGATGCACTGTCAAATAAGTTATGTGCATCTGATGATGAATTATCATGCAATAAAGCCATTAGATAGGAAGACCATGCATCAACTTGTAAAATGTTAGGCTTCAATGGTTAATGAGAACAGGGAAGTCTATGACATTAACAATCAAAGTATGTGTATTATATATGTCAAGAAAGCAAGTGCATGAATCAGCATAATGGAATTTTATGGGATTTAAAATTGCTTCCTTGTTCTTATAATAATGCCTATGCAATAAATAAAAACTCAAGAGTAATAAAATGAGTGATGTTAATGTAAATATAAAATTAGACGTCTCATAAACGGTTACCAAAAGCAGAATCTTAGTCATCTATGAGGATAAGTATTATCTATCCATTATCTTGTTCTTAATTTTTCTCTGATATATCCACAACAAAATGCTCTTTAAAGGAAGAATAGGCACTGGATAGGTAACTCTGTCATTATAAGTGTTTACTGCTCCTCCAGAAAACCCAATTCCAGTTCCAGCACCCACAAAGATTGCCTCACAGCTGCCTGTAATGTCAACTCCAGGGGATTGACCCCTCCCTCAGACCCACATTCATGTGTACCTAGCCACAGACTGACACACAAAATATAAAAGGAAGATAGTCGAGAGTGGTGGCACCTTTAATACCAGGACTTGGAAGGCAGTGGATCTCTGTGAGTTCGATGCCAGCCTGGTCTACATAGTGAGTTCCAGGACAGTCAGGGCTATGTAGAAAGACCAAACATCGAAACAAACAAAGAAAAACAAAAAGAAAATGACCTTAAAATTTAAATAAAGGATTTCTAATCATAAAATAACCAAATGAAGAGGTTTTTAAGTACACGTAAAATAGACAAGCTTCTTTTCTCATATAAATAATGGCAAGTTTTTATTCACCGAATAAACATTTGGAACTGTTTCTTCACTCAGTCAGATTGGTTGTCCCCATCTGTGACAACACTCTATTTCCATAATGTAAAAAAAAGAAAAAAAATAGAATTTACAGATCATCATTGGAGAGCAGGAAGACTAGGTCAGTTAAAAGACATTCACCCAGAGGGGCCTGTCCTCAGTATTTCCACTGGAATTGATTAAGAGATGTGATAAGGCCATCCTATTGCCTCCAAGGTTCTGATCTGACCCGTGTCTGGTCCAGCAAGCTGGAAGCTCGACTCCCCTCTCTTCCTCACAGAGCCCAAGCTCATGTCCTAGATGACTAAAGCTCTCGTTTCTCTCATACCGTGCTATGGTAAGAATTACCCTCACTCACCTGAGAGGCCCTGCCAAGAGCATATCACAAACACTAACCATTCTGGCCATTTCCCAGGGAGAAAATCAACTAAGACACTGTGCCAGTCAACTAGTAAAAGTCAGAGCCCACTCAGGAAGCAGCACGATCTACCACTAAGGAGCGAGGGAGTCTGGGTACCGTCCATCCCTCCATCACTGGGCTATTGAAGTTAATAAAATCCCCACACAAAAGGAAAAAAATGTGTTCAGGGGAAGCCAGCTTCTTCTGGAACACCATTTGGTGGGAAGACAGGTGTAGATCCCGCAGTGTATATGTTGATAAAACCCACTGTTCATCAAAGGAACACCATATTGGCAGAGAATAACACATTCACAGTTCATCAGGAGCCTGTGTCTCACTTGCTCATCTCTGATGTGCATCTTTGGTGCACAAACCTTTTGTGCAATCAAATTCTCAAATAGATTCTTCTGATCCTCATGTCTCAGAGGCAGAGAAACCCTCCTTTAAACATTTGCTTTAGCATGAGAAGAGCTGGGAGAATGCTCTCCTGGAGGAGTGGGCAGAATGAAATTCAGTCATCCTGACAGGCAGGTCCACTGCTGAATGGGACATCTCTAGTGCTGAGGCTTCCCCAGCAGCAGGGATAAAAGACTGCTCATTGTAACCGTACTTCATTAAAATACACACTTAAGGGATTGTTTAAAGCTGAGATATTAACACAAGCTTGGTTTGCACGACTCCAATCTGCTCAGGAAAGCCTAGCTGCTGTAAACTGAACCCAGTTCTGAGAAAAAGATATGAATTAACACTAAGATGCGACATCATAGACTGCCACTGAGGACTGTATGATGTGGAGCCCATTTATGTTCTTAGTCCTCAGCCTTTAGACTCAGCATCAGCATCCGTAATAATATGTTTATGCCTTAAACATTCCTGATGCCTTGTTCCTTAAGCCACTCAGTTTTTATAACACACGTCCCAAATGCCAGTTCTTCAAGCTCCACTAGTCACTTTACTTCTAAATTAGCCTTTTTCGTGGGCGTTCAGCAATGTGGTCCACAGATAGGTTTTAATGAAAAGTAACCCTGCTGTCTGGGTCCCCCGTGGCTGTGGCACCTTCCGAGAAGCCGGTCAGACCAGAGAAGAGCCTGAACTCTGATTAGCCCTCCCTCCCAAAGCCCTCCGGAAAGCCAGGACACTTACTGGGTGCCGCAGTCTGCAAAGCCAGTTCTTCCAGAACAGGGCTTGGAACTGGCGCCCAGCGTGCCCCATGCCCGCAGCTCCCTGCTCGGTTCGTGAAGTCAGCATGCAGGGTCAGGGCTTATATCCGCCGGCCTTCAGCAGAGGCTTGTGGCCTATTAGCCAATTCTAACAAAAGTGAGTGATGCAAGAGAGATTACTGGTGACTTGAATAAGGCAGGCATCAAATGTCTCCTGGTGTTCTGCCTCTGCTGAGAAATCGTATCTCTTCACTAGTTGTGTGGCATAGGGGAGGGTTGGGCTCCAAGAGGCTGCCCTAGGGGCCCTTCCTGGACATAAATGAGGAGCATGCCCAGCACGTCCCAGACCCCACACACACGTGCCGGGGAGGCAAGGGCCACGTTTTCCACTGACCTCCCTTTCTCCTGATGTAAGTGGTTGAACTCTGCTGCGCTCCTCTTTCCTAACTGTCGGGTGTCACATTAATTTGCCAAGATATCTACCTTAGGGGAGTCCCGCAGCAGACGCTTGGGAAAGAGAAAGGTCTGGGGTCCAGCTGTTGCTCGTTTTGTCACCGTACCACTACCGCACACTCTGCCCTCAGTCCCCATCCACCAGGAGAGCAAGGATGCAATTTTCAGAGCTCAAACAAAGAACGAGCAGCTGGCAAGAGGCATACAAGCATAGCAGAACACCGAAAGCCCAGGGTTACTCCTGAGCCGCCTATGATCCCTGCCCTTCTGGTGCCTCTCCCCCATCTCCCTCCCCCCATCCCTGTTTCTCCTTCCTCATCTCTGTCCCCCTCCCCCACTCTGTGTACATGTGCCTTTAGGGATCAGAAGTCCACCATGAATGACATTTCTCAGGAGTGCCATCCACCTTAGGCCTTCCATTAGCCTAGAGTTCACGCATTATTGCTAGACCGACTAGCTAGTAAGCCTCTAGGTTCTGCCTGTCACTGCCTCCCCAGTGCTGGGATGGCCAGCTTGTGTTACAATCCCCAGCTTTGTACATGAGTCCATGAACTTGAACTCAGCTCCTCTTGCTTGTATGGCAAAGGCTTTGCTGACCTACCTGTGCTTCTTTAACCAGCTGGCTGGGAGCCAACTGATTGCTCCATTGTCGCAAAGGCCAGGTCCTCCTGGGTTCCTGTGGCCCCATCTGTGGCTGGGACATCAGGCAACACACTATTGTGGTCTTCCATTTCATAAAGCAATTTTCACAAGCTCTGCCTAGTCTATAGCTTTCGCAACAGGAAACAAGGATACAGGTGTCAGCAAAGGAACTATCCTATCATTTAAAAATATTACTCTCATATCATTATCTGTCCCATAAGTCACAGAAGGTGATCTAAAGCCTGTTACATAGCATGGTGCAGCCTGGCGCATGCTAAGTGGATTCCCCTGACCCCTCAGTGCATCTTTCCTTGACCTTTTCTCTCCAGTGACCTGCAGAGTTCTTCAAGCATTGTGTCTGTGATTCCCTTTGCAGACAACACTTAGACCTGTGCACATCACAGGTGGTTACCATGTTTGCTACTCTTTCTTTCTTTCTTTCTTTCTTTCTTTCTTTCTTTCTTTCTTTCTTTCTTTCTCTCTTTCTTTGTTTCTTCCTTTTATTCTTTCTTTCTCTCTCTTTCTTTCTTTGTTTCTTCCTTCCTTTCTTTTTTTCTTGCTTCCTTTCTTTCTTTTTCTTTCTTTCTTCTTTCTTTCTTTTTTCCTTCTTTCTTTCTTTTCCATTTAATATAAGGGAAAGCCCAATCCATGAGACTTATCAACTTTGCTTTCACAGCAGGCGGTTCCTACTCTCCTGCACCTGTGTTATGCCAGGGTTCACACCATGTTTCACTGAGAGTTCATGAAAGATACTGCTAGACTTCTCAGAGAAACACAGAAAGTAAGTGACTGGTTGGCAAAATTGCTTTGTTTATTGCCTACAGGGTGGGGAAACCCCCAGAGTCCAAGTGAGGCAGCAAGTAAGAGACACCAGAGAGCCAATGGTGCAGCTCTGGGGTCCAGAGCCAACAAGCTCAAGACCCAGGGAGATGCTGGTATGGCGGCTCGCACTGTAATCTTAGTAGGTGAGTGAATGGAACAGGAAGATGACTGTGATGTCCAGAACAGTCTGAGCTACAGAGTAAGTCCCAGTCTCAAAAAAAAAAAAAAAAAAAAAAACAAACAAACAAACAAAAATGGTGGAGGAGGAGCAAAAAGAGGAGGAGCATGGTTGGGAGAAACAGAGAGGAGGGGGAGCGAGCAGAGGAAGGAGGAGGAGGAGCATTGGGAGGAGGAACAGAGAAAGAAGGAGAAGCAGTGTGAGGAGCAGAGGAAGAAGGAGGAACAGAGGGGGAGAAGCAGGAGGAGGAGAAGCAGAGGGAGGAGGAACAGAGGCAAGAGGGAAAAACCCAAAAGAGCTGATGTTTCTATCCACACCTAATGTCCATAAAAAGCTGATGGCTCAGCTTAAAGATCATCAGACAAACAGAATTCTTTTAGACAAGAAACAATTCTCTTTTTTTCTAGTTAGCTTTTGATTGATGGGTTAAGACCCACCCCCTTGAGGGTCCATCTACAGCCCTCAGTCAGTCTGCTGAAATTGTCCAGTGGTCTTCATAGACACTCCCAGAATATCTGATCAAGTGACTGGGCACCTCGCTGTCCAGTCAGATTGACCCACAGAAATTAGCCACAGAAAGTCCAGTTCTGTCAACCTGGCACCTCAACACATCTTAAGCCCAACAACAATTCCAAATAAAGGCAAGATTCTATCTGATGTGACAGGACTATTATGCCTACGGCCATAGAGATTCTAGCTGCTTCCCCAGACAGAGTTTTCTGTGGGGTGGTTCATCTTGTTACAACATCCCATAACTTGAATACTATGATGTAACTAATCTCATGGTGCATGATGAGCTGATAAGAATGGGAAACGCAGGGCTATGTGGCATACAGACTGTAACAAATACGTAATCGTCTTTGTGATATTCCATAACTTAAACCCTACAGTGTAATTGCATCTCATGTTGCATGATGAGGTGGTGAGAAAGGATGCTTTTTCTTATGTACACAGCAGCTTCCTAACAACACAGAACAACAGCAGCTGTCCTGCCTGCATTGGACTGGTTTTCCATGCACTTTAGTCACAGAGAATGGTAACAGCAAGAGATGCCTGAGGACTCATTCTATTCCAGACAATTTATTTGTTACCTCCCCTGTAGTGTACTCTATTCTTCACCTTTTCTCTACTGAGTGGCTGCTGCCACTTGCCCTATGCCCTTCTGGAATTCAGTTACTCCCACTGCATTTATGTTTGTGTATCTGAATGGCTATGGTTCCCACAGGCAAAAAAAAAAAAAAAAAAAAAAACCAATAGCAGTTACAGAGCACTCAAAGATGCTGTGGCTCATTTCTCACAATGACGGTAGGAGGTATTTCTATTGGGCCTTCTCGGGTAAGTGGGGCTTAAATAACAAACCGTTCAACATCCCAATCTCCTCAAACCTTTGAATAGCTAATGCATTATGTTATACCAAGGCAGATCTAGTATTTATAATATATTTCAAGTGGATTATGTTTGGCTCATGATTTAGCCAAACAGCCAACTGGTGAGAGCCCATGCCCCTCAGTGGTAGTTTGAATGTAATTAGCCCCCAAAAGCTCATAGGGAGCGGAACTACTAGAAGCTGTGGCCTTGTTGAAGTAGGTGTGGCCTTAACAGAGGAAGTGTGTCACTGTAGGAGAAGGTTTTGGGGTCTCCTATGCTCAAGATAAGCCCAGTGTCTCAGACCACTTCTTGTTGCCTACTGCCGCAAGTCTTGTCAAGATGTAAGAACCTCAGCTCCTTAGCTCCTTCTCCAGCACCATGTCTGCCGCAAGCCACCATGTTGCACCATGATGATAGGGGGCTGAACCTCTGCACTGTAAGAGAGACACCCCAATTAAATGCTTTTCTTTATAACAGTTGCAGTGGTCAGGTGTCTCCCCACAGCAATCGAAACCCCAACTAAGACCCAAACTCTGAACCACAACTCTACCTACATGCAAGAGTCTGTTCAGGGAGAGCTCATACTGGCGAATTTGGTGTTGTGCCTAACAGTATCTGTCTACAGACATGTTGCCAGGATTTCTGCCTAAATAGCTTCTAAAATCTAAGTAGTTGTTGGTCTAGAGGAAAAGAGGGGTGGTAAGAGGTGTCTTCAAAGGAAAAACAACATAGACTTCAGTGGTACTACCTCAAGGAAAGCCTCTAAGTGTCTTTAAGTAAGCCAGGGTTAATCCGTTTAGAAGTTGGGTAAGATGCCACTTCCAAGAGTGAGAGAGACTTCATCCACCAAGAATACATATCACGGGTGAGAAGCCCAATATGCCTGTCCCATTAGTGCTCCAGTGACCACTCTCTGAGTCCTACTGCCTTTGGGTCATTGCTCACACTTCCCTGTACTTCAGCCAGCTTCAGGATGATATTGTGGATTTGATTTTCAGCAATCTCCATGTGAACAGAAGAGGGGAACTCTTTAAAGGAAGAAAAAGGACTTTCAAGACACACAGTGCTTGAACTGAGAGTCTAATCTACTATGTTGTATAGTGACATTTGGGACACTCAGGTAATATTTTTATTCTTTTACTGGAAAGTACAAAATATAGCCACCGAGACCCTCTGGGCAAGTCATTTGGTGAGGAGTACCTAATGGTGAGCTCCGCTTTGTACTTAGATCATGCCATGGACTATGGGTACTCTCTTTACTACTGCATAGAGTTGTTAACATTTTTTTTTTAAAAAAAATAGTAAGATCAGAGAACCTTTTCCAGACGTTTTCAGCAGATGGCAAGAACTTTACACAGTGCATTGTATCTGTCTGCACTAAAGGTTGTAACAGTGTATCTTTGTCTATGTCTACAATGAAACTTCTGTACAATGTATCTGTGTATATATCTACACCAAAGCTTGTACACAGTGTATCTGTGTCTATGTCTGCAGTGAAGCTTGTACACAGTGTATCTGCATCTATGGCTATAGCTACATAAGTTATAGAAGATATATAGATGATAGATACATACATACATACATACATACATACATACATACACAGATAGAGTGACAGTTACTTTTAAAACTTGATACCGCCTAGAATCACCTGGGCAGGAAGTCTGAATGAGGGATTATTTGGCCTGGGAGAACATGTGGAGTATGTCTGTACGGGATTATTTAATTATATTAATTGAAGTTGGAAGACCCACTCACAATTGGTGGTTCTAGTCTCTGCAAAGGTGATACAGGCTTGAACAAGAGTAAAGAAAGCAAGCTAAGCACTAGTGTGAATACATTAATTTTTCATTGCTTTCTGCTCTTGACTACGAATGTAATGTGTCTAGCTACCAATGTCTGCATAGGGCACTTTCCCAAATCATGCATCCCTAAGCTTGATAGCCCTTTGTCTTTTATAAACAAAAATCACATCCTGGTTGCCGTGCTTAAGTTAACAAGATGCAGAAGTACAGAAGCTAAAAAAACAAGGTTAGTACATTTCGGGACTTTCCTGGAACATGGACTAGGTCTTTGATAGACTAGCTCTTTGTTCACATTTGGTTGGTATTGGGGCCTATATGCCAGCTTTTGAAGTCAGGTTGGTGCTTCTACCATGGCATCAGTTGTGCTAAGGTCTGATGGTTTGTTACCATGGACTGTGGCCTGAAACTGTGAATCAAATATGTCCTTTCTCCCTTCAGTTGCTTTTTACAGATTGTTTTATCTCAGAAAAGGGAAATGAAACTCAACCAGGCAGCAAAGCAGGAAAATGATACCAATAGCTGAGAAAAAAAAATTCACCCTAAGGAATTTCTCAAACAATTAGGAGTCAAACATGTCGCAAGAGCTGCAGGAAGATTCAATGAGGTAGAAGCAGATCTAATAACATAGGTCCCCTCTGAATCCAGAATACTGAAAAGCCAGAAAGAAAGAACAATTTAGTAAGACTGAAGAGAAGGGAAAGGCTCAAACACCAGTTCAGGAACCATCGGACAGGAAGAACTCTGATGTTGATAGTAGACCATTCTTCTGTTTGGACCTTCATCTGACTAGATGGTATTCATCCACACAGGCAGGGCAAGGCAATCTGCCATATCCAGCCTACCAACTCCAATGTTAGTCCCATTCAAGCATCCTCGCAGGCACACCAAAGTGGTGGTGAAGAAATGTCCATACCAGCTAATACGTAACATCAGCCACCAGAAATCCCCAGACTCTGGAGCTTACTTTACAATTGTCCTGCCACTGGACGAATCTGCATTTTGGGACCTAAGCATTTAGACCCTGTTTGTTGTTTGCCTTGTGTTTGGTGACTCTGTAAAGTACTGAGTGCCACCACTCCTGTGAATACTAGACAGTCCCTAAGCATTCTATTCAGAAGGACTGTAAGAAATCATCTCATCAGGAATTAATAAATTATAATTTGACAGTCTTTCCCCCTATAGCGCACACACTACCTTGTGTGTCCGTCATTGATAACTGTTTCTGTAGACATTCCAGAGTCCTTTACCATGGTGTTCCGATGACAATAGTGGATGCTGCTCTACAGCCAGGCAGTCAGGAGATGGACTTGCAGACCGGGACAGTTCTGTTATGTCGTGTGTAGGGTATACACCAGAGAAAACTACTCAGACGCAGGTTTAAGCTAATAGATAGTTTTTATTAGCCTGTTGGTAACTATACTGGGTGTTCTAGATCCCAGTGTAGCCCTCAGTCTTTGTCAGGGTGAGCTCTTAAATACAAAAATCATGACCTGGGTTGACATATTTCAGTTAACAAGAACAGTTAGCCAGAACAGAGCTGCAGAAGCCAAAAGGTGAGGCTAGTACATTTAGAGACGTTCTTAGAACTACAGACTCTGATGTAAAGTGCTGAGTGCCACCACTCCTGTGAATACTAGACAGTCCCTAAGCATTCTATTCAGAAGGACTGTAAGAAATCATCTCATCAGGAATTACTTTACAAGTAATCAGAAAGACTTTACAAGTCTTCGTCTTGGTTTTGGCAATTGAACCTGTCTGCATGCTGGAGTTTTATGACCTGAATGCTGCTTCCATCCTGGCATCCAGCTGGGCTAAGGTCTGAGGCCTATGAAGGGTCGAGGGGTCTGTTGAACTTTTCCCACCACTATTTCTTTCTTCAGGATCCCTAAGAATGTAAGGAAGCTACAAGTGGCTGATGTGAAACAAACAAACAGACAAATAAACAAAAAGGCTGTCAGGCCACTGTCTCCAAGAAGGTGCTCCCTTTACCCGACTGTAAAGAAGCAGATTGTCAGTAAGGGACATTCCAGTGCCTGCTCCCACCCCAGACCAGGAGGGGCCAGGTGGCTCACTCCTACATCGGGAAGGCAAGAAGTGATGACAGACTCCATCCCTTCCAAGTCCATGTGCTCAAAGTGAACAGAGACTAGAGGGGACAATGGCACAAAAGATGGAAGAAGCCCAGCCAGAACATGCAGTAGGGGTCTTGTGCCTTGGTGAGCTGAGACGAGCATCCTTATGCTGAACTGACGGGCAGTGAGCGTCACCAGCGCCACAGTCAGCAGGCAAGGGCTTGGGCCTATGTCTCCATCTTTCTCAGTGATGTCCTCCCTCCCTCCTTGACAAGAGACTGTAAGAGAAGGAAATTTGTCCACAGGGAATTTCCGCTTTCTCAGCAAATACTAATCCCCACAATCTATAACACAATCTAAAACCAGCAGAAAGGAGCCTCTGCGTAGTCCAAGAAGAAAAAAATAAAAGCTCCCACAGAGGTGTGGGCTGTGGGGTGATTGACACAGTACTGAGGGCAGTGTTCATAGTGGGAGAAAACAAGAAGCCACTGGAGAAGGTAGCAGTGAGGCACAGGCACGGGAAAGCCAGGTGGGGCTTGGATTTCTAAACAAAGGAAAGATGCTGGTCCTGGACTGAGCCCTGAAGGACGTCCAAGGTCGGCCTGTGGTCGCCCAGGTGCGTGAGCTAACCCGGGCCTCATTGTGCTAATCAGCACACCTGTGCAGGTAGCTGCTCTGCTGAAATAAGCAACAACTAAAGCAGCCACTTTCTCACAGTGCTCTCTGCTCCCAGGCTCTCCCACTCGAACACCAGCTTGCCAGGAAATTGATCTCTCTGTAATAAACGGCTGCATCTCACAGGCTCAGTATGGGAATGTTTCATTTGGCTGCCAACATAATTATTTGTTCTGCATTTTTTTTTCTGCTCTGCATTTTTCTGCTCGTTAGAAATCAGGGCATTATTTAAAAGAGCAAATATAGTCAGGGCAAGCCGAGGAGGAAACCATGAGGGCGAATTCATCAGCAAAGGGCACACTAGTTCAGAGGGGTCTAGGGAATGGGAAATTTCCTATAAAATGTTTTCACAATGGAAGGCAAGGCAAGTGTTATGGGCTGAGCCATGTTCTTCCAAGTGTTATAGCCTGCCCCTCTCCCCACCCTACCCTGAAGTATATTTGCTGGTGGGGCCTTTGGGGAAGTGATTAAAGTTAAATGGAATTGTAAGCGTGGGGCCCTGATTTAGTAATGCCAGTGTGCTGGCTAGCTATATGTCGCTTGATACAGTCATCTGAGAGGAGGGAACCCCAATGGAGAAAATGCTTCCAGCTGTAAGGCATTTTCTTAATTAGTGAGTGACAGGGGAGGCGCTACCCCTGGGCACATGGTCCTGGGTTCTATGAGCGAGCAGGCTGGGCACGGCATGATGAATGAGCCAGGAAAGAGCCCCTCTCCACGGCTCCTGCATCAGCTCCTGCCTCCCTGTCTGACTTCCTTTCCTGACTTTCTTTGATGACCTGCAGCCTTGGATCTGCAGGTCAGGTCCCTTCACATGCGCCTACAGATCACAGATGGGGTGGATGTGGGGGCAGCCAAGTCATAACCCTGTGGGGTTGGTCTGCCCACCAGTAGTCCCCTCTTCTCATCTCCAGGGCGAGCTCTCCAGCTTCGCCCCAGCTAATTCACTCCTTTCAGCAATGAGCGAGGGGTAGGACTCATTCCCCTGCTTTCATGCCCTCAGGGTCAGCTCTTCCATCCCTACACCATCAGGGCTGGCTCTAGTATGTTGCCCCAATGAGGCATATGACCTTCTCAGATTCTTTATGAGAAACCCTCAAGAAATATAACAGGGATGCCAATGGTTATCTAGTGGTTTAATGAGTTCTTAGGCTTGTACAAAGAATTAATCAACCAAGAAAGACAGAAGACAAAGCCCCAGAGAAGGAAGAGTAACCACTTCATCCCTTTAAGGAGGGAAGAAGCCTGCAGTTCAGATCTAAAAATACACCAGCTCTGGACTTGGGTGATAGCTGAGTTGGTGATGGTCCCCTGGATCCTCATCACTGGGGTGAGCTCTCCAGCACTACCCAACACCACAGGCAACAAGACCATTCCTCCTGCTCTCACACCCCCAGAGAGCTCAACCACACACACACCACCAGCGCCAGCTCTATTGTGTTGTCCAGGTGAGATGCAGGGCCTGCTCTCCCAAGTGCAGCAGCTGGTGAGGGACAGGACCAGTTTTCCTGTTCTCAAGTCCCTGAGGCCAGTTCTCCTTCCTGCCTCAGGTGGCAAGGAGGTAGGGGGTGAGCATTTTTCCTTGCCTATACCACAGCATGGCAGATGAGGGGGAGACGTGGAACCAGCTCTCCTATTTCTATGTCCGCACACTTGGGTGGGATTACCTGCACCCCCACTAACAGGGTCAGCTCTACTGTGCTGCCCAGGCAAGACAAAGGGCCCCCGTTCTCAAGTGTTACAGTGGGATGACCTTCTGTATATGTGTTGCTTTTATTGGTCAGTGAATAAAACTGCTTTGGCCTATGGCAGGGCAGACTATAACCAGGATGGAAGAGAGAGAGAGAGAGAGAGAGAGAGAGAGAGAGAGAGAGAGAGAGAGAGGCAGAGTCAGGGAGACACCATGTAGCTACCGAAGGAGACAGATGCTAGAACCTTACCTGGTAGGCCACAGTCTCGTGGCAATACACAGAATAATAGAAATGGGTTAATTTAAGATGTGAGAGCTAGCTAGAAATATGCATGAACCATTGGCCAAACAGTGTTATAATTAATATAGTTTCTGTGTGATTATTCAGGTCTGGGCATCCAGGAAACCAAAGTGCTGCCTCCACTTACAAATGCCACCAACGTGAGCCAACTACATCCACATAAAACCTGGTAGAGCTTGGAAGGAAATGCTAGACACAAAAGAACAGAGTTAAACTGGCTTCTTGGTAGCAAGCAGCATGTTCTCGGATGAGCTCTGTTTTCTAGAGGCGAGCAGAGGTGCAATTCCTTTAAGAGAAGACTGCCTGACTCAGCATTAGCAGCAAAAACTACATGGCTTTTTTGAGAAACAGTTATTGTTTTGCACTAGAGATACAAACAGCTCTGGTTCTTTCAGGAGGCCAAGCACTGAAATTATATTTGTAGGCAGCATGCTGCAAGTTACTTGGTGGCGCCATGGGCCAACTGCTCTGAGAGTTGGGATGGTAAATACAGATGGTGGTAAAGGGACTTCTACCATGTTGGAAAGCTGAACAGGATGGAACCAACAGCCAAAGCAGCCAGTCTGGTCCTAGACATGCCTGTTTAATAGTTTACAACAGTGGTCTAAAAAGGATTACAGATAAGCAACAAGGACAGATTCAAACAGAAATAAACCTCTGAACATCTCACAGTGTGTTTAAAAAATGTACGTAGGCTTGTGAGAAAGAGAAAATGGGTATAAGCAATTATAGAAAGAAATAGTTTTAAAAAACAAAACAAAGTTTTTAAAGAATCAGTAAAAGTAATATAAAGGAATACAGACAGACAGATTAAAGGAATAAAGATAATAAATACTAAAAAGGAATAGAAAAAAGCTACTTAAAGATGGAATATACATAGAGACTCTGGATTGCATATATTATTGTGTTTTCTTTGAATTTTTTGACTGCAGAGAGGCATTTGATTCTGGGGACTGCTAAGCTAAACCAATATACATATTTTATATCTTGACTTCAAAATTTGAGTCTAAGGATATGTTACTTTGGAAAAGAGATTCTGCCTTTGTTTCCACAGACTATTCCTTCCAAGCTAATGTCGTTTGATGGAACAAAACCCCCTTAAATACAAGACCCCTAAAAATAATTGCCCAACAAACAGGAGGAAGCAGTTTGGAGAAAACAATGCCCAAATTCCAAAAATGATTGTTTATAAATGTTTGTTTACACTTAAAGGGGGTATGATATAGCGATGAATACTTTGCATTGATATGGATCTTGGTCTATTGATACAGATTTCAGATGAATACTTTGCATTGATATGGATCTTGGTCTATTGATACAGATTTCAGGTTGATTTTGTTACACTGTGTATATGCATTTCTGCTCTTGTTTAAGGTATTGTGTTTGTGCAGCTCATTTATGTGTAATTAAAAGTTAATGATTAATAGATAGTCATTTATGATAGCTAATAGCCAAACTTGTAGTCATGTTATTTAGGTTTTCTAGATTTACAAAGATATATATCAGATGGATAAATATCCTTCAAACCATTCAAAGACCTACAAAATATGGAATTTAAACTGTTTTAAGAACTTAGACTTTTATTGACAGTGAGACATGTTGCTTCTGGCAACACCAATTACTTTAGAGAGGTTTATTGGCATTGAAGAAACTTGTTATGAAATTTGCCTTCAATGTGACAAGGTAAGCCATTTGAGCAAGAAACTGCTCTTGGAAACTATTAATAAATGGGACTGCCTGAAACTGAAAAGCTTCTGTAAAGCAAAAGACACGGTCAACAAGACAAAATGACAGCCTACAGAATGGGAAAAGATCTTCACTAACCCCCATATCAGACAGAGGTCTGATCTCCAAAATATACAAAGAACTCAAGAAATTGGTCACTAAAAAACCACATAATTCAATTAAAAAAATGGAGTACAGACCTGAACAGAAACTCTCAACAGAGGAATCTAAAATGGCTGAAAGACACTTAAGGAAATGTTCAACATTTTTAGTCATCAGAGAAATGCAAATCAAAACAACTCTGAGATTCCATCTTGCACCTATAAGAATGGCCAAGGCCAAAAACACTGATAAAAACTTATGCTGAAGAGGTTGTGGGGGAAAGGGAACACTTCTGCATTGTTGATGGGAATCCAAGTAAGTACAACCCCTTTGGATGTCAGTGTGGTAATTTCTCAGAAAACTAGGAAACAGCATTCCTCAAAACCCAGTAATAACACTTTTGGGTATAAAGCTAAAGGTTGCTCAATTGTACCACAAGGACATGTGCTCAACTATGTTCATAGCAGCTTTGTTTGTCATAGCCACAGCCTAAATGCCCCTTGACCAAAGAATGGATAAGGAAAATGTGGTACATTTACACAATGGCAAACTACACAGCAGAAAAAACATCTTGAATTTTGCAGGAAAATGGATAGAGCTAGAAGACATTATTTTGAGTGAGGTAACCCAGACACAGAAAAACAATTATCCCATGTACTCACTCATAGGTGGCTTTTAAACATAAAGCAAAGAAAACCAGCCTACAAACCACAATTCCAGAGAACTTAGACAAAAATGCGGACACTAAGAGAGACTTACATAGATATAATCTGCATGGGAAGTAGAAAGTAGAAAAAGACAAGATCTCCTGATTAAATTGGGAGCATGAGGACCTTGGGGGAGGGCTGAAGAGGGAGGGGAGAGACAGGGAGGGGAGCAGAGAAAATGTAGAGCTAAATAAAAATGAATTAAAAAAAAGAAACTGTTCTAGCTTGGACTGCTTGATGGTATGCTGTATGACATGCAGGACCCACAGAAAAGTGACTGCTGGAGGCTGGAGAGATGGCTCAGAGGTTAAGAGCATTGCCTGTTCTTCCAAAAGTCCTGAGTTCAATTCCCAGCAACCACATGGTAGCTCACAACCATCTGTAATGGGGTCTGGTGCCCTCTTCTGGCCTGCAGGCATACACACAGATAGAATATTGTATACATAATAAATAAATACATTTAAAAAAAAAAAAGTGACTGCTGAACTTTCCAAAAGATGAGATGGCCCTTCAGGGTCCCTGCTTCACAGAAGAAACTGCCAAATATTCTCCAGGACATGGAAGAAAGCAACTGATGAATTTTGCCATTACAAGGCAGAACAAATCTTCAAATTTTCTGCTTCAATGAAATGTCTCCCAGGTATTCTGGGCCTATAGGTTTAAGATGGATGCCCCAATGATACAAAAGAACGTTGGGTGACTGTCCAGACAGTGAGATGTCTCTGTCATTTCTAGAACTTTAGGAGTTGCTTACAATGTACTTCATGTTTACTTAGGTAATATTATATCCTACTGGGGCCTTTGAACAGTTGAAGAGAGATAGTTATTGTTTTCCTTAATCATTATAAAAGATAAATTAGATATGAAACTTTATACTCACAAAGAAATGTTGTAACTATAATTCTTGTTTGATAACTGTTTTGTATATGTAATTTTACTATGTTAAAGTTAAAACCTTCCTTTTTAATTAGACAGAAAAGGGGAGTGATGTGGGATACTCTTCTGTATATGTGTTACATTTTGGTTAATGAATAAATCTGCTTTGGCCTATGACAGAGAAGAATATAGCCAGTCTGGAAAAGAGAGAGAGAGAAAGTAAAGTCAGAGAGATGCCATGTAGCTGCTGAAGGAGAGACTCTGGAATCTTACCAGTAGGCCACAGCCTCATGGTGTTACACAGATGAATAGAAATGGGTTAATTTAAGATGTAAGAGCTAGCTAGAAATATACATGAATCATTTGCCAAACAATGTTGCAATTAATATAGTTTCTGTGTGATTATTTGGGTCTGGACGGCCAGGAAATTAACAAGCAGTCTCCATTTACAGGTAAGCCCACAGAAATCTGGGTCTTCCTACATAAATTAGCAATTAATAAAATACCCCCACAGACATGGCCACAGGCCAGTTCAGTGGAGACAATTCATCAATCAAGATTCCCTTTTCCTGAGTTTGTCAAGCTGATAACTGAAGCTAACTATAATGGAACTTAAGTTTCTATTTGAGTTACTAAAACAGATTCTAGGGAGGAACCTAAGGCTTATGCTGACATGCTACCTAGGTCAGGAAATTTCTTTGACCTTAGATGATACTGAGGAAACCCATGGCGTTGGTAGAATCTTGAATGCCTTGAGAGGTAGAATCAGGCAGATCTCTGTGAGTTCAAGGCCAGCCTGGTCTACATATCAAATTCAAAACCACCCAGAGCTACACAATGATACCCTGTCTCAAAAAGAAATAAAGGTATTTGTGTAAACGGATCTGAGAGCTAGTTTTACTAGATCTTAACACTGAAGTGATGTTCTACCATGGGTAACTGATCCCTCTAGTTAATCAGAGTCAAGGATCATTTGTGCATACAGAACTGTGGGCCTCACACACCCACTGGTACAAATCAGAATTCCATGTCTTCCAGGTCCCCATCAGAGACTTCATACAGCTTAATAAAAGTTGCATTTGGCTTTACAATTAATCACAGAACTTGCTCCTAACAGCTTTTGGCCACGCCTCCCTCAAGCACCACCCTTTCACCACACAGACTCTTCCAGATTCTTCAAATTAATGTTTGATTCCTTAGAGAAGTGGGTGGAGTAAGAAGATATGAAGTCAGGAATGGGTAGGAAAGGAAGGAAGGCTGATGCAGACAGAGAGGAATGAAGAAAGGCTCCAGAAGGCTGGAAAGCAGCTCCGTTTCTTTCCTAGTTACACCCACCTTGTGTTTTCTAGACAGAATAAGTTTCAAACAGAAATTACTTTAGTCAGAGCTCAATGATTCCCAAAGAGCCAAGCAAACCATCAAACGAGCATGCAACGAACTTGAATGCAGGCGGTTATCACACACACTCACTTGACTGCTTCCTTTGAAAGGTTATGGTAATGTAGTTTAAAAGTCATAATGTAAATGATTCACAATTTTCAGGGAAAATTGCCTCTTTGTCTCTGTTTAAAAGCTTTATTAAAGTCAGGGGCAATAAGCAATTAGAAGTTTCATTGCTTAAAGAACTTTCCTGACCCAAATGTTTCTTATTTAATTGAAACTTATAAATATTGAAAATTAACAGCCTCCGAGGTAATTTAAATAACTCACTACTCTCTGATACTGAAATTCTAACTTTCTAATTCCTATCATTTCTCATGAATCTGAATTAGCTTCTCTTCTTGCTGTAATAGAAAAACATAACTCCAAATTGTGTTTGTAGATTATCTGTCAAGAAACATTGAGTAGAGAGAAACAAATGATTTTTGCCTCTCAATGCTATTTTGTGTCCACTGAGGCAAGAAAATTGAGAATAAATCCTAAAAATGTGTCAACAATACGGAGAGGAAAATGATCCACCTATGGCCTAGGTTTAAAGACACTGCAGAGAGTTTCTAAAATTCCCGTTTAGACCACCTAAGGCCTAAGGAATCCTTCTTGCATCTTCCGTCTGAGCTGAATTGGGCTTCATCGGGTGCCACTACAGGTGCATGTCTGCTCATGCCAGTGTCTGAGCACCTGGGTCTAATTTGGAAGTATAGAATGGAACTCAGTTTAGCAATGATAACAAATGTTCCTGTCTGTGTTAGTTCCCCTGCTTGTTGCTGTTTCAAATGCTTTACAAAGGTGTTTAAAAGGGAAGGGGTTATTTGAGCTTAAGGCTTGTGAAAGGATGAGTCCCTCACAGCAAGCATCAGGAGAGCAAGACATAGCTGGTCGTGTGTGTTTAGACGTCCGAGATGGAAAGCTTTTGTGTTCAGTGCATTATCTTCTTCTTCCTCCTCCTCCTCTTCTTCTGCAGACCCAGCTGGTGGATGCTGCTGCTTCATTCATTGTCTGTCTTCCTCCTCAGTTAGACTTCTCAGGAGAGGCCCCTATAGGCACATGCAGTGGTATGTTGCTGTAATGATTCTAAATCCAGTCACATTAACAATGAAAATTAAGCATCACAAGACCCATTCAGGGCCAGAGTCATGGAAGAAAGTTTTCCCAGCAGCAGGTGCTGTCAGGCTAGTGCAGTAAGGGACCAGTAACTCCCAAATCAACATTTCAGAATCTGAGGAGCTCAGGAAAGAAAAGAGTTTCACTAAGGTCTCACAAAATGATCCTTCATGGTATGTCTCACAAATTTCAAGCTATGTTTCAACACATCCTCATCAAACAGTTAAATAGGCAGGTAGGTAGATAGGTGGAGCACATTTCACCTTCCTGATGTTTAAACTATGGCTTAGGGATACGACAGGAAACTACAGTTAGTCAGAATAAAGCTGACACAATTCTGCCACCAAATGGGCCAGACTCTTCTGGATCGATTCTGTCTCTTTCCTTCTCCTCTTTTTTATTCAGATACTTCTTCCTTGCATACAAGCGATATGCCCACCTTACTCCTGGATGCTGACAGCTTCCGGCCTGTGTGGCAGCAACAGCTCCTCCGTTTGACAGCATCACTGGTCATCCGCTCTCTGATGGATCACTTTCACCAACACCCAGATGCTAGGGTGGCTGCCGTCAAGTAAAGGCTGGCTTCACCTTGTCAAGTACTGATATCAAAATTATTCCATGTATGTGCCTGATTCTGTCCCCAACTTTGACCCCACCTTTCTTAGACCCTTCACAAACTTTTGTCTCCATTGCCTCACTGACATTTCTAAATGACCTCCATGGTTCTAAACGTAGAGCCCAAGCCAAACAAGATCCTTCATGAACACCTTTAATGGAGGTTGGTCTTGTAATAATAAAGAAACTGCCTTGGCCCTCATAGGACAGAAAATTAGGTAGGCGGAATAGACAGAAGAGAATTCTGGGAAAAAGAAGCTGAGTAAGAGTCGCCATGATGCTCCCACTCCAGACAGACGCAGGTTAAGATCCTCTCTGGTAAGCCAGCTCATGGGCTACACAGAATATTAGAAATGGGTTAGAACAATATGTAAGAGCTAGCCAATAAGAAACTGGACCTAGCCGGGCCAGTCAGTGTTTGAAAGAATACAGTTTCCGTGTAATTATTTCTGGGTATAAACTAGCCATGCGGGCGGCCGGGTGCCGGGGACGCAGCCCTGCCGCTCCTATTTCAACAGATGGCGCCCAGACGTGATGGGCTAAATCCA
>NW_026067920.1:11421785-11513748 GCF_014885135.2 Alexandromys fortis | reverse complement strand
AATGTGTGTAAGCACCCCAAGGTGCGCTTACCGGGAAGATTCTAGCCTACATCCATCTTCATTGTGTGTGCCTCAGAGAGCAGAGCTATCGCGTCTACCCGGGAGAGCTGAGCATGGCGTCTGTCCGGTCCCTCTGGAAGCAGGGCAGAGTCTGACCTCACTTCCTCTTCTGCCCAGAATTCTATTCTGTTTACTCCTCCCCCCAGTGCTTTAACCTATGAGGCCAAGCAGTGTGTTTAGTACTTAACCAATGAAATCAACAGATTGATATATGACACTCCCACATCACCAGCTCATGGGCTACACAGAATATTAGAAATGGGTTAGAACAATATGTAAGAGCTAGCCAATAAGAAACTGGACCTAGCCGGGCCAGTCAGTGTTTGAAAGAATACAGTTTCCGTGTAATTATTTCTGGGTATAAACTAGCCATGCGGGCGGCCAGGTGCCGGGGACGCAGCCCTGCCGCTCCTATTTCAACACACCTTCACCATGATGTTTGTCTTTGAGAACTAATTCCTTTTGCTTCTATTCCTACTTTACCATTCTATCCACCTCACCTACTGTTACTGCCAGTTATTCCTTGTTTTTCCATCTTCTGAACTTTGCAAGACTCAGTTTTGACTGGTTTCTCATCCATTTTTGTACCCACATTTCATCCAGTTCCTGGATATAAGCACTATCTCTATACTAATAGCTCCAAGATCTGTTCCACAATGGTGGACTGTCCTAAGCAATCCTTGACACTATATCTCACTGCTGGACCTCTCTGAAATGCCTGTATATGGGTTTGGTACCCCAGGCCCATAAGGTCCTTTGTTGCTTCACCCTTTCATCTGGACCCTAAGATCCTTCTCTTCTTTCTCTTCACAGCTACAGAGATGCAGAAAACTAAAAGCTACTCTCTTTTATCTCTTTCGGACCTTGACTAACTCAACAGAGCGCTCTGTCTCTCTGTCTCTGTCTCTCTCTGTGTCCTTTTCTGTCTCTCTCTCTGCCTTAGCTTCCTACTGTCGCCTCTCCCATACCAAAGCCATGATGTCATGGACCCTTTGGGTTCTCCAAGAGCTTAGGTGAAAATGAAATACCATCTTTCTATGTGTTCAGATCTCCATTGCCATTTGAGGCTACATAGTTCAAGTACTACCTTGGAAAAGTAGGTACAGGGTTTGTTCTTAGATGATCTTTTCAACCACCATTTCCAAGCCCTGTCTTGTTTTAGGGAGGCCCCTAGTTAGTTTCCGACTGCTCAGCCCGAAAATAACCACACAGAAATTATATTAATTAAATCACTGTTTGGCCCATTAGCTCTAGCTTCTTATTGGCTAACTCTTACATATTAATTTAACCCATTTTTATTCTTTTATATTTTACTACGAGGTTCATGGCAAGGTTCCAGCTAGCAGCATGCATCTTTCTCCTCTGGTGGCTCCATAGAGTCTCACTGACTTTGCCTTCTTTCTCCCAGCATTCAGTTTTGTTTCCCCCTCCCCCAGCTCTATTTTGCTAAGCCACTGGCCAAAACAGCTTCTTTATTCATTAACCAATAAAAGCAACACATATACAGAAGGACTTTCTACATCACTGTCTTACATCTGTACATAAGACAAGTTTTTCTGGACTATCACATGATATATTTTTAATTAATTAAGTAATACTTTAATTATTCTACTTTGCAGTTAGAACATAGTATTTTGCTTAAAAGCCAAGGTTTAAGGCTCTTGATACATCGAGTAAGCTTTTCATCACTATCTTCCCATTATGATAAAAAAATAATGTCTGAAAAGAATATAGAAAGAAACTATGTAGGAACTCTGAAATATGAGCAGACAGAATGGAGGAGAAGACCAAACCCATCGAAGAGACCCTACCGTCAAGGGTTTTGCTCTGTGCCTCAGGCCTAAGTCTGAATGGGAATGGCTTGAATGATAACAGCTGTGGTAGAAAACCCACGGATTCAGTGTCTTGCCCCCGTGGCATGAAGCAAGTGTGAGAAGTGGAGTACAGAGAGGCAGAGCCCCAGTCCTAGCTAGGAAACCAGAAACAGTGGTCATGGGAATCACTGCACGTGAGAAATGTCCTAGTGGAGACCAGAAGGAAAAACCAATTGCGCCCATGTATAGAAAGGCTCCTTGGCCAGCCTTGGGCTAGAAGAAAAGACCCATTGGGCCTAGGTATGGAAAGAATCCCTGGCCAGGCTTGGGCTGTGGATCCACGGAAAGAACATGAATTCACAGAACAAAGCTTTGGGAGTGAACTACCTGGTAGAACACTGCCCGGGGCCTGGCAGCACTGGTCTGCAACAGTTCTGAAATGTAACCATGGGATGCACAGCCCAGAGATGGGCCAGGGCTTACAGAGTGAACACGTCTGGGTTGACTTTTAATCCAGAAGAGTTTAGTACAGCCCTCAGACTTATGCTGTTTGTATGGATTCAAAATAGAATCCATAATTATGCAACACACATATTTAAGAAAAACATTTGTGAACCTTCTGTGGGGGTAGGGTGAACAGTGGAAGTAGTCTCCAAATAATCCAGATGTCGGTGTTGTTTAGAGAATTTCTAACATGAAAATACAACCATGTTCCATTAAGAAATGAGGAAAAATAATCAGATTTTCCTGACATAGAATTAGTAGCCATTAAAAAGACATGAATTGGAAGTTGAGAACTGAAATATAAAAAATAATAAATAAAAATTTGAATTTTCACCAGAGAAACAATTGCAGGGTGGATAAATGAAACTTCCAAAGGTGAAAGAGCAATGAAAAAACTGGAGAGGAAGCAAACATGGTGGTGCAATCCTAGCACTGAGGAAGCAGAGAGACAGGGAAAGCTACCAGTTCAAGGCCAGGCTGCTTTGCACAGTGAGTTCCGTGTCAACCAGGGTTTCCACAGTGAGACCTTGTGTAGCGGTTTGAATGAGGATGGTCACCAAAGGCTCATTTAATTAAGCAGTTGGTCCCCAATTGCTGGAACTGTTTAAGGAAGTGTTAAGAAATGTCACTTTATTGGAAGGATTGTGTCACTAGGGTTGGGTTTTGAGGTTTCAAAGGCCCAGTCTTTCTTCCTTCTCTACTTGCAGTTTGTGGATGACATATAGGCACTCAGCGCCATTCCTGCCTGCCTGCCGTCATGCCCCATGCCATGATGGTCATGGACTAAACCTCTGAAACTGTAAACAAGTCCCCAATTAAATGCTTTCTTTTGTAAGTTGCCTTGGTCATGGTGTCTCCTTCCAGAAATAGAACCGTGACAAAGACACTGTGTTAAGGAAAACAAAAATAAAATAAAGATAGAGAAAGAGAGAGATCCATTGTGAACAAAAAAAGCAAAAAGATTGAAGACAGAAAAAGTCCTTCAGAAACCCATGATGGGCCACAAGGGGAGAAAATAAAATGTTAGTATAGGGAAAAAAAAAACTGACTACCAGAAGGATGTAACATGGAAAATATTTATGAAAGGGAAACCTGTAATTTATCAAAATTAAAAACATTTACTCTGTGAAAGACACTAAGGGAATACAACAAGATGAAGCCTGGGAGAACGATCTGCAGAGCTGAGTCAGAACTCCCACTCAGAATGTATAGACAGCTTTCAAAACTCAACAGGAAAAACAACGTCATTGGGAAGCAGGCAAACACATGAACAGCGAGAAAAGAAGTAAATCCCTACGAGAACAAATGAGAAAGCACCCTGCACCAGTGTTAAAGCAACATGACATAGGCTAGTTGAAATTGTGAGAATTTATTTGGGCAAAGCAAAACCAAAATGATGATCCTGTCAGGCAGCTTCCAGGCCCAGTACAGGTTCTGAGACCACCCATCACATGACCAGAGGCACCTACAAGCAAATAAAAATGAATTCCAGAAAAACTAACTATATAGCCCAACCGGTTACCTGCCTTCAGGATTCTCTGCACCAGCCACACCCATTTGCTGTGAATTCACTCCACTCTGGTTTGGTGTGTTGGCCTCAGTGAGTGCGGGAGCCCTGTCCAACCATATCATCCTTTACAACGTGTAACTTAATGTTATCCTTCAGGGAGATATAAATTAAGATCAAAATAGAATATTATTACACCAATTTTAACGTAACTACTAAAACCACTACTAAAGAAAATACCAAATTCTGGCAAAGAGTCAAAGAATTTGGATGTTTTATACTTGATGAGTGAGGTGGCAAGATGGCTTCTTTAAAGTTTCTTTGAAAATCAACCACATATTTTCCATATAATTCAGATGTCATAAACCTGTGCAGTTGGTACAGAAATAAAAACTTTTTCACAGAAAGCCCTGTATAATAATTCTCACAGTGGCTTTTTTAGTAATAACTCCCAAGTGGCAGTAGTCAAAATGCCCTTCAGCAAGAAAATGACTAAACACACTGTCTTATGTTCATAGCACAAGAATGCTACACAGCAATGAAAAGTATGGTACGTGATTCCACTTACCATCCTCAAAATGACAAAAATACAGAGATGGGGCCATATTGGTAGTTGCATAGAACTCGGAATAGAGGCGGGTGGTGCATGACTGACTACAAAGGGGTAGCATGCTGGCGGTGTTGGCGGTGGGATGTCCCCACATCTTGACGATAGGACAAGCATCCGCACACATGGGAAGGACACAGGCTCCACATCGTGCTGGTGAGGGGGTTTGCATCGGGCATAGTCCTCTAGCAAACCCACGGGGAGGTTGCCTGGACTTACTCTATGTCCTATTTGTGGTTTTTCACATATCTAAACTTACTTCAGAACAAGAAGTTTTAAGAAAGTCCATAGACCTGTACATCAAATATAAGATGTAAAACTAACAGATATAAGACCTGTGGGCTGAGTATCAGGAATGCACTGCTCTGACACCGGAAGACGATACGTGGGAAAAGAGGAACCCAGTCCTCAGCTTAAAAAGCCAAACTCAGTTGTTGTGTATATGTTTCCTGTAGTCTCCCACTGAACTAGCTTAGGGATCCCATTTGGCTTGTATGTACCAACAGACCCTTAAGATGGAGTGTTCCACTGTGGCTTCATTGAAACTTTCTCTGGCTCTTAAATAGGACATCTGATAAGTGTCTTAAATAGGACATCTGATAAGTGTTTGATGTAACTCTGAAACAGCCATAGTAACTTACCAACACAAAGATGAGGCCAACCCGCAAAGATAGGCAAAGTGGAAAGAACTGCGTGGAAGTGAAATGGAATCCTTATCCAATTAAACGCAGACACACCCTCTCCCTGAATGCCTTGGAATGTGAGATAAAAAAAACTTGTCTGTTATGAAGTCAAATGTCTTGGTCCATTTTCTGTTATTATAACAAAATCCTCATGGTGGGAAAGTTATAAAGAAAGCGGTTTTTGCTTGTTTTGTTGGTCATTTTTTTACTAATGTTTGAGACAGATCTTCTCAGCTCCTGATGAGGGCTTTGTACTGTCATATCACTGGGGCAAAGGAACAAGAGAAGTGGGAACATATGCAGAAGCATTGGGCAGCTGGGGGAAGAGAGTCCAGCTCACATATAACAACCCACTCGCCCAGTAACCAGTCATTTCTATGAGAACAAAGTCATTCTGTCAGGCATCCATTGGTCCCTCTCAGTGATACGAGTGCTAAAAAAAAAAAAAAAAAAAAAAAAAAAAAAAAAAAAACCACCATTTCCAAACCCCTTTTCACTTAGAACTGGACCTCAGCAGTATGAGCTTGGCAAGAATAAGTGATCCTTGCAAGACAGCATCCATTGACATTGAGAGGCAGCAATCTTGAGAGGGGGTGGGAATCCCTGCAGGACCCAAGAGCTGGCAGGACCATACTAATCCTTTCATTGTTGTGACTGAATGCCTGGTAAGCTATGTAAGGGAGGAAGGGATCTGTTTGGCTTACAGTTTGAGAGGGTTCAGTCCACCATGGCAAGGAAGGCCTGACTGCTGCAGGAAACGGAAGCTTGAGGTGGCTGCTCGCACTGCATCTGCCCGGGGAAGGAAGTGGGGAGATGAGATGGATGTGGACATTCATGCTTTCTTTTCTTTTTCTATTTAGGTCAGGACCCCCAGACATGGGGTGGTGCTGTCCACATTCAGGGTATGTCTTGCCTCCTCAGGTAAGCTTCCCAAGGAATGTTTTCACGGACATACCCAGAAGGTTCTGCCACCCACACAGACTTTCTACTTCTACCAAAATACCAGGGCCTGAGGCTTTGACTTCTTAATAAGTTGTCAAGTGATGCTCACGCTTCTATTTCAGGAACCTCTGCTTTAAGTTAACTACACCAGCCCTTTCATCATGGCCAAATGAAGCTGTGATCCTGCAGGGTAGCTATGGTGCTGGGGAGAAACACACAAGAATGACATGTGAGTCAAGACAACTCAGCTCCAAAGGCAAAAATCACTATCGAGTCATGTCCTCGTAGGAAATGCCTTTCGCACAGGGACAGTGTCCTCCCATCATAGAACAAGTGATTCCTAAAGGACGGAAATTATCACCAAACAAGTCATCCAGACTTCCATCACTTAGGTATTAGAAACAACAGAAATTCTCTGGAGGGACAGGAAATAGAGGTATCTGTCTCCAGGTGCTGGGTGACAGAGTTGGGGGTCATGGATAGACCTGGAGAGCACATCCTGCTATGTGACATGGCTGCTTCCTGGTGCCAGAAGACATTGTAAGGCGAAACGGTGTGGAAACGTGGACAGTGTCGAAACAGGATCCACAGGGGAAGGAAAGGTCCAGGAGGGCAATAAAATTCCAACCCTGGACTCGAAGCCTGACCGCCCTTCCCGAAGGGGTAAAGCTGTTACTTTTGTTTATTCTGTGGCTCATTCTTTATGCCTTTTGCAGATGTTCAGTTCCTTGTCTGTCCCAGGGAGCTAGCTTGGCCAGTGGTTCCCCTAGATGACCGCTGCTTCAGGCTTCTGCCAAATGCAGAGCCCGTGTTGGGAGCACTGTGTGGGAAGACACTCTCCTCTTACACTCCACACTAACAGCCAGGAGGACACTTGAGCATCTGTGGTGTGAGGCACTCTAGAAATGAGCCGCGCAGCTCCGGGAGATCAGAGACGCACCGGTGGAGCCGGCAGGGACACCTATTATCAAGCCACTTTCCACAAACTTCCTCTGTCTTCTTCAGTGACCACAAAAGGCAGGCAGAGCCTTAGGGTTTTTCCTAGGTCATTAAACCTTAGATCAACTAAGGCTGCGAGAACTCAGGAGCAGGGGCCAGAGAGCAAACTCCAGGCTCCTGGTGTACCCTCCCTCAGTCCCAGTCTGTTGAGAGGGTGTTCCTGTCAACTCAATGGTCCACAGCCTGGTCTGCTAAGGACTCTGGGTCACGGCCTTAGTGGTTTCTGCAAACAGCTAAGAAAGAGGCATGTCTGGACCATCAAGTACATCACCTTGGAGGAAACTTGGAAAGCCTAGGACATGGCACCACATTCTGGGTCAGCAGATGAAGTCTCCAGCGTAAGTCTCTGGGGTGGCTTTCTGATCTTATTACACAGAAAGCTGATAGCCATCTTTTGAGGTAAAACAATAGAATTAGTTCTGGATTAACAAGCCTCTTCATTTCCTGGTTTTTTATTTGTGTTTGGCTTTGTTTGCTTTTGTTTTGGTTTGTTTGCTTTGTTTTTTTTTTTAAAAAACTGGTATAATTTTTCCCTTTTTTTGGTTTTTTGCTTGTTTTTATGTCCAACCACAGTTTCCCCTCTCTTCTTTCCTCCCACTTCCTCCCCTCACCCACTTTTCCTTCTGTTTCTTTTCAGATACAGGCAGTCCTTCCATGGATATCAGCCAGCCATTGCATATCAAGTTGCAGTGAGACCAGGCATCTCCACTGGTATTAAGGCTGGAGGAGGCAATCTGGTAGGAAGAATGGGTCCCCAAAGCAGGCGGCAGAATCATAGACCGCCCCTGCTCCCACTGATAGGAGTCCCACAAGAAGAAAGAAGACCTGCTTATCTTAAAGAAAGTAAAACATCTTTAAGGAGGTCCATTAGGAAGCTACATCTGTCAAACTCCACCCAATTTGTTTAGTGACCCTCTTTTCCTCAACCTGAAGGTACCCAGACTGCACTGTTAAATGTGTTGTCTGAGGATGGTTGTTTTTGATTGTTTCTGTATGTGCATGTGTGTTTGCTTTGACAGTCTCACTGTGTAGCTCAGACTGACCTACGATTCATCACATAGGCCAGGCTGGCCTTTGAACTCATGATCACTCTGCCTCAGATTGCTGAATGCTGGGATTACAATATGAGCCCCCATGCCTGACTTACATTTTTAAGTGACATATTTATTATTAAATTAGGTATTTTCTATTCTAATGATAGCATTTCTAACTTAATTTTTAGTGGTGCGTTTTCATTGAACATAACGATGGGTTCCATAAGGTTAATCTGTTTCAAATATACTAAGTACTTTGATGATGTTGATCCCCACAAACTCCCCATTCACACTCCCTCAAGCCTCTTCCCTCATTCTCCCACCTGCGTTTAAGCCTTGCATATAAATGTGTTTCTGTGTCTACATAAAATCTAAGGTCCACAAATGAAAGGAATATCTGATATCTATCTTTCTGAGTTTGCTTTATTTCCCTTGATGTGATCCACTCTCCAGCAAATTATACAATTTTGCTTTCCTTTGTGAACAAACAAGACTCCATTGTGTATATAAAGCACATTTTTTCATTCATCCATCTGTAGGTAGACTTCCAGGATGATGCATTGATGGGGTGTTGTACAATACTTTGGTTTATTGTATTATAAGAATGGATGGACTATCTGTTCATTTAATTTTCCATTAATCCATTGGGTTTTTTGCTTTTTATTTAGTTTTCTGAGTTCTAAATATATTCTAGTTGTTAATTCTCTGGCCGGCGCACAGCTAACAAAGACTTTTCTCCCATTCTGTAGGCTGCCTCTTCATACGACATGTTTTAAATTGCTTCCATTTAAGCAATGCAACGTGAATTCTTTGTATTAGAAACCCCTTCTAGTGGTATCAAATGTTTGCCAGACTAAAATCTACTCCAGTTCTTCCAGTTTTGAAAACCTTAGAGGTATGTCACAGTTTATTCATCTGCAAATTCCTAAAAAGTTATAGACTTAAATACTACAGAATACATTATAATGCAACGCCAAGTGAGGGGGAATACTTTGAGAACTTGGGAAGGCAATTTCTACCAGTTCTTTGGTGCTATGTAGCATTTAATGATTTCCAAATATATTATCCCTTCTAATTCTAAAGGCTGTAGTGTGAGGTTGGCTACGTGTTTATGATGTAGAGTTAACCTCTGAGGCTGGGTGTGTTTGTTGTAAAGCAAAGATCTTTAGAGATGCCAAAACTACATTGTTCGCCTCTGTTAAACGTGTGATAAGAGTTAGATGGAAGCTTAACATGACTGCTAAAAATTCAAATTATTTTGGGGAATACATTATTTTTAATAACCTAAAGACCACTGGCTGACTCATCATAAAACTACATAGTGTTGCATAAGAAAACATTGTTGGGGAACGCTTATTGTCCGTTCTTTATCAAAGAACTTAATATTTCCTGAATGTATGAGAGGTTCTCATTGGTCACAGTAGAGCCCTTTCTAAGGTGACAGATGATGGAGCCCCTGGGTGCCTTTGGGATAAAGTTACCAGTGGCTACCATGCTCATCCTGACATCTAGAGGGAAGAGCACAGGTGAGGTTTAAACATGTGGCCACTGGATTGATCCCCATGTGTATGCGTGCAACTCGAAACAGAGTCTCCATGGAGCGACCTGGATGGTGAACCTATCAACATCCTGACTGGATGGTGAACCTATCAACATCCTGACTGGATGGTGAACCTATCAACATCCTGACTGGATGGTGCATCTTCCCTGCCCAGACAGATGCTTCTACACTTGCGATCTTTCAGGTTTTGTCCTCATCCCCTGTTCATTTGGATATTTGTTTATTTCCTTCATAAAAGAATGATCATCCCGAGGGGAGAGACATCTTACATTCTGTGAGTTGCTCTGGTAAATCTGGACCTGAGTGAGTTCTGGAAAGCCTGAAATATGTAGAATTGTGATTGGCTTGCTGACCCAATCTGAGCTGGCATCTCCCACAGGGCCTTGTGCCAGGTTAAATACCCTCCATTTAGCTTTTAGGACTGTGTCAGTTACTTTTCTGGTAGCTATGACCAAATACCTCCCAAAGGCAATGGAAAAGGAGAAGGATTAGTCTGGGCTCACAGCTTAAGACGGTGTGACCATGGTGACAGAGATGTCCTGGCCAACTTCATGGCAGCAGGAGCCTCATTCCTGGACAGAAGAAAGAAAAGTATGCTGGCACCTCCTCTTTCTTTTGTCATGCCATCCAGACCCATCCTAGGGAATGGTGCCATCCTCACACAGGGTAGGTCTTGCCTCCTTACTTAAACCTCTCTGGCAATAACCTCCCAATCACACCCTGAGGTATGTCTTTGGAGTAACTCTAAGTCCATGCAAGTTGACAGTGAAGATTAACATTAGCCATCAAAGGACCCAATACTAGGTCTAAGTAGATGTCTCCAGAATCAAATCTAGCTATCCAGACTCGAGGAACCCACCATACCAAGCCTGTTAGCGGCTCCTTATAGATGTAGACCCACAACTCTTACCTAAAATTCAGAAGTTCAACCAATTTAAAAAAGAGATTTGTGGCAATCTCTTTTTCCAGCAATGACAAGACACTATATATAATCCTTATGTTTCTGGGGGAGGAGGCAAAATTCCTTGTCTTGTATTTATGCCCATAACCCATGAGTGATGTATATGAACCATATTAGAACCATAAAATATGTCAAAAGTCAATTTTCAACCCAAAAGTTTAAACCAAAAAAGCAGAAAGAGTTTGTGAATATGGAGGTGGAGGATCAAATGATGTGACCACAAGCTAAGAAATGACCAGAGGTACCAGATGCTGAGAGACTCCACAGGCTTCCCTTCTAGAGAAGGAGGCCCTATTAATCACTGATTTGGGGTTCTGGTCTCCAAAATTCTGAGGGAACAAATGTCTATAGTTTTATGGCACAAAAATAAATAAATAAAATCATGACTGTCCTGTGTATAGAACAAATACATATCAATCAGTGTATTTTATTGTCAGTTCTAACAGTAAGGTGGCCATTGCCAGCCCGAGAGGAGTTTATAAAGGTGTAATGCCTTCAGAAGGGCAAGATTCCTGGGTTTAGATGTAAACTAGGCTATAAGACATAGACCATAAACATAACCTTCGTGTCAGCTTTCCCCCGGGCAGAAAGTATTTGAGACACAACTGGAACATAGCCTCAAGTTAACATGTAACTGCGTTCTACCAGGAGCCTTAGCCAAGAACAACAGACTCAGCCCACATAGGTCAGTCCCCTCAGTTGGAATTTGTGTTGTCTCCTCCACATGACATTGAAAGGTTATGTTACCCACATTTCTGTCTCATTCCAAGAAATAGATCATTTTTTCCCAAGGGTATTTCAACTGAAGGGTTTTAGATAAAACACTATGGTCCTATTTGATTCGCATTTCCTTTGTCTCTGTAATACCTTTTATTGTTCCTTTAGAAAACAAAATAGTTATGATTTCCTTCCTTCCTAGCTTATTCTCAAGTTGTGGGTAAAATTGAGCCAGCTCATAGTTAGCTAAGAGTTCAGCAAAATCCCATGGAAACTTAAGATTAGTTCCTTGGCTAGGAAAATTTATTTAAGAGGGCCAGTGAGTTGTCTCAGCAGATCAAGGCTTGCTCCCAAGTCTGAGGACCTGAATTCAAACCGTGGGACCCACTGATGGTAGGAGAAAAAAAGACTTATACAAATTGTTCTCTAACCTCCTTATGTCCTATGATATGAGTGTCCCACACATAAACAAATAAATATGATTTTAAAAGAGAAGCCCATACCGTGCATGAATGGACAAACAACACTGCTCTCAGAAGACATAAGTTATTAGATGAAAATCTCATGACACTTGCCTATGTGTCACTAGAGGCACCAAAACAACACAAACTATGTTCTTAGTTGCATACCAAAAGCAAGATCCTATTACAGAAGACATCACTCACTGAATACAGCACATAGAGGAATCAAACCCAAACGCACCAGGGAACTCTGTCCTTGCTGGATACCTTACATAGTACCGGAAGGGGAAGTTTGCTGGAAAAGAAAGGATACTGATGATCTCACCCAGAACTGGCCCCTGAATGCTATAATGCAGAACTGCTGCCAAGATATACCCACTGGTACAGTAATGCCATGATAGGTGTGGGGGCAACTAACCACCTTCTGATTGGATTTGATGCTTGTTCCATAGAGTGATTTCATACCTGACACGGTAAAACTGATCAAAAGCCAATGACAGAGGAGATAATGGGCCCTGGGTGTTTGCTGCTCCGGAGGCAGTGGGTCCTGGGAAAATGGGGCCAATAAATGAGGCAGGCTAAACTCTCATTAACTTGCCAACTTTATTCAGAGCATCGGGCAATTTATACTCTGAGGGTTAAGAAAAAACACAGGAGTAGAGTGTCCAATCACAAGGACAAGCCGCACGTGGCAAAAAATAATGTTTTTCCATAGAGGCATATATGCGAATAATAATGGCCAGCTCTAATCAATCATCGGAAGTAAACTTAACTCCTATCTGCTACACATTCCACGAACAACTCCATGTTTTTGAAGAAACGATTATTTCTACAATACTCTTGCCTTCTTGGTGTTCCCTCACAAGCACTCAGAATTCTGACAAGACTCCATTCTCGGACCATATTCAGACACCGAGGGCATACCTACTCTTCTTTGTTTGTTTACTTATTTGTTGCTAAATGTTCATAATATCAAATTTCAGTCTAAATATTTTTGTTTATACCCATAGATTAATTAAAGCTGTCCTCAGCTTTGATGCCAGAAGCTTCTAATTACAATGGGGAGTGTTTAAGAACAGAGACACAGAACGTGTCAAAAGACCTAGGATGAATAACTCTGAGTGTTGTTCTGTTGTGGGGGAGTCCTCGGCATCAATCTTCCACCATCCAGAGCTTGGGGAACTTCATGGGAGAGAGGCAGAAGGGATGTAAGAGGCAGCAGAAGGAGGAAAGTTACAAAATGCAGGCTTTCAGACATGATGTGCTTGTTGTACAACCGGCTGTGGTTGCTTGCACAAGACCTACACGAAATGAAGCCAATTAGACTTCCAGTATGGATGGAGAAGAGGGCCTTAAGGCTCCACCTCTAGCTGAAGGCTAGTGAGAGAGGGAAAGTCTCTCTCCTTTGGGGATGTGGCAGCGGGGAGATTGCTCAGTAGATGCTTACACACTGCTGTGCGTGTCAGCAGCACTAACTAGATTCAGGGAATCATTAGTAGCAATAAAAAAGGAAACATGGAGTTGGGAGGGAGATAACGGGATGAGAGGCACTAGGGTAAGGTGGAGGTAGGTAAGGATGGATAGATATTACCAATATACATTGGATACATGTATAAAACTTTCCAAGGCCTAAATTTTTAGTTGGCACAAAAATCACTTCTAGAGAAATGCAAAGAAATAGGAGTTTGTGCAAACTGGAGGGAAAGATGGCACTGTCCCTGAAAGAAATGGTAGCACACACTTTGAAAACATTCCTGCATGCTTTTGAAAAGCTGCCAAGTTTGATTACTTGTAGTCAACTCCCAGAGCCCACGTGGTGGAAGGAGAGAACCAACTCCTACAGTTGGCTCTTAACTTCCAACCGCACATCAGGGCACATGTGCCACACACACAATTGAATTAAGAATATTAAACACGTGTAAGGCACTTCTCCAACACAAAAATGACTTTATAAAATGCTCCGGGGCCCTCCCAGGACTTCTTGGTTAAATATCAACAGGAATGCCAGCCGTTGCTTTCTTTCCCACCAACTCGCATTTTTACTAGTAAGTTAAATTCTCGGTAAAACCCATGACTTCACATACTACAAGGAAATGTTCTGGGTGACTAATTGCCTTACAAGCCACACTGCTCTGCTTGGAAGATGACAGAAACACAGGGCAAGGTGTTAGAGTGTATAGTGTGGGTTCTCACTTGTAATGAAAAGAACACTGTGCACACATAAGCACATCTCTGGGCTGACATCCAAAGAACCTTAAGTCCCAACTCTGATGAGCCAACTAAGAACCAAGAGGGAAGCCATGGAGTTTGATTCTATATCTATATGTCATTGGTTCTATATCTATACGACAGTGAAACTTTACCTCATTATAGAATGGACAAAAGAAAACTATTCTTTCCTTCCACTCCTCATAGGTCTTTTGATGGAATGAATCTCTATTTTGTTCTTTAAGGATTAACAAGAGAAAAATAAAGAAGTTATTAACTTTTCTTTTTTAAATATTTATTTATTTATTATGTATACAATATTCTGTTTTGTGTGGATGCCTGCAGGCCAGAAGGGGGCACCAGATCTCATTACAGATGGTTGTGAGCCACCATGTGGTTGCTGGGAATTGAATTCAGGACCTTTGGAAGAGCAGGCAATGCTCTTAACTGCTGAGCCATCTCTCCAGCCCCTAACTTTTCTTATACAGCAGGGAGGCTCCCAAAAAATTAGTAATTATGAAAAGAGGGGTCTTGACTTCCAGCTTAGTATTTCTCTAAGAAGGACAGCACAATTTTAGGGCAATGAAAAATTAGGAAAAGAACTTTGGGTCACTATTGATATGGGATGCCCTTCTGTATGCTGTAAATATGTGTTGCTTTTATTGGTTGATGAGTAAAGCTGTTTTGTCCTATGGCAGGGTAGAATATAGCTAGGTAAAAAGTCAAACTGAATACAGGGAGAAAGAAAGTGGAGTCAAAGGAGATATCAGCAGCCTCTGGAGAAGCAAGATGTGGGGTAACAAGCCACAAGCCTTGTGGTAAAATTAAAATAATAGTAATTGGTTAATTTAAAAGTAAGAGCTAGTTGATAATAAGCCTGAGACATTGGCCACACTTTTATAATTAATACAAACCTCTGTGTGTTTATTCGGGAACTGGCAGGCAGGAGAGAAACCTCTAGTTACATACTATGGTTTCAGCTTAAAGAAGGCTGTTAAAAGTTCTTGGCATGAACTAACCCAGACCAAGAAAGACAAATATCATGTGTACTCGCTCATAAATGGCTTTTAGACATAAAGCAAGAAAAAAAAACAGCCCACAATTCATAATCCCAGAGAACCTAGACAACAAAGAGGACACTAAGAGAGACTTACAAGGATCTAATATACATGGGAAGTAGAAAAAGACAAGATCTCCTGAGTAAATTGGGAGCATGGGGACCAAAGAAGAGGGTAGGAGGGGAGAGGAGAAGAAGGAAGGGGAGCAGAGAAAAATGTATAGCTCAATAAAAGCAATTTTTAAAAAAGACATGGGGGGGAGCTCTTGGCAGAGCCTCTTGTAAAAGGGTCCTCTAGTACGAACTTCAGACCTGTAACTCTTTAAAACTACCTTGATGTTAACCTTTTTCTCCCTTCCATGCAGCAAGAGGAAAAGATATCTTTTGTAAACTGTCTTGATTTTAGGCCAGCCAGCAGAGAGAGGATGAGGGGCTTTCCTGTATCCACTTACTGTCTTTAGCTCAATTGTCCGTCATATTGTGTAGACACATATTCTGTTTACCCATAGATACATAACATTTTAGTACTTTAATTAAAAGACAAGTCTATATTTTACAAATAAGAGTAAGCAAAGCAAGAACAAAAGATCTCTCTCATTTCTAGGATATTTGAGATATACTTTCCAATTGCGATCATGAGAAAACCCTCAAGAATGCTCAGGTGGGCAGGGATGCTTTCTGTGGCATCATGGTCACAAAACCATCATAGCACTGCTGAACACCTTTAGAGATGGCAGCTCTCTTCCTTCTGGGAAAGGCTGCTCTGTTCTTATCATAGGTCATGGTTCATATGTTTTCTTTCTTTTCTTTTGGTGCTATAGGTTAAGCCCAGAGCGGGTTTGTGCTAAGTACAAGGTATACTACTGAGCTGTATCGTAAACTTATCATAAACCTCCTCAAAGATCATAAATGTAATCTCTTCATGAAACCCATAACTTCTAGGAGAATGTGCAAGAGCAATCTATTACCCAGAATGCCATTCCCACTTCATAGCACTGTACACATACCTAGAGCACAGACACAGAACACGGTCACATAGGGACTGCCCTTCCAATTGCTTGGTTATCGCACGGAGTTTATCTTGGAGGGCACACAGGAGTTTCTCCCCATCCCTCAATCATTCTCTTTCGCCTTGTACTACCTGCACCCAATTGCTAGAGTCCTGGATCCAAACTTTCCTGAACTGTAGAATGACCATCAGTTCTTCAAGCTGTCACCATAAAGGAGATCTTGGGCCGTACTTGACACTTGGATGCTCCAGTAACCGAGGTCAGAAGAGCCCAGCAAAGGTCGCACATCACAGGTCACTGTGAAGTTCAAATCTGGAGGGAACTCTACGATCTTTCTCCAGCTGGGCTCAGAAGTGTCTCTCCCAGGTGGAGACCCTTTCCGGGGAGGCACTATAGATCCTCTGACAACCTCTCTGGAAAAGAATTTGCTTCCTTCTGGGTCTTCAAAGGGAAATAAACCTTCAAGCAAGCATCTTTCCCCTTGCTATTATGACTGACCTGTGGCAGATGCCCTTTAATGCATTAATAAGGCTGTGGCTACATTTTTTAAACCAAAATCTCCCTAGTAAAAGATGGGAGAATGGAGTGGCTAACAGTGGTCCATTATTCTTCCTAGTTATTTAAGGTTCTGCCTGGTGCCAAAAAATTTATTAAGCCTACTTCCCATATCTGAAATACCCCTCCAGACAGAGGTGGTCACAGCCTCTTAAGTTTTCAATGTGTGTACTCTTTTTTTAAAGATTTATTTATTAATTATGTATACAGTGTTTTGTTTTTCCTGCATGTATGCTGCAGGCCAGAAGAGGACACCAGATCTCATTTACAGATGGTTATAGTCCCCACCATGTGGTTGCTGGGAATTGAACTCAGAACCTCTGGAAGAGCAATCAGTGCTCTTAACCTCTGAGCCATATCTCTTAGAGTGTATCTTCCTCGTCTTAAATACTAATAATAGGCTCTAGAATCCAGGACAGTCTGCCTTCACTCTTCCAGGGTTTTGTGTTAGACTAACTTGAGTCTAAAACATTTGGGTTTTTGTTTGGTTGGTTTGGTCTGGTTTTTGTGGGGATGTTTGTTTGTTTGTTTGTTTGTTTGTTTGTTTAGCTCTTATTTTAATGACCAGAAGTCCTTGATCTAAGCCTTCAATAAGCAATTTGGCTATAACCAATATGAGGTTGCTAATTCCAATTTCACAGATAAGGACTTCTGATGAGTTCTAACCTGTTTGTGAGCAGTTTCGCAAGCAACAGTGTTGATCCGAGTTGCTTAGAAAGCAGTGACCAGCAGAGACTCCGTGGTCTGCTCTGCTTTGCCGTTTTATGGTCTAGTTCTAGTGTGGGGACAACTGCCAAGAGGTCTGGAGGAAAGAATGCAGAAGAGCCATGTATTCATCACTGAAGCTAATCATCTTGCATGTACTTTTTTATGTGAGTGTGGATGCCTGCCACCATGTGGACATAGTAGGCAGAGAGCAACTTGTGGGACTTGGTTCTTTCTTTTGATCATATGGATCTAAGGTATCAAACTCAGGTCTCCAGGATTGGCAGGAAGGGCCATTACCCAGTGAGCCATCACACTGACCCTGCACATAAGCTGAGTTTCTTTTTTTAATTTTAGAAATATTTTTATTAATTCTTTGAGAATTTTGTACAATATATCTTGATCATATTCACACCCTTTTCTCTTCTACTCCCTCTGATTCTTCCCAGGTCCACCCCATCTCCTTATCCCCAACTTCATGTCCACTTTTGGGTTCTTAATAACCATCAAGTCTCATCTGTGCCTCCCACGTATTCCTGGGTGTGAAGTCATTCATGCAGCATGCACGTGTTCCTGGGTGTGAAGTCATTCATGCAGCATGCACGTATTCCTGGGTGTGAAGTCATTCATGCAGCATGCACAGGTTCCTGGGTGTGAAGTCATTCATGCAGCATGCACATGTTCCTGGGTGTGAAGTCGTTCATGCAGCATGCACGTGTTCCTGGGTGTAAAGTCGTTCACTGCAGCATGCACATGTTCCTGGGTGTGAAGTCATTCGTGCAGCATGCACGTGTTCCTGGGTGTGAAGTCGTTCACTACAGCATGCACGTGTTCCTGGGTGTGAAGTCATTCGTGCAGCATGCACGTGTTCCTGGGTGTGAAGTCATTCATGCAGCATGCACGTGTTCCTGGGTGTGAGGTCATTCACTGCAGCATGGCTGACCTACCAGGAGCCACACTCTTTAAGAAGACTGACTGACTGCCTCCCCCAGCAGCCATCTATACCTGTCTATAACTGTTCAGTTAGGAGTGGGATTCATGAGCCCCTTCCCCCTCCATACCAGGATGTTGACTTCCTCGGTCTTGTGCAGAACAACCACAGCTGAAATGAGCTCATTGTAGACCCATATTTTCACATGGTATGACAGCCAGGCTCTAAAGCCATAGGCCACAACCTGAAGTGGTCACGTAACCTTCCAGACAGGCTGCTGCTACCTAACAAAGGGTCAGGATGTTGTTCTGCTCCTTCTCTGTAATTTGGAGGATGCCTGAATAGAGATGCTAATTCAAACCTACGTGACTGAGCTAGCATACAGACCAGGAAGACGCGACAGCAAGCACAGGTAGATGTGGACCTGACTAAAAACCCTTCACCTGGTTACCTAGGAAATAGAATACTAATGTATTTTCCCCCTCAGTTTATGTTTTGATATATAAGGCTGTTTGGAGAATAAACGAGAGGAAATTCTCCAGGATGTGAACTCAGGACTTCATGATGAATGACGGAGAGTCTTTCTCCCGACAAAGCCATGTGAGTCGTGTTTTTATTCCCATGTCTCTATGCCAGTCCAGAGAGAGATAGTTTATGTTGGGGTCTGGTCAAGATAAATAATTTATGGTCCGGGCTGCCACTGGACCCGAGAGCTCATGAACACAGTGGTCCCTGCTTGACAAGAGGACACCGTTTCACTCCCTGCCTCTCAGAGTTCTTGACCCCTCTTCTGTGATGGTCCCTGGACCTTGGAAGTGGGATGTGATATGGATGTCCCATTTGATATTGACAATTAACTCTTTGCTCTTTGATCAGTTAAGAGTTTGGTGTTATTCACAAGGGTACATAGAAACTTCTCTGATGGGGTCCGAGGGCGGCACTGATCTACCAGTACAGAGACATGAATTTAGAGGGTAGTTGACACTATGTCCTTTTAGCAGAATAATGGGAGTAGGTTCACCCCTGGGGCCTGTGAGATTTCTCCAGCCAGGAGTTCCTGGCTGGATCTACAGTACCAGGAATGTCCTTCCACCATTGAAGCAGGCCTTGGACATAAGCTAATCTAATTTCTTTTAGGAGTAGATAGTTTAATTCACAGTTAGTATTCGTTACAAAATTTAAAACTTGGTTCTATTGGCAGTATATTTTTGGAATGAATTGTATATTGGATATTTTTTAATTTATTCTTCTCTCATATATTACATCCCAACCACATTTTCCCCTCTCTCCTCTCCTCCAAGTTCCTTCCCCTCACCTCTCCTCTCCTCCAGATCCACTCCTCCTCCCTTTCCCTTCAGAAAAGAGCAGGCCTCTCAGGGATATCAACCGAGCACAGCATAACAAGTTACAATAAGTCTAGGCACAAACCCTTATATCAAGGCTGGACAAGTAAACCCAGTAGGAAGATAAGGATTCCCAAAGCACGTGACAAAGTCGAAGGTACCCGTGCTCCCACTATTAGGAATCCCACAAGAACAGCAACCTACATAGCCATAACGTATGTAAGGGACCTAGCTCGGACCAATACAGGCTTCATGACTGTCACTTCAGTTTCTTTCTGTGAGTTCCAATGACCCCTGCTTAGTGGATTTTGTGGGCCGTGTTCTTTTGGTGTTGTCAACCGCTCTGGCTCCTACAGCCCTTCCTCCCCCTCTTCCATGGGATTCCCTCTGCATCTACTCCCTCCTATCAGTTGCTGGATGAAAGCTCTCTGATGACAGCTATGCTAGGCTCTGGTCTATGAGTATAACAGTAGTTGTAATAGGCATAAAAACTTGGCCATGTCCAAAGAAAACATGTTCTGATAAGGGAAGATGAGGGGAGCTGTTGTTGAGAGAAAAAGAAAGCAATTTTGTTCTAAAGTAGAATGACTGGTTGTTCCAGAATGAGAAACAAGAAAAGGGGAGGAAAGCAAAACAAAATAAAGCCCCAAACCCCGTTAGTATAAAAAGTGTTTCAAAGGTTGGACGGTGTGCAGGGCAGGGGTCGTATGTGTGGTCGAGATGGATTCGCTCGTGTGTGGGGACAGCGGGAACAGCACTGCTATGGTCATTTTCCCTCTGAAACTCGTGTCGAATATGGCCTGGACTTTGTGGCAGGGTTGAGAGGTGGGGAACTGATTAGGTTGCTAAGAGGGAGCTAGCATTTTTTCCACATGGAACCAGGCTAATTCTCATTGTTATTGAAGTTATTGGGGTCACAGCCTGTGGCCTGGCAACTTTAACAAGCCAGGCTCAGTTACTTGCCCTTAATATGCCGACTGAACAAGGAAGCATTAGAGCAAAGCAGAGAAAGTGTTATTGATCATGGCCATGTGGGAGTGTTGTAAGGAGGCCACTAGTTGGTTCCTGGCCACCCTCCACTAGTTCATTTCCCGGCTGCCCAGACTCTTGAAATAAACACACAGAAACTATATTTATTATATCACTGCTTGGCCCATTAGCTCTAGCTTCTTATTGGCTAACTCTTACATCTTAATTTAATCCATTTATATTAATCTGCGTATTGCCACGAGGCTGTGGCTTCCTGGGAAAAGTTCTGGTGTCTATCTCTGGTGGGGTTACGTGGCTTCTCTCTAACCCTCCTTTTCCCCGGCATTCAGTTTAGTTTTCCCCGCCTACAAGTTCTGCCCTGCTATAGGTCCACAGCAATTTCTTTATTAACTAATGGTATTCACAACATATAGAGGGGAATCCCACATTAGTGGGAGAAGCAGCAAAGATGTCCAGTAATCTTATCCCTTCATTCTCTTCAGGGTCCTAATGTGAGGCTAATGTCTAACTGGAAGGCAAGAGGTATGTGTAACTAAGCAAATCTGGTCAAGGTGTGGCCTTGTCTGTCATTATGGCATAGGCCCCCAACTCCTGCCAGCAAGGGTGTCTGAAAACTTGTCTGCAATATTTGAGTTCTCTTGCCAGGGGACAGGATTCCCCTCTTGCCTACACCGAGATGCAGCCCTTTCCTCTCCTAGCATGAGATTCCTTGGGAAATTCCAATTTCTTGGGGATCCTCTGTTTCAGTAACTTGATTACCAATGGAGGGGTATAATTGTCCCCTTAAAAGATCTTCATTCCTGCCAGGAAGGCTATAGCATGGTCCTGAGTTCTCCACTCTTCACCTGGATTACCTACAGGCCAGCAGCTTGGCCTCTACTATTCACTTGTTCACCTGTTCAGGCCTGAACCCACCATCCCTGCTCTGGCCTGGTTCTGCACTCTTGCCTCACTGAACTCAACGCCACAGCTTTGCCCTCAACCCTGACTCTCTTGGGGCACCAGTCGCAGCTTCTTCCCTGAATCTGGTCTTGGATTCATTATCTTAGCAACAAAGCCTCTTTTTACACACCCATCATCCGACTGCTAAATTTTTTGAACTCTGAATTTTGCCTCATTAACTTGTAATTATTTTGTAAACCATATATATGCAAATATGTAGACAGACATAACTTACCATGTAATGTAAGAGTTGATATTGGTAGTTAAGATTAGAATAAAAGAACCAACCTTTGCCTCAGCCAGGTTATCAAAAGAGACAGAATTATCAGACAAATTACCACCATTAAGGCTGCTGCAGCTGAAGACTCGAAAGCTAAGAGCACTTGCTGCTCAAGCAAAAGACTGGGGTTAGGTTCTTGACACCCACCTGGAGGCTCGCAACTGCCTCTAACTCCTGTTCCATGGAATCCGATGCTCTCCTCTGGTCTCTGTGGGCACTAGGCATGCATGTGGTTCACATACATACATGTATGCAAACATTAAAACACATAAAATAAAAATGATAAAAATCTCTTTAAAAATCTGCACTTATGAATTTATTGCTATTCAATAAATTCTGCCTGCAGAAAGACACAAATGGGTCTGTTTCTGGCACAGCACAGTCACCACATGGTTCTGTAAAATTATTCAGCCACAAATAAGGCTGCACTTCTGGGTTCTAGAGCCATGCATGTGCAGACAAGCCCTCAGGCAGAAGTGCCTGAATGTTAAAGGGCCCTGCATGACCGACATGCATGCACGCGTGGTTACATCCACTATGATTCAGCTAAGCCCTTGTGCACATGCGTGAGCCCGTCATCTGTGTCACCTGTGTACGATGTAGTCATGCCAACCCCCCTGTGCACATGCAGTAGGCAGCTTGTAAAAAGATGGACGTGCCATTTTCTCTCTCTCTCTGCACACTGATCCCCAGGCCTGCACACGCCCCCTCTAATAAACTCCTAAGCGGATAATTTCAGGTTCTTCCTTGTTTTGTCTTTTGTGTGTATCCCAGGCAGGCATGGAACTCACTCTATATATGATCTTAAATTTCTGATCCTCCTGCCTCCAATGCCAAAACTATAGGTATGCATCACTGTGTCATTCTTGTGGGGCAAAGAACCAAACCCAGAGCTTTAAGCAAGTTAGACAAGCACAATACCAACTGAGTTATACGTCCCCCACCCCGAACTTCTTTTCTTGCCACTATGTTTGATGTGGATCAAGGAGTTTATTTTCATTGACATGCTATTCTTAGGCTGGATTTATGATTTAATAAGTTTAAGCATCTAGTTGAGATGACACACCCTGTTTGACCAGTAGGCTTGGGGAGAAGCATCCACAGTCTTATGTCATCAGTGAAGGCACAGACACACAAACACTGGAAAGTCTCCGTCTATGAGGACACAGGTATACCTCGGGAAAAGGGTCCATCTACAAGGTCAGGGGAGAAACCCTAGGAGGCCCCAACACTGCCTGGACCTTGATCTTGACCTTCTAGCACTAGCACCATGAGCCATCACATGGTTATGTCACCCAGGGTGGTGTTTTGTTACGTGCCCTGAGATACTTGCCCTCCACTAAAGACAGTATTCGCAGGAAATGTCCACAGATTCGTGGGGTAGGGCTTAAGAAGCACAGGAAGGAAAGAGCTGGGCTGCATGATGGTGACTGATGTTCTCAGGGGCTCCTTTCCCCCGCACCCAGTGCTGTCCTGTTCGTACCCAAGATTGCAACACAAGTGTACCCTAATCACCCCAACTCTTTTAGGCTGCAGACTCTAGATCCAGCTTGTCCTCATCTGTCATTAGGATGACCAAACTCCCCACCTTTTGGGATGTCCAGCAAGAGACTGAAGGAGGAGCAGGTGTCCCTTTCATACCATGTTAACCCCCTGGACATTCTCACACCATCCTACAACCTAGTCTCACAAAGTGACAGACAGTGCCATGTGCACCCTTCTGTCTTCTGTCACTGCCTCTTCTGATTGCCTCTTTCCCGGATGACTCTCTGGTTGACACACCACCTCTTTCCCAGCTGACTCTCTGGCTGGCCCCCTCTGAACACACCTCTCTCAAGCACCAGATACCTCTCCTGAGCCATGCTGCTCTGGATCCTGTCCCCGTGGGAACCTCACTTGGCACAGAGCATCCTCAGTGGTATGACAAGCAAACCCCAGCCCAGGGTACACACCTAATAAGATGGCACCAGTCTGTTTCTAGCAAGCTGAATGCCAGGAGCATGGGGATCTGTCCCTTACAAGCCACCGACAGGTGTCCAGGGAGCACAGATCCAGGAGGACAACAGGAGCCAAGACAGGGCCCACAGGAAACTATGTATAGCTCAGTTCCCTGAGGAAGAACTGGACCCTTACCACAAACCCCTCATAAGTTCAAGTTCCCCACCCGAGCCCTCCATGGACTTTCACCAGGTGCATCTGTAGGACATCCTAAGAAAGAGATGCAGCGAAGTAAAGAACGTGCTCCTCGGACCCTCCACCTGTTTGATTCTCCCATAGCTATCGCAGGACTCCACAAAGAACCAGGGTACTGCAGAAGGAGTTTCGGGTTGACTTTGGAAGAACCCCTCTCAAGCATCCAACTCTGACCCCATCAAAGCCCTTTACAGCTCTGAAATTTGTAAACAACTTCATACACATACACAACCACTCTCTACATCCGTGCCCACTCTGACTTTCATGTAAGGAGTCAGCCCACACATCCTGACACCACAGCCATGGCAACGTCGTGAGTTGAGCCCCTGTGAGTGCCCACAACTCTGACTGCTCCTTTCATTCAACCAGCACCAGAGGGGGCGCCCCGGATGAGTAAAGGCCAGTCTCCAGCACCTGCGTGGAAAGCGAGGTACTTCCTTCCAGGCAGCCAGTGAATTGTCTGCACAGAAGCTTTTCGGAAACAGCAGTGTCTAGGGTTACTATTTGTGGAGACCCGAGAATGTGAGCCTATTTCTTCATTGATCAAAGGTCAGAGGGTCGGAACTCACCTCTAGTTCCTTCAAGGTTGTGCTTCTATCTCAAACAAAGGTCCCACCTAGCTGTAGAACAGAGAGTTCTGTTCTCGCAAGGTTATTTTCCACGGGTGTGGCTAATAGCCAGATCTTGTATTTCAAGTATAGAGAAGTAGATATTTTTCTACCTCAAACAAAAGTCTAAGGATCAACTAAGGCTTCAACTCTCTTATAGAGATAAGAATGGATTCCATCCAGGGATTGGTTTGCCTACAGAATGTTTTGGTCTAGGGAGTGAGCGTGACTTGTTTTGTTCTAACAACAGAGTGTTTAACTATGGTTGTAGCCCATGACATTCAATTGGTGTATACATTTCCCTGTATCATGTTAATGCATGTTTTTGTCTTACTCCTACCTTTTGGGGTTCTTCTTAAGTAATAGGAAATTAAAGGCAGGCGAATTTCAGTACTCACTGGAATTCCCTCCCGATATTATCCTATATGTTTCTCCATTTTATTATTTTCATTCGTATCTTCATAGTCTTTACTATATTTCTCAAATCCCCATGCCGCTACCCTGGCAAGAGGTAATTTTGTCAAGGCTGGTCCCTGACAACTGCTGCTGCGATGAAACACCATGACCAAAGCATCTTGGGGAGGGAGGGCAGCCAGGGCAGGAACTGGACAGAGGTCATGGAGGGGTGCTGGTTACTGGCTTGCTTCCCATGTCTTACTCAGCTTCCTTTCTTATAGACCCAGGGCCACCAGCCCAGGGATGGCACCATGCACAAATGGTCCCTCCCCATCAATCACTAAGAAAATGCCCTACAGGTTTGCCTACAGACTCATGTTATGAAAGCATTTTCTTAATTGAAGTTCCCTTCTCGACTCGATGACTTTAGCTTGTGTCAAGTTGCCATAAAAGTATCCGGTACAAACAGTAAGAGTCCGGTCTTTTTACTTTATAAGGGAAAGCCACATGCCCCCACCTAACTAGGTGCTTACGGACAGCTCCCAGCATTGCTATGGAGGACGTTACCAGCGTGAACATTCTTTTCCACGTTTTTTGAGCCCTGTAAGCTTTCTCCAAGCAGTTGAAGGCAGCAAGCAGGCTTAGGACAAGAGGTGAATTACCAAATCGTACAGGTTTGCACAGGTTAAACTGGGTATATGCTAAAATTTGTGACAAAGATACATAGCATCGTTCCCTTCACTTCTGGTGGGTGACATCGTTACCTTTAAGGGATTGGGATATATCCCTTCTCCATCGTGGAGACATGGGAACAAATGGCATGTTTGCTGAGACTCCAGAGTGCCACTGGCAACATTTACACATTTTTGCATGCGAAAGCATTAGCAGTTGTGATTTAGTGTGGGGGGGGGGATGCCATTCTGAGCCCATCTCCAAAGGATGCCCTGAGGCAGAACAGGACCCTGAGGTTCTAAATGGGTGGAACTGGACCACCAGAACAAACCCAGCCACGCTCCTAATTCTGTATAATTTGCTGAGGGACACCCACTTGGTGTCATTTCTCCTGCAGGAAGGGTTCCTTATTGTCAGCACTGAGAATGGAGTGAGGGGGTGCAGGAGACTGAGGCCGGGTGGTAGGAAAGGAGCCCCAGCGAACAATGTCAGTGTGATAGGAAGGGAGCCCGAGTAGACAAAGTCAATGTCCAGAGTGGAACAGAGCTGAAAATTAGGAGCCAGCGTAGGTGGGAGGGGCTTAGTCTTCGGTGGCATGTGGAGAAATTCGGGTAACAGTGTTTACCCCAATAACCCAAGTAGACCCACAAACTCAGCTGTAACAGTCGAAGCATGAGAGCTTGCCAGATTCAAATGCGATGCTCTGTTGAGCTGCCTTTCTTGCAAGCCAGGACCTGAACTGGTCCCTCCAGCTGCAGGACACCACTATAAGCCAGGGCGGGGGCAAGCCTTTTAATTTCTGGTCAGAAAGCCTGCACTACCTCAACTGGCCAGCAGAGGGTGGTACAGCCCCACGTAGGTCCACCTTGAGGTTGGCCATCAACACTTGTGGGAAGGGGTGGGGCTGGGGCAGTCACAAAAGTGTTGCCAAATCCCACAGGAAAGTGCGCTTCAAATTTTGGGGTGGCTCTCCTGCACTCCTCTCCATGACAACAGGCTCCTGTCAGTCTTGAAGTCTATCTGCAGCTGTCTATCTGCAGCATAGCATTTTTGAGACGCATAAGGAAATCTGTTTAATGACACAATTGGCCAAATTTCTTACTTTAGTGACATGAAATCTGACCACTTTTGAAATAAAAGTCTGAAAGTTTTCATTCATTTAGAATGGTCCTGAAAAATGAACATTTGAATCATTTTTAAATGTTCCTTAAGAGCAAAACATCTGTGTGTCTAACCCGCAGATTTTTTAGTGTCAGATGCAGCCCAATTCCATATGTTCCTGTGTAAAATGAATGCCAAGCCACACACTGGGATATGAAAAATAGATTTATTGGCCAGGAGTTGCAAAGTCTTGTCCTGGGTGACGAGAACAAGGGCCTCAGGCCTTCCCGAGGCTCTTCTTGATGAAGTGGCCCACCAGTCGCTGAGGTCTCTGCTGGTATTCCACCAGCACGTCATGGGGAGTGTTGATCTGGTCCCCTTGCAACCGGTCCAGGAGGGTGACACACACCACAGCCGCTGCAAAGGGCAAAGGTCTCATCAAGGCAGGGTCAGACACCTGCCTTAGCTCACCGAGGACACGGGCCAGGGCCAGGGATTGTGCCAGGGCCAGGGAGTGTGCAGAGCAGGAACGGCAGGGCTACATGGATGGAGTGGGACACCGTGGAGGAAGACACACCCTCCAGCAACGCTGGCAGTTCCCTACTCTACCACGTCACCTATGGCCTTTGACCAGGGCCAGCTCCTGGCTGCCCTGTGTAGGACGTAGGTTGTCCCAGGTCTGTCTGGAAGGATGCTCAGGTCTAGACAAGAGGGTGGATTAGCCTTTCAAAGCCGAGCTCTTGGCAAGGCTGGGGAAGCTTTCTATCTGAGCTGGAGTAGGTCACCACCATCTTTGTCACCCTTCTCAGTGGTGTGGGAAATCACTGTAAGAACACTGAGGACCCTCTGTTTTGCTGTGTGACCATTAAGAGATTGTATATGCACCAGGGCTTTAGGATCAACACCTGGTTAAGGCAGACACAAGTGAGAACTCAACAATGGGGTACTCTCAGGAGGGGCCCTCTATGATCGAAAATGATGGAAAACAGATACCAAGGTCATCACGGGTCTTCCTACCTCTCAGGCCACACGCACTGCACATGGTGGCAAACAATGAAGATTCCATCTCAATATTTCGGACGCCTGCAGCATGGGCTGCTCGGAGATAGGCCTGCTTGTCCTTCTCCGTGTAGGAGCAGAGGGCACCATCCAGACGGCCTTGCCCTGCATCACACAAAGACAGGAGAATCACATGCACATAGTCAGAGGTTACTACACGTGGGCACCCTACTGTACCTGCCATCAAGACACAGGGATGAAGGGCCCCCGCCTGCCTGGCTTCATAAAGTGGAGAGCTATTCGGGTCAATATTACAGCCGTGGCAGAAATACTGGGACTGAGTTAGCATCCCATATGCAGGTGTCCCAGCAGAGACAGCACCACCCCATCACAGAGCAGGCTTTGGGTGGGCGAGGGATCCCTAGACCAGACACGCCCTCACTTCCTCTCACCCTCATAGAAGTCCAAGGTGCACATGGTGTTGCCCACAACGGTGGGGAATTCATCCAGGTCTGAGGCGCACTGCATCAACTCCTGCACCAGCTGCGCATCCAGATTGGTGCTGCGAACCACCCGCTTTCCCAAGACAATCTGCTCAAACTCTGGCTTGAAGCACTCATCCACTGCCTGCTGGGTGATGACCACAGAGCCAGGCTCCAGACCTGAGGGAGATGCAGGTATCACGGTTACCCGGGGTGACAAAGTAGTGCTGCCGAGAACAGGCACTAGGAACACGATCCCACACAGAAGAGTATGGAAGCACCCAGCGTATACTCAAAGCCATCTATCCCTCCTCCTAGTTAGGGCTTTTCCTGACTGGGAGTTTGCACAGAACCACTGCTGAAAGCAAGGGAAAGCAGAGAGCAGCAATCTTGCCGGGAGTCTTTGCATCCTTTACTGAATGTCTCTGTCATCCGGCCGTAGCACTGACTAACGCTCCACCAACAAGGTGGCCATGTTAGCTTAATCATTCCAGATTATATCTTTATTTTGTACACTTTCAGCCAGATCCAAAAGTATAGAAAAGCCACACATGCCTCAAAACCAGCCTCAATCCTTTCCGACTCCTGACTAGCCTGTTCTTCCTCTGTAACCAGCAACAACCATCTCTGCAGTGTCAGCACTGGAGGTGTGTCCTCCTCGAGTAACTGCACACTTTAAAGGACAACACTCTGCTCCTCCTTTTCTGCTGGGTTCATACTTTTTCTTATACAATATGACCACTATCAGGGAATTAGAAATCCTGCCTTCCAAGAACAATGTCCGTAGACCCAGGCACCTAAATCTTAAGGCTCTACGGCCCCTGGAGTCAATACAGCTTTCTATCAATGGCTTTGTGTTCCTGGTGGGAAGAATAACTATTAGAGACCAGTGTCTACAGTGACTTTAGTTCCCTAGCGACAAATAAGGAATTGCTTTAGAGCTGGGTTTTGGTGGTGCACGCCTTTAATCCCAGGACTTGGGAGGCAGAGAGGCAGGTGGACCGGAGTTTAAGGCCAGCCTCACCTATAAAGCAAGTTCCAAGACAGTCAGGGTTGTTCTTTTATAGCTTCAGACTTTTACTTAGACCATAGTATGTCACTGCCCAACACACACACACACACACACACACACACACACACACAGCCCTACAGCCCTGACTGCCAAAACCCACACTGAAATAAAATCCCCACTGTGAAATAGGAAGACTCAGGACTGAGTAGGACGTGTGAGAAGAGACTGTCGCTCTGTCCTAAAGGATGGATCAACTCATTCACTGAGATTAATGGTGGATGAATGACCAAGGCTGGGGCAAAACTCCCCATCTCGAATACATGATGAACCCCTGTGCCAACCCTAGACTCTGGTAAGAAAGATTGCCGTCTTCAGCATTTCACAGTCTTCTTCAAGATCACTTCTTTGCTTCTTAGGTTGTTTCTGGGTTTGTGTATGTGGGGGTGGGTGTTTGTTTGGGGGAATTGGGGACTTTGAGGGGGTTAGATTTTTGTTTGTCTTGTCAATGATTAGGAATTTCTGAGCTAATTTCAGGCCCCTTGTTAGTTTTGTATCCCACCGCCCCAGTACACACTTTGATGGAAGGAGGAGACAGGCAGAGAGGGAGGCCCTTGAGCAATCCTGTCTGTGTTCACACCACCCCGGAGCAGCTGCAGGGCTCTAGCCCCTCCTCCACCCACAGGGCCAGAATCAATCCTCAGTCCTCACCTATCCCGCCGGAAGTCCCGATGCGGATGATGGTGATGTTGGAGCACCTGGCATGGTACAGCATCTTGATGAGTTCATGCAACATGATCCCAATGGAAGGAATGCCCATGCCGTGCTGAAACCAGAGAGAAATGCAGAGGCTAAGCCCAGCATTGTGCAACCGACAGCTCATACAGCAGTCCCTCCGAAGGACGCACTCCACATTTTAAGTCGCCCAAAGACAAGCAAGCTTTTGCAGAGAACGAGACTGTGACAGAGAGAACATTGGCCTAACTTCCACTGTATTATACAGCTATAATTCTCTACTGTGAGTCGTTATTGCCATCCTTTCGCTATACCTGGGTGACAAGTGAAATGTATTTATCAGCTTTGGTACCCATCCACTTCGACACATCTGCCGGGCTCTTCGGAACAAAGCCCATGTGGGAAAGGAGATTACTGTGTGTTTTATGTGGCTTACTTCAACCAATAATATCATGTGTTAATGATGGACAGACTTCAAAATATTAACAGAGCTGTCCTCCACATGACCTACCTAGCTTGACTCACACAAGCTGCGTAACGGGAGGAAGGAAGCAGCTGCAGGGAGGAAGGAAGCAGCTGCCGGAGGAAGGAAGCAGCTGCAGGGAGGAAGGAAGCAGCTGCAGGGAAGAAGGAAGCAGCTGCAGGAAGGAAGCAGCTGCCGTTCCTAGGTAACCCTAGGTAATGAGCATGCTGCCTGATAGCTGAAGCCATGCCCAAAGGCCCTTATCCATACCAGATAAGGTTTTACCACCGCACTTTTCTCCTGCCCTCTCCAATTTAGCAAAACAAGATAACTGGCTGGTTGCTCAATCCCTGACATCGGATATCTACTGACTGCAATTTTGCCTCTGCCATATTCTCCTGGCCTCTGCAGCAATGCAACCCCACTCCACAGACCTTTCAAAGACCCTCCCACCCTCACATCTAAGATACCTCCTCTCTCCTCCCCGGACAGGTGCTGTCCCGAAGGCAGAGCCCTAATGGAGAGGGACCCCTTTCAGAATGTCAAACACAGGAATCGCTTCCACAAGGTGACTTTGCTATCAGGTGATTTTACGTGACTGATACGCTTGGAGGTCTAGCTGACTAGTGTCCAGACACACATCTCAACAGGACTGGGATTCACTGTGAGCTGTAGTTCTTCATTTTATTAATGCCATCAAAGGAAATCAATCGCTAGAAAACCGTCCCTTTGGTAGGATACTGGAGAGTTCTGTAATCACTTTGATTGCTCACACAACCTGCGTTATAAAGCAGGTCCGTCACTATGAGATAGAAGAGGCACAGAGACCTGGCATGTGGCTCTTCTTCCAGCCCTGGGCCAGGCAAGGAAGCCCTCCCCCACACCTGCCACCCCCACACGGAGTGGACAGCTGTGTATATTGACATGCGTATCTGCTTTTGTATACCGAGGCTCTCCAGGAAGCTAAGCCTCAAAGGGCTGGAGCCTAGGACTTACTCATGCCCAGATGCCAGCTGCTAAGAGCTCACCATGCTCCTAGCCATTTACAGTAAACAAATGTTAGGGTGCCAGCTGTTCAGCTGTTGGCACAGGCAGAAGTGGGGGGGGGGCACAGGGCACAGGGCACGGAGACCAAATCCAAGTGAAAGGCAAATACTCACGCTCACAGACAGCACAGGTCCGACTTTATACATGGCGTAGCGGTCAGTGCCTGCACAGATGTTGGGGTACTCTTTCCCTGGATGGTCAAGGCCCAGCTCAGCAGCCACATACCTGATGAAGGTGCTCATCCGGGAAGGGCTTCCACCAACACACACGAACTGAAAGCAAAGAACACCTTGTCATTAGAGCTATTCAAGTTGACTGGCAACACTAGGGTCACTGCGAACTTCCTAGCAAGTTTCCAGGCCAGACCTTTATTAAGAGTATCTAAGGAAGTGAGCAATCAACTTCCCGGGGAGATTTTAGTAATCACTGCTCAGCAGGGCACCCAGAGCACAGCTCTATACAGGCCCTGGCTGTCTTTGAAAGGCAAGAGCAGACACCATGCTGGGTCTCACACCCCAGGTGGGAGGCAGTCTAGGGTGCTGGAAGGGAATTTGGGTTTAGATTCAGATGGTTGGAATACCTCACCTCCTGTGAGCAGAGTGACCCAGTGTTAAGTGGCAAAGAATAGCGGCCCAGTAGGGGGTTGGGAATTTGCAGGTGGAGAAGCAAACCTTCGCTTTGCAAAGTGTCATCTAAGACTTTATTTTGCCAAAGACTAGCAAATAGTCAAAGTGATTTAATGGAACCTGAGTATAAAAGAAATAAATGCATATCTCTAAATATGAAAAGACATTTCCAGGGCTGAAACAGAAAAAAATAGATTAGCAATATTGGGATAGATGGAAATTCAATCAATTAAAAAACATGAAATCTGCCCACCATTTGCTACCAAAGGTGAGTTCTAGCCATGGCAGATGAGGTCCAGCTTCGGTGTTCAAAGCCCATCTTGGTTTTTAGTTCAGTGTGTCAATTCCTCTTTAGCAGGATTAAACACTGAAGAGTCCTGTTGTAGTAGTATGGTAACTATAGTTACCAAAAAGTCCTGTTTTGATAGTGTGGTAACAGTTCCCACACCTAACTGTAAATTGCAAGAGAACCAGCAGACAGGATTCTGAGTGTTCGCCTGAGTTGTGAACTTGGGGCTGACCACTCTGCTTACCACTTCATATCACACATGTGAACTAAATGTTACACTGTTCCTTGCAAAGATGCAAATAGATGTCTATTAGAAACAAATTTTAATAAAGAACTTTACAAAAATTTAGGACACTGAGAACTGAAAACTTTGTACTGGAGGTGTCTCATTAATATTATCCCTCTGATAATTAAAACAATAGTAATATACACCTCCAACTACAAGCAGGGATTGTACAGACTCCATATTGACACCGCACCTCTTGGAAATCCTTCCCAACTCTCTACATTGCCTAGATTGCCCCAAACTCCTGAGATCGGGAGTCACTAGAGCCATAGGCATCCACCTTGAGTGGCTCAGGAGAGTCTCATGCTGTTATTCACGCATGAAAGTTCTCAGAGATGAAACAGAGGCCCACACAGCAGTACTTAACATCTGCTATCCCTGTAAATGAAAGCTAGCCATTTGCAAAATTCTGAGAGAGATAGAATGCAGTCCTGTCCCCTGTCAATCACCAGTGCATAGGTGCAGCTGTACTGAAGAGGAGGTCGGAATCCATAGCAGCAATGCCGGGGCTTTTTACCTTCACATCCCCAAACATAGCAGGGAAATCGTGGGTGCTGGTGCTGAGGTTGAAGTGGTAGAGAACATCTTCCTTCATGGTTGCTATGTTTGGATTTGAAAGCTGGACGAAGCAGTCACTGTTAGGAACAAAAGGGGAAAGGTTTATAGGACACGGGTGTGTACGACCAACATTACCAAGATATGTTCCCCATCCAAGAGGTGCGTGAGGGACACGGTGGGGAAGAGACCCAAGCAGATCATGGGGAGAAGATAACCACACTGCCAAAGCCCCTACCTCTCCTCTCCTTTCTTTTAATCCCTCTTTGCTCTTAGGGCAAATTAGCAAAACCTCAAAAGAGCCAACAAAATTTAAAGATCAAATTGATAAATCATTCAACATAAAGAATGCTAGTTGATATATTCAATTTATAGTCAATACAGAAACTTGACGATTTAATATGATCACTATTGGACATACGGACAGAAATAGAACAAAAGTCTCCTCTGCTGCCAGAGATAACCTTTCCGATCTGAGTGCCTAGAAATTCCTTTTTGGATCCCGTTGTATTAGCTCCTACTGCTCAGAACTGTGACACTGAGCGTGTCCTGAGGGGATGAAGAGGACAGATGTTCCTAGTTTGGAGCACACGTTCTTGCAGGAGGACCAGAGTTCTAATCCCAGCACTCACATGGTGGCTCACAACCATCTCTAACTCCACGTCCAGGAAATCCACCACCCTCTTCTGGCCTCTACAGTCACATGCATGCAGGCAGGCAAAACACATAAAGTAAGCCTCCACTTTCTTTCTTTAAGAGATTATTATGATATGACTTCCCACCATTTTGCTTTTCTGTAACATTTTGTAGGAAGGTAGAAAGCCCGGTGGTAAATATGGCTCTAGACCATGATGCTTCTGTCTTAACTCTGCCCCTGTCTCCTGAAAGTGATAGGGACAAGGAGGGCAAACACATGGTGGTATACTTCAATGAAGCTTGATTTACAAACACCCCAGGGCCAGATCAGCCCATCCTGACCCTGCCAAGGCTTCTCAGAGGCAGTCTTCAGCACAGCTGCCTCACAGAACATGCACGCTAATTTCCAAAAGTGTCTCCTTGGCAGGCTGAAGCGGGTGTAGGTCCTTGAATATGGAGCGATCATGCTACCATTCCTTCCTTCTGAGTCTGGCTTTCTGCCCAGAGCCAACTAGTGACACTTTCCCTTCACTCTAACTCGAGAGAAAAAGATGAGAAAGCAGTGATCCAGAGATCACTGCAATATCACAAGGACTTGAAAATGGTACGTGTTGCGTATGGACTTTGTTCCTGAGAACTGTGCTGCCAAGCTGATGGCCAGAATGGGTTTGTGGGGATGGAACCTGCTGTTACGTCGGATCCGTGCCACTTCACAAAGGACCTTTCCCCCTTCTCCCAGATCAGGCTCACTTGTTTTGGTCACTTTCACTTTCTTTTTTAGAGATTGGAACTCACTGTTTCCCAGACTGGTCTCCACCTGCTGTGTATCCTTGAACTCCTGAACTACCTGCCCCCCCCCCAACAGTGCTAGTGAAAGAACCCTAACACAGGAGGCAAGCAAGCCACACCCTCAGCTCCTATTTCTTTTTCTTTAAACAAGTTTCATTTTGTAGGCCAGAATGACCTTGAACTCAATACCCCAGCCTTGGCCTCCTGAGTGCTGGGATTACAGGCAATCTGGCAGTCTACTATACAATTAAGCCGGGTGGTGGTGCACGCCTTTAATCCCAGCACTCAGGGAGGCAGAGGCAGGCGGATCTCAAAGTTTGAGGCCAGCCTGGCCTACAGAGCAAGTTCCAGGACAGCCAGGGCGGTTACACAGAATAAATCCTGTCTCGAAAAACCAAAAATGTCCCCCCCATCTCTCTCTCTCTCTCTCTCTCTCTCTCTCTCTCTCTCTCTCTCTCTCTCACACACACACACACACACATAATAGAGTTACACAAAGTTGAAGGTTAACTAGACCTATTCTGATTGATTTATTTCATCTAGTTCCCATTGCTTCTCCTTTGCTAGTCAACCTTAAGGGCTTAAGGGCAGGCATCGAAGAATCCCTCTTCTCTTCTCTGTTGGCCCTATCTACCCCCTTCCATGTTTCTCAAGCCCCCCATAGCCTATTACTTTACAGTGGTGTTCAGATTAAGTCAACACATAAAACTTTAAGAGTGTTATATAAAAGATGAGCCTAGCATAAGTATCGGGGGAAAGTCAAGAGCTCTCTCATAAATGGAGTAAGAGGTGAGTGGGCAGACCACTTCACGAACAATGTCGGAGATCCACGGCGCACACACACCAGTCATACATGCAGGGTCACTGCTGACCAAGCCCTGAGCTGCAAACCTTGCTGAGAAAGAGCAAGCAACCTGACCAAGGCACAGAGCGCGCCCACCAACTGACCCCATTCTCCTGGCAGATTTCCTGGCTTTTTATTAGCAGGAGGAAGCCCTTTCTTGTGGGACCAAAAGCAGGGCATGGGCAGCTAGGCCTTCCCGGAAATCATGTTTCTGAAATCCCAAGCATCATAGCACACCCTTCAGGCACTTAACCATATCCTCCTTCAGGATGTGGCAAATAGGGAACACAAAACAGAAAGGACCAGCTTCTGCTCCAAAATGACACGACAGGATGTGATTAAGACAACACGGCCACACACAGAAAACCTTTCACACACAGAAATCCTTTCACACACAGAAAACTTTTTTTACTTGTCAGTACCAGGAAACGCAGAATGGAGAAACATAACCATGAGAGCCAAGACTTTAAAACTCATTAACGCTGACATGTATGTGATCTGGAACCGTCTCCGACACACTAGCTAAAGGATTCAAAATACCAAGTCGGAGACAAAATATTTAGTCAACCTCAGTTTCCACTAATTTTATTCTGCCTTATTATCACCGAATTCATTTGCCAAGTATCCACAAAGGGCCAACCACTAAGGCCACATTGAAGGAGGATGGGCGCCACCTCACATAGTCCCAGCAGATGCTGGACAACCCTGAGGTATAGAAATCAGAAAGACTCGGTGGACTTGGAACCCATGCAGGAGGTCTCAGGGTAAAACATGTACTCACTAGAGCATGCTCAAAACCCTGGGCTGGAGGTGCACAGACATATGCATACACACTGGAGTCAAAGACACAATTTAGCTCTTTAAACAAAGCCTAAACCTAAGAGAAATCATGAAAAACTACAAAGCAGGGAGAAAAAGAAAACATTCAAGATTCAGAAACAAGACTGAGTTAGGAGATACACGGTGGATTTTGTGTCAAAAAAAAATGGCACATATACAAAAAAAACCTGTAAGAATGCTTAATAAAACCAACACGGCCCAGTGTGGGACAGTCTTACTTGTGATGGTTTGTGAAGTCCTTTGCTCCAGTTCCTGTTGCGGCCATCCTCCCACTGCACAGGCCCTAAGGGGAAAACATCACATGAAACAGAATCAACCCAAAGGTCCCTTGGGTGCTGTGAGGCAGTGCCCATGTGGGGAGTCTGTGCAAACCAGAGTTCTTCACATTTTCATCATGTTCATTATGAGAACTGTACACTGTATATACGGTGTGTGTGTGTGTGTGTATGTGTGTGTGTGTGTGTGTGTATGTGAAGTCCACATGGGTGGACCTCACAATCGTGCATTTTAGGAATAAAGTTCAAGTTTCCTAGCATTCCCATCCCAGCAGCAGTCAGGGTATCTTTGACCCTACTGACCACACCCTTCTGCCTTGCCCTTCTGGAAGCCTTGAAGGTCCTCTTCCTGTTAAAGGACAGCAGCAGTTGCAGGGATTTGAACAGAAATGGAGCAGCTACCAGCTCCAGAGGATGTTGCTGAGAGGGCAAGGACTTGAAGCTGCTGCCAGCCTGGCTGCAGAGCCTGCAGGAGGAAAGCAGCATGCCCAGGCAGCAGCATGCCCAGGCAGCAGCATGCCCAGGCAGCAGCATGCACAGGCAGCAGCATGCCCAGGCAGCAGCATGCACAGCCATGGTTCTTTCCCCGGTGCTCACATGGGAGGTAAGGAAAGCGGAGCATCCGGAAGAGCTGTGTGCCACACGTCACTAAGAAAAACTGCAGTCTGTATGCAGGCATTTCCTAAACCTGGGCTGAAAGACCCCTCTGCTGGGAAATGCACTTCTAACTGTCATCATAACATACTGATCGTTTTCAGTAAAGTTTGCAAACCAGAGACAATTACAGTAGATATTTCCAGAGAAAATTCCCATGCAATTGGCGCTTGTAACCTCTTCGTCTGGCTTTTGTTCTCATTTGGCATGAGAGACAGACTTGTCTGGAAATGCCAGCTTGTTGCTGTCCAACCAATGGATGGAGTGAATTCTATTGCTTTTGTTGTGGCGGTATGGAGGGTGGAGCCCAGGGAGGTATATGCGCCAGGCAGGTGCCCCACTGAGAAGCCGCTCTATGCTGGGAAGGAGGTACCATCCCTCACCCTGTGATACCAACATTCCCAAGTCAAGCTCGCTGCTGAGAAGGAGAGCTTATGTCAGGCAGAAAATAAGGAGGGCGGCTTTACTCTGTGCCACTGGAAGCACAGATCTGCTGGGTGGAGAGAAGCGGTCCCTATGCTGTCCCCCAGGCCTGGATGCTGGGCCATGAGGCTTTCAAAACCATTTTGACATTTACATTATTTTATTTTATTGGGGATGGGCGTGCCACATCATATACGTGGATGTTGGAGGACAACCTATGGGAGTCAGAGATCCTCCTTCCATCACGTGTTTTGGAGATCAAGCCCAGGCTCAGGCTTGGCAACAACCATCTCGCTGGCACCGGTTATTATGTTGATGGCACAGAACATTCTAAAGTTGGCCTGGGAGACATGACTAGCAGCATGGGAGACTGTATGAGGGAAAGGCCACAGAAAGCCCGACAGCATTGCCTCAGTTAAGGAATGTGGAGGGCAGCAGTTAGTGCCTGGACCCTCGCTCTGTGTCAGCGGGCATGTGTCAAGGTGTGTAAAAACACCTCTGGTCCCTAATTTCTGGCACTGTTTGGGGTGGCATAGGTGCTAAAGCCCTGAAAAAAGAAGTTTAGCACCAGCGACAGGTTGGAGACCAAAAGCCTCACAGCCCTGCTCTTTCTGATCCATGTTTGCAGTTAGATGTAAGCTCAGTTTCCTAGCCGTGCCTCTACCAAGGCTGCCTGCTGTCCTGTGCTCCCACCATGGTGGTCTTTACCTCTCCGGAGCTGTAAGCGCAGATAAACTCTGTCATAAGATAAAAACACTGGGTCCAGGTGTTTTTATCAAACAATAGAGAAGTCACTAATATAACAGGTTAGAAACACTGTGGGGATTCAGAGAACAAGGTGGTTTGAGCTTTTGCAGTCTGAGCTGGCGGAAATGAGGAAGCCTCCCTCACCGCAGCGTGGAACTAGTTCCTTCTCCTAGCCTGACTTCCACCCTACCTCAGGAAAAATAAATAAGTTGAGTGGAGCTACAAGAGAATGTCTGTCCCTAGGCTCCTTCCAGTCTTGACGGGTTGTCTCAGTTCATCCCCTGACAATCATGCAAACTTCCACAGCTGTCTTGGGTTCCTGCTCTTGTGCAATGTTAAGTCACTGGGCAGACACAGTCTTTCTTCTGCTCAATCTTTGCTGATTTTGTGAGTGAATCTTGAGGAGACATACGGATAAGTTCCCTTCCCTTCTAGAGCATGTGCAGCTGAGAAGGGACGAAGACCCAGGACACAGTGAACCTGCACGCGGTACATGTGGCTCACCACATGAGCGAGGAGATGAATGCAGGGCAGAGAAGGAAGAGAACCAAGAAACTGAGAATACAACCAGAGGCCAAGTTCTCTGGGGGAGGAAGCATAAATAAATACAAGTACTGGAGAGTAAAACCAGCATGCTCTTAGGAGGGTGTGATTGATGGGTTCCTAAGCTTCCAGACTAGCAATCACCTAGAAAAGAGGTAGTGCAAAAGAAACAGGCAGGGACCACATGGGGACCCACACACCAATCTGCTTTAGGCCCTTAACCTGTTCCTAGCTGCTTTTGTCACGAGCCATTTCCCCTCTAAAAATCATTACAGGAACCATCACCCTGGGGAGTCTGTAGGGAACCCCACACCCATAATTATGTTCTATTGACAGAACCTGCCCCACACCCAATTAACTGTTAATCTGTTAGCAGAATGCGCCTCACATTCCAGCTATCCAGGGAACCAGGTGTGGCAACTTGTGACTTCCTGGCCTACCTGTCCGTCGGAACGTAATCTGGCCTACATGACCGGGACCACGCGGCGAGAGCCCCGCCCACAAAGTCCTCATGCAGGGCCTATATAAGCAGCAACCATGATCCCAATAAACGGGGGCTTTGACAAATCTGCTTAGCCTCCTTCTTCTCTCCTAGCTCATTCCCTTCCAGGTAGCGCCCCTCCGAGACCCTGGAATAACTGATTGCAGGGTGGGTTACAAACCCCTAGACTGAGTAACCCACCCAACGCAATCGATGTGCTTTTACATCACTGTGGCCAAAATGCCCAACTTAGGAGGAAGCATTTATTTTGGCTCATGGCTTTGGAGGGTCAGCCATTCTGGTAGCAAAGCGTGGTGGCAGAACATAGATCTTCTCATCAAGTAGAGCCAAGAAGCTGAGAAAGCAGATCCTGCAGTTTCTTCCCTTTTGCGACACCTGGGCTCCAAGTCAGAGGTTTGGTGCCACCCATGTCCAAGGCGGTCTTTCCCTCAGTAATCCTCAGGTAACACCCTCGCAAGCACATGCAAACATGTGCAGTGCCTCACCGACCTCCTAGAGGACTTGAAAAGCAGTCTGCTAGAAAGACTAACCATCAGTCACCTCTATAGAAATCGTGCCAATAATGGCTTTGCTCAAAAAGCACCAGTTAGGTCGCATGGTCAGAAGAATTTACAGGAAAGGGGACACTTACAAACAAACCAAGAGGGTGGGGTCCAAGATAACTCTACTAATGACAGAGGGATGAGTTGTCATGGGGGAGGGGGGGCACGACCCATAAAAATGCCCTCAGGAAGTCTCTAGACTCACTCAGGTGCCAGACAACCTGTGAACACAAAATCACAGCGCTTGCTTGTTCTGTTAAACTGAAATTCGCTAGTCCTCCCGCCCTAGAGGGTGGGTGGGAGTCACACAAACAACCAAAATGTCATTAGCTTCCCTCTAGCTTGCCAGAGATCCGTGTCATGTGGTCTGTGACAACAACTGCCCAGTTCACTTTGGAATCACACATAGCCCACTTCCACCCTCAACACACTTCAGGATAAGCCCCTAGGCATCTGCCTTTGTATTGTGTCTGTCCCCTCGGTTGTCTTAACCCTTGGATCAAATTCTTCTCAGCTTGGCATGTGAACACATTTGAGAAGCATTTTCATCCTGGAACTTAACACAGAGTTAACGAGGCCTGTTGCTGGCTGGAGCGACGTTACCCAGATTGTGCAGCAGCTAGGTACCCACGGTCCCTCAGCCTCAGAGGCTCAGACAGAATGGCAGGGGCAGGACATAGGCAAGACAATAACTCAGCATTTCCTGGATTCATTCACCACTCATTAGCCTCAAACCTCAAAGCAAGATGCTTCAGCGGAAGGAAAACATCTTTTGAAACCACACCCATGACCAGGAGACAATTACCAAACTCTAGCCAAGCCCAGAAGAACCACTGAGAACTGCTTCTCCTGTGCACAGAAAGAAGCAGGCTTATCTCTGTCTACCCTTGGGCTGGAGCGGAAGCCAGTCCACTAGGGCTCACTGGAACCTTTCTTGTTCCTAGTATGTGATTTGGTCTCATTCCTTTTTCCATCCTAGAAGATCCAGCTGCCTGGGGCAGAGAAAGAACTATTGAACCAAGAAACACAGAACCCATGAGGCCGTAAAGAAGAGAACCTTCTGCTACAGAAGGCCAACAGTTGAGCATTGCAAGAGGCAACCAGGACACAGACAAGAGGCGATCTCCAGACAACGTGTCCCTTCGCGTACCAGGAGATGACAGGGAGAAGCATCCACAGCGTGTTGTAAATAGGAATGACGGATACCTGCATGCTAGACCTGTATGAAGAGGTTCCCAGTAAACCCCGGTAGCTGCCTCGATCCGAAAATCCTGAAGACCGGCCTGTAAAGGCTTGGTCACCAGCAGTGGCACTATGAAAAAAATGGTAGAAATTTGAAGAGGGAGAGTCTTGTGGGAAGAAGTTAGGCCATCAGGGATACTGGAACCTCCAGCCTCCCCCATACCATGTTTCTGGGCCACCATAACTCAGAACAGGCCTCTCTCACTATGTATTCCTGCCAAGATGGACTGTACTACCACAGGCCCAAAGCAACACAGGGCCCAACAATTTGGGACACAAACCTCTACAACAGTAAGCCAAAATAAACTCTTTGTCCCTTGAACAAAATCCCTTGGGATTTCGTCATAGTGACAGAAAGGTCACTTACCCAGTGACATACAATTTTTGAGCAGAAGACATCTGAGTTTCTGGAACCCCTTCTGCCTAAAAGCAAAAGCTCCCCCGAGCAACTCAGCTATCCTAAGAGACAGTAATCTGCTCTTCTTGTAAATCCATGCTGCACCCAAACAGCCACGGTCATCAAACTAGTACCCTTCCCATCTGCTTTCTGGAAGACCTGGTTAGCTTTTAAGATCATCTGCAATCCTGTCTGTCATCCCAGCGCTCAGGAAGCTGAGGCAGGAAGATTAGTCTGGGGGCAACTCAGAGCCCGGAAGTTCAAGGTCAACTTGAGCTAAAAATCAAAACAAAAAAACCCCAGCACAACAGCAAACTCACCAATACCAGGCCCAAAATGTAACCGCTGAAATACATTGTTTCTCCAAAAGCACCTTTCTCTTACCCTCTCAGAAATCAGGTGTCCACCTCTGTTGCTGGGCCCCTTCCATCTCTGTTAAGGTTGCAGTAATCCCCAAATTCTACCCACTTTCTGGGTCACCCTTTTTGAACGAACACCTCCATTATCTGCCTAGACAGTAATCTGCTCTCTTGCCAATCTGTTTTTGTTGTTGTTGTTTGTTTGTTTGTTTTTGTCATCTAATTTGCAGGCAAGCTTGGGTGGCTGGAAGACACAAGTTGTCTCTGAGGCTTCATTGCAACCCGGGTTTGAGGGCCAGGAGCAACAGCAAGTGTGACAAAATGAGTCCAGGGGAAAGTGCACAGCCAAGGATGCTGGCTTTGGTGGGGGCAGGGATGACATCCTAAGGGCTGACTTCTAGCTAACATGACAGGAAGTGCAGTGTCATTTGCCACGTATGGAGCTCATGACAGCTTATTTGTTGAAGGAGCATGACTCAGGAACACAGAACCTATAAGTGTGACCCTATGGGGTCACCGGCAAAGGAGACGTGAGCCAGAAAAGCAGCAGTGAGAAGTCCAGAGGCCTGAACACACCCGCGATAACTTTCTCAACTCGGGTTTTCTGCCACAAAAAGTTTTCACTAATGATTCTCAGGATTTAGAACCACCTTTCCAAGAATGGCCACAACTGGAGGAAATCCAGTGATCTCATGAGCTCAAAACCCAAAACACAGGGCATAATTCCTCTCCAAAAACCATGTTTTAGGGTGACATATTTAAGTTAACGAAAACAAAGGGAAACACTTGCCTCTTAGTGAAAAAGTTTCTGCTCCTCAATAAACCTCTCCACCAATGCAGCAGTCCAAATCAGACCAAATCAAGTCAAATTAGAAAAAGCCCACGTTTAATGAATATAAAGGCTCCCAGATGGCATTCTGCCCTCCACACTAACAGGACCTGTCCTCAGTCCACCCAATGCTACCCTCCACACTGACAGGACCTCCCCTCAGCCCAGTTCTGCCCTCCACACTAATGACAGGACTTGAGGGTTTAGCTTGCCCTGCAGGACCTGCACAGACACTAGAAAGTAGCCCTTCTCCTCCGTGTACATCCTGCCTCCTCTACCTGCTGCCAAACTGACTCATTAATGAGATTTTAAATTTCAACTTTACTCTTGGTCTTTAAGATATCAAAGTCAGAATAATAGACTATTTACTTCAGTGCATAAAGATTTACAATTTTGTGGACCGAAATGTATATTAAAAGTAAATCTGTGTGTGCATTAGTGTGAGTTTATACAGGCAGGGAGAGATGTGGAAAGAAACTACTGAGTGCCTATATGTGAGGAGAAACAGGGAAGTTTCTCTTTCGGTTATGCATATGATTTATATTTTGCTTTCTTAAGATAATTTCTTAAGATTTTTGTAGTCAGTAAATACAGCAAAAAAGGGGGAGGTGGGATTTTGACAAAATCCATGGTAAAGAAAAACTATATACCTATTAATGTTTAACAGCGCTAACAGTATAACAGTATCAAGAATACAACATGTGCCCAAGCAGCGCATGCTGAATTAAAGACATGAGCGGTAATGAGTGTTATGCTGGGACTAGAAGGTCCACTTGGCCTCTGAAGAAGGGAAAAAAACAATAGCCAATTGGCTGGAAAGCCGGGGTGGTTTAGCCCAAAATGCAGATGGGGCACAAACTTCACAAGTTGAAAGAGAAGGCAACAATGGCAGGCCCTGGGAATGGCTCTTTCACCCGCAAAGACAGCCTAAGACTCCATTCAAGGAAGTCACCATGTTTTTTTAAAGGACTAGGTTACAGCGTATGAATGAAACCAATGTGTTTTTGTATTTTAAGCCCAGATAGCACTCGCAAGAGAGAACCAAGGCAAAGAGAACTAGGAACTTAAAGTAAGGAGAAGGGGATAGAAGGAGATGGAGAGGAAAAAAAAAAGGAGGGGGGGATAAGAATAGAGTGTGAACAGACATCTAAAGCCTTCCTGTATTGCCTTCATGGGAAACGTCCCTTTCTACCCTAGATTCAGGGTTCCTGGGTAAACTCACTGTCAAAAGATTGGAGGTCCACGTCCGGGGAAGGTTGCCTGAGTGTCAGAGACCACCCCAGTCACCGGCGAGTCACTCCACCAAGCCCTGGAGGGAGAGAGAGGAGACAGTAAGCCAGGTCTGCAAACAGGTTATTACAGAAAAGAGCAGTGACGGGAGTGAGGTGGGTTCTTCGCAAATCAGTTAGTGACATTTAATACGCCCGACGAGAGTTTCCCGGTTGAACTGCAGCCAAACAACTCGGAGCCAATATTTTATGAGATAACATTTGGTAAATCAATTACGAGGAAGTCCATACGAGTGATCAAAATGAAACTTTGTTCCGTCCTTCCTGAAAAGGCAGATGTAACGCTTCCAGCTCTAATTTTCTGGGTGGCCTGAGCTGTGCGCCGGTTCTGGTTCTCTCTTCCCGGTGCCGGAATGGATACTCTGGAAACACCTGGATGCGTCTGCTGGCCCTTTTCCTGCTAGTCCCTCACCTGTTTACTCAGCTGCACTCTCCTCACCTGTCGCCCGCACCTACTCCTGTCTCAAGTGCTTTCCTCGCCTCCCACCCCCCTGCAGGCTTCGTGTCCCCCCAGTATGGCGCCTGCACCTTCATTTGCTGAGAGGTCACGGGCAGGCACCAAGCCGAGCATCCCGAGCGCGGTGCTCGCCGAGCGCAGTTGCTGTCCTCCCACTTTCACCGCGCTCACCCTTCCGCTCCCCGTGGGGTCTCATCTTAGGAGCGGTCGCCCGGAGTCCTTCAACACCCTCCACCCAGCCCCGGAGCTTGAGTCTTCACTTACAGGCTAGGAAAACCCGCAAGGGTCCCGCAAAGCTGACCGCTCACCGCCCAGTCCCGGCCGACCGCGCGAACGGCTCCGTAGGCTGGAGAACAGTGAGAAGGAAGCAGCGCGCCGGAGTTTTTAAAGGAGGAAACCGACCAGAAAGGAGAACCTTGATGACCGCAAACACACCTCCTCCGAGCTGTCACCCGCAGCCCCGCCCAGGGGTCACCGCCTGGCGTCAACCCCGCCCGAAGGCTCAGCTGACAGCACCCAGGGCGCGCTCGCCCAGACACACCCGGTCCGCGCCTACTCTGGCTCCTTTACCCTCCACCCCCAATCTGGAAAAGTTGCCCGGGAGCCTCCAACTTCTAAGTTTGCTTTTGTCTGGGGAAAGCTGACTTTTTTTTTTTTTTTTTTTTTTTTTTATCCAGAGCCATCCCTATGGCCCCATAGCCTCCTTTACTGTGGATGAAATCACACCCAAGCTATCTCACCTGTTCCACAGGCAAAGAAACGGTCTGGAAGCGTGGAAGCGGCTGTACGGCTACCCAAGGTCACCTCTAGTGCCAGGGCCCAGGTCCATCTGTCTGGTAACGGGAAGGGAATGTGCCAGAAATGAATGACGGCGTAGATGCGGTCAAGAATGCGGAGCTAGGCTGCTGTAAACTGTGTCCTTTCAGTACCGCGAGCCAGCTTCTGTTTTGTTTTGACTTTTTTTTTTTCTTTTCCTCTGGGTCCTTCCTGATCCAGGGATATCCTCCGTAGTTGAGGGGAGGCCAGGGGAGCGCTTGCCCAGTAGGGGAAGTGACTCATTCATTCAGTCACAGCTATCTGGCAGAAGGCACCCCTGCCCTGTCCCACACTGTGACTCCCCACCCCCAGCTGCCAGCCGGGCCTTCCAGTCCTCTGCTCACACAGTTCCTAGCTTGGCTTCCCCCAGCTGGCCGGCACTCTGGCGAGAGGACCGAAAGGCTTGGGAATGAAGAGGGAGGAGGGGAACACAGCCCAGCACAACTACCGTGTGCTCTCACCAGGACCTAGGTTCATAAGAACGGCCGGGAGCAGAATTGCCTATCATCCTGCGCCTGGAAAGAGGTCTCTCCCTTTCATTTCTAAAAATCTACAATCTCCATTCACAGTACCAAAGACTAGCGTCTCGGTCACAAAACTCTGCAGATGACTGAGCCCGAACACGATATTGTATCTGCTATTTTCTAGGCTACTCTGAAACCAGCATCATCAAAGCCTGTGGCAGAGAACAGAACCAGCGCCTTGAGAGCTGTTAGAGCCACCTCAGCGGATCTGTGTGGGGTTGAACCTCCCTCCCCACATCTAGGTCAGGTTCAAATATAAATAAAGCCATTTTCTTTTTTTTTTCTTTTAAACAAAATTCTGCTTATCGCTGAAGTGGCACACAGCAAACCAGAGAGACTCTGGTTACAATGTTTGCATCCAGCAGCTGCCCTAAGCTTTCTAGATCACTACTCCCGGACAGAACCTCCCCTCCTAGTTTCTAGAATCCCCCTCACTGAGGACAGACACTGAGCAAAGGTGATTTTCAAACTGCCAGCTGGCCGTATTGGGAGGGGCCACAGTGGGTAACAGATGGCGTCTTTATTGTTAGTGGGAACGAAAGGAAAAGCTCCCTCTGCTTTATGTGCAGAAGGGCACGTACTTCTGTGTCACACACAGTCACAGGCTGCCCAAGACTACCATCTTACTCACAAGGCACACCCTGCCCCTTCCCACAGCTCAGGGACGCTCAGGGTTCAAGCCCTGAGGACTTTTTGCCAACCTCATAAGGCATGAAATTCCATGGTCTCCTGTCCTCTCGATGACTGGCCCTTTGATGGAATCCAAATGACCGAAGATGCCGCTAGTAAGGACTGCACATTTGAAGGTGGAGCCGGCTCAGGCAGCATTATCTTCAAAGAAACAGGGATGATGGAATCTCCGGGAATCGTATGAACTGTAGTCAGAGATGGAAGAGATGCTGATAACTGACTTGCACCTCGGATTATTGATTAACTTTTGGGAAACTTGACAGTCAAGATGTGTGGCATCTCCCAGATAGGATGTCTGGGTGACTGACCTAGCCTTGGTGGAACTGCATCCCAAGAACTCAGTGAGTTGTTGGAACTCTGCTGGGCTCTGCTTGTGGACTGCTCCAAGGAAGCAAAGCTGTACTTCAAGGTTGTGAGCTGAGATGCAATGTTCCATGTATGGTAACAGGAGTGGGTCCGTATTAGATTACACCCTCTATAATTCAATCATAGTTGAGAATTTAGTGCCAATAGATGCTTTTTAAGGCCAGGTAGTAGTGGCGCACTCCTTCAATCCCAGCACAAGAGCCAGAAGCAGTCAGATCTCTGTGAGTTCAAGGCCAGCCTGGTCTATAGAGTGAGTTCCAGGACAGCCTGAACTACTCAGAGAAACCCTGCCTCAAAAAGCAAAACAAAAGCAACAAAATAAAAATACAAGTATCGCCAAGTTAAGTATCATAGATAATCTTCAAATCTATAAACGAAGGGATTGGTGATCGTGTCCTATTAAGGTCAGAAATCAGTTAAGGAAAAAAATTTGGTGTGTAAACCCGGGCAACCTATGGCAGAGTGGGTCTCCCTTGCATGCCTTCTTCTGCGTGTCATCTTTACCTACACTCTCCGAGACCCGCATGTGTACCTCTTGGAGCTCATTCGGCAGAAGCACTGTTTTATTCACTTAGGTCTAATTTAAAGGTCCTTCCCTGCCTGGGATTAACCTACTGCCCCACCCTTGGAATTGAAACTCTTAGCCTCCCTTTGATTTGCTGATGAAGGTAATTGTGAAGTTGCTACGCATAATAGATAAAGAAGTATCTATTGGCGCTGAATTCTCAGCTAGGATTGAGTTATAGAGGATGGAACCTGATAAGGACCCACTGCTGACACCACGCTCAGAAAACTGCAGATCTCAGCTCACCACCTTGCAAGACAGCCTTGTTTCCTTGAAGCAGAGGGATCCTTTGTTGCCCCTCCCCCCCACACCATTTCTCCCAATAATAATGTCTCATAAACCACAGGAGGCTGTCACAGGACAGTAACTTCACGCAACTGGTCCGAGTCTTCCCTCCACTTCGTTTTGGATTTCATACTATACGGTTCTGTCACATCTGGGATGCCACCAGTTAAGACACTACAGAGTTCACATCTACAAAGGGGCCCTCACACCATTCTTACACACCCTTATCCATTTCCCTCCCATTCCCCCTCCACCCACCACAGACCTGAGCCCTGCATCCACTCTCTTGTTCTCCATACAAACTTTGTCGTTACAATAAAGAAAACGCTGTATTCTCAGAAACTGCGCCGAGCTTGTCAGAATGGGCTTTTTTCGCCTGACTTAATTCACTAGCCCTAGTCTACACAAATGAGCTCAAGGAGTCCTTTCCTTTTCGTTTCTGAGCGGTATCCCACTGGGTAAGGAAACGTAACTGCTGGGCCACTTCCTTCCTGCTAAGGGAAGCTGAGTTGTTTTTGGTTTTAGAACATTTAAGAGAAAAGCTGGCAAGCAGGACTTAATGACACGCACACCTTTGATCCCAGCATTCCCAAGGCAAGCAGGGGATTTCAATGAGTTCAAACCCCTACCCCCCACCCCCGTCTCAAAAAAGCAAAAAACAAACAAACAAGAAAGAATGATGGTGGCATAACACTGCCTGGCATCTGTTTTGTGTCTGAAAACGGGCTCTCATTGCTCTAGGATAAATGGGAATGTGGTTGCTGCCTTGTGCAGCCAGAGCACACAGTCTGACAGTGGACTTTTCACACCTGAGCCACCCAGTTTCACCATGTCTCAGCAGCATTCCACGTTGTCATCACCATTTTATGCAGTTCGCTAGGTGTACCACCATGTCTTATCCTGGTTTCAACCTACACTTCCATAACAGCAGAGGACAGATGTTAGGCATCTCCTGATGTGCTTGGTGACATCTTGTTTTTTTTTTTTTTCTCTCAAGTGAAATATTTGTTCATATCTTTTCCCGTTTTCTAATGATGTATTTTAGTTTTTTTTCTTTATTTTTGTTGAGATTTGAGGGTTCACTCTACACTCTACTTGTGAATTCTGTATTCGATCTATCACTTGTCAAGTCTTTCCCCCAGGGTGTGGCTTATTGTTTTATCCTCTTTTTAACAAACTTTCACAAAACAAACATGTTGTCAGTATTTGAGCTCATTTTATATTGTCCTGTTATGAATGATACTTTTGTTATCAAATCTAAGAACGCCTTTCCAATCTCTGAGAATTTTGTCCCATATATTTTTCTGAAGCTTTAATAGCTGTATAATTTACACTGAAGTTCATGGTTCGTTTTTTAGGTGTGATGACTATGTGAAAATTGCAGTCTGTCTGTCTGTTTTGCCGGTGGCGATCTAGCACTATTTTTTGGGGAGGCTTTCCTTTCTTTATTGGATTGTTTGACATCTAACTCAGAGTTTCCTTGAGCAACTTTCTTGCAGCTATGGGGGGGAGGGGATCCCTCCGGTAGTGAAAGTATCTGTGCTCACATCGCAATACTGTATCCTTTCCTCTACTCTCTCTGCTAGACCTTAATACTGGGGAGTGACTTTCCTAGCTGGCTCTTCCTTGAAGCTTTTTGTTTTTATTGCTTTTAAAATTTACATAACTCATGTAAATTTTACAATGACATTTTCTATTTGTCAAAACCTATACTAGGGTTTTGATGGGGACTGTGTCAACCTTAGGTCAGTTTACATGGTGCCCAAGACCTTCAGTTTATTGCGTTCTCTTTATGAGCAGATCTAGAACTGCCCACATCGTCCGGATGAGCAAGAATCCTGCTGAGCTGATATTACGTTTAGATATGATTTGTGTCCGTGTTCTGTAAGCCTGGCCCCTGGTGTAATGATGTTGAAGTAGTGTCTGCCCTCAGAAGGAGTGATACTGTTCTACAAAATAGATTCCTTCTCCTAAGAGTAAGCAGTTCCAAAGCTCACTGGTCCACCATGCCACTTCTCTTGCCTCATCTTTCACCATGCATGCCCTTCTTCAAGCTCCTCTACCACTCTGATGGTATCCACTATGAGAACTTCACTGAAGCCAAGCAAATGCAGGTACCATGCCCTTATGGGAAACTTAAGCTACATAACCCTTTTTTCTTTCCAAACTACTCAGCTCTGAGTATTGCTACTGTGAGAGCCAAAGTCATGTTTTTAGCTTTAATTACTATGCCTAAGAGAGCAATGAAACAAAAGTTTCTTCAACCTATAAGCTCCTTGCCCAAGGACAGATATTCCCTGAAATGTCGGTGCTATTGTTTATAGGAGGTAACAAGCCACATGTTTTCAGTCCCCTGAACAAGTTTGTTTGCCTTGACTGCATGGGATGTGCTTGATCACATGCAGGTTGGAGGTGCAGAGCAGGAAATAAATCAGGATGTACACTCACTATCCTTGACAGAACACAGACAGGCAGGAAGTGCGTCAGGATATATACTTGCCCCTGATTGGACCTGATGGGAAATATGGTGGCATTATAGGGTGGCCTTTTTAAGCCTTTGCAAGATGTGACTCCTCTCCATTTTCTGAGAACTAAGGAATAGACCTGGCCAGAGTCCATCATCCTGTCCAGTATTTAATTAAAGTTTGCTTCAATTTTGGCTCAAATATTGTGGTAGTGGTCTTAATCTTGACTGGCAGAATTAACACTATATTAGAGAAAATGTACAAATTCAGTTAGTTCAGTCAAAGCCCCCATCCTTGATACCCGATCAGATTCCTCATCTTTCACTTGGTGTCCTATCCCCTTCCTCTGTCTTTAGTTCAAATCCTGTCGATTCAGTTTACTCAGAATTCTCCTAGTCTTGACATTTTGCTCTTATTTTTTACTTATGAGCCCCCAGCTTATGCCTTGGTTATAAATTTCCACTGTCCTCATCTCTCTCTGTCACTGCAAAATCTCTTGGGATGGGTTCCTATGACTATCATGATAATCCTGGTAAAGTCTCCTTACGGTTTGTAACAAAAATCATGAGTCCCCTTATGGTTTGTTACAAGAATCATGAGTAATTTGTTTCCTTAACAAATGACATCTTTGCTACACCAGAGTCTTCTAAGCAACAAATGTAGCTTGTCTGTCTACTCATAAAAATGGTTTTTGTGGCTTCTTTCACCTGTCTCCTGTAACTTTCAGCAGACACATCTAGTAAGTGTTTTGTTGTGTATATGCTTAACTAGACCATTATCTTGGTGCAATTATGAATGGCACCATGTTTTAAATTTGTTTCCCTGTGTTCAGAATGTTAGTGATTAATTTACTGTTTTATTATTGTGTTCATTTGTAGCATCTGTTTTTCTTTTCTGTCCTTGGGCTACAGGCTGTCTCTTTTTCCAGTCACTGGAGAGAAAGCTCTTAGTCCAGGCAGAAAAAAGCCTGTGTCTGATATGGGATTTCCCTGTGTACTGTGAATATGTTGTATTACCATTGGTTATTAAAGAAGCTGTTTTGGCCAATAGCTTAGTAGAGTAAAGCCAGGTGGGAAATCTGAACAGAGATACAGAGAGAAAGTAGTCAGAGTCAGGGAGACACCGTGTAGCTGTTGAAAGAGACAGATGCCAGCTATCAGCCAGAACCTTACCAGTAAGTCACAGTCTTAAGGTGATTCACAAATTAATAGAAATGTGTTCATTTAAGATGTAAGAGTTAGCTCTCAGAGGTATGCATAAGCTATTGACCAAACAGTGTTGAAATTAATATAGCTTCTGTGTGATTATTTGGGTCAGAGCAGCTGGGAAACGAACGAGCAGCCTCTGTACATACATGTCCACTGGTTATTCTGCTCATCAACCCTCTTGCCCTGTTCTCCTAATGCTATAGTTAACTAGTGACTTGGGCATGTCCATGAAGGTCTTTTGGAGATGTGATTTATCTAGAATCAGTTGACTTTTAGTCTTGGAAGTCATCATAAGTCATTTTGTTGGGCAATTAGTTCTGCTTTTAGCTTTTCCAGAAACGTCCCTAGTTTCATAGATTCAGATCATTGCCTCAGATCAGACTCTTCCCAGCAATGAGTAGAGTTTCTCTTTCCCCACATCTGCATTAGCAGTTACTATCTTGTTTTCTTGATGTTAACACTTCTGACTAAGGTGACTAAGATTTTTAAAGCAGTTTTTAATTTGCATTTCCCTGAAAAGATAAAAATATGGAAGATTTTCCTAATTATTGACCACTTCTGTTTCCTCTTCTGAGACTCTGTTCAGTTTCTTAAGCCATTTCTTCATCTGAAAATGTCGAGGAAGTGTTTAACTTTTGACATTCTTTATCTATCCTTCAGAAAAAGAATGTTCTTGCTATTGTACAAAGAGACACATGAGCAAAGCAAAAGTAACTAAGCAGGGTGATTTTCTTAGGACGGTATGCTACCACACAAGTACACACACCAGGAGGGGCAGTCACGTGGTTTTTATTCTGACGGTGGTAGCTGTGTCTCACCCCATTGGTGGGAGCTTACCCTCACGAGTTGATGTGATTGGCTAATGCATAATGTGTATGAAAGGGGAGGTGTGTGTGGGGGGGGATGAACAAACAGGTATGCACACAAGGACTTCACATTCTGGGGAAGGTGTATAGAATACTGGTCCTTACTAGGCTAGCCTATTTTTAATAGGGGAAAAAAGTTTCTCGCAATTCTCTCCTTTTCATACATTTTCCACTTTTTCTTAAAACCCAGTAGCATATACTGACTAACAAAGCCTCCAGTGACTGTACATTGTTATCATGAGGGACTGGAACACTTACTGCTAGTGTGTGGTGAGAGCAGCCTCAGCAGGCCTCTCATGATCCCTGACATAATAACCTACCTCTTAGCATGGCTTGAAGCTACTTTATGTTTTAGGGATGGCTCCTCACCCAGGCAATTGACCGGGCCCAGCCTGGTCTCCACTCTGGCTAAAGAGTCTACTCTGTTGAAATAGGAGCAGCAGGGCTGCGTCCCCGGCACCCGGCAGCCCGCATGGCTAGCTTATGCCCAGAAATAATTACACGGAAACTGTATTCTTTTAAACACTGCCTGACCCATTAGTTCCAGCCTCTTATTGGTTAGCTCTTACATAATAATCTAACCCATTTCTAATATTCTGTGTAGCCCACGAGGTGGCTTACCAGGGAGGATCTTAACCTGCATCTGTCTGGAGTGGGAGAATCATGGCGACTCTCTGACTCAGCTTCTTTCTCCCAGCATTCTCTTCTGTTTACTCCACCCACCTATGTTCTAACCAATAAAATGGGCCAAGGCAGTTTCTTTATTATAATTAACCAATGTCCTTCCTCCATCACTACTCTCTTGACTGGATGAAGTTTTCTCTTATTAAACTTCCACTGTTACTCTAACATCTGCACCCTGCCGCTGAAGACAGAACCTTAAAATCACTTAGAAACCAGATCCAAGCTCAGAGCCACAGAGCACTTCTGACATGTCTGGCATCTGGCAAAGATGAGGATGCTGAGAAGCTCATGTGTCTTAGTTAGGGTTCCCATTGCTGGGAAGAGACACCATGGCCACATCAACTCATTAAGAACAGTATTTAATTGTCGCTGGCTTACAGTTTAGAGATTTACTCCACTATCATGATGGGGAGCACGGCAGTGCATAGTACTGGAGGGCAGACATGGTGCTGGAGAAGGAGCTGAGAGTCCTACAGATTGATCCACAGGCCACAGTAAGTGAACTGTGTTCTACACTGAGTGTATCTTGAGCATATGTGACCTCAAAGCCCACCCACACAGTGACACACTTCCTCCAACAAGACTGCCTTAATAGTGCCACTCTCTATAGGTCAAGCATTTAAGCACATGAGTCTATGGGGGCCATACCTATTCAATCCACCACACTATGAGTATTTCTAGTTTTTAGACCCAAATAAGTAAATTAATAAGCTGTTTACTTTTCATTGGGATCTTTTTACCCTGAACTGCCTAGCCAATTTTTATTTCCTGTTTTTATCCCTGACCCCTACTCCAAAGAGTATAACTCTAACTGCTGTGATGGAATTTGAGTGATGATTGATCTTACTACTTCAAGTTGAATGGAGGTGCCCAGCATGGCACTTGGGAACCCCTCCGGTGGGCCTATCTAAAAGACCCCAAAAGCACATCAGCAACATTATTTATGTAATAGCTGGGTAGAGGGAGGAAAGGAAGTCCTTGACAGATTTCTAGAAGCAGATGTGAGGGAGAGCAAAGGCAAGAGTTTCTAGTATGACAAGTCCTAGGAAGAAAACCAGGAAAAGCCGGATATTTGTTCCATGTCGAGACCAACATCTGTGAGAACCTCTTCGCAGACTCTGAAGAGCATCCATCAACTGGGCTTCTCCTCATTTTTTTATTTTTGCTTCCAAGGCTGGTATTCCAGAGAGATAAACTCAAAATTCGCTTCCAGGCCCTTTGATAGCTGTTGAAGTGTGTAGAGTCAGTATGGAGGGGAGGGGGGTCTCTCTCAGATGGCTTCTAGAAAGGACGAAGAAAGAAGAAACTTGGTGAACATTTAATTTGTAGATGAAACAATAGTGGTCCTGGCTCTCTTGACTGTAGGCAGTTGTTGCAGTGAGCCAGGGGTTCAACTCCTCTACATGGGCAATAATTTTCTCATGCAGAAGAAAATCTTTAGTGAGAAGTAATTGTGTAAATAACATTTTATAAGCCTAATATCTGAGAGAACCATCCCTTGAACTGTTAAAGAAACAGTCCAGTTATTTTACTCTTCTCTTATACTTTCCTCTTGGATGTTTAAGACCATGTTGACAGCCAGAATTAACTTTCTCCTGCTCATTCCCTCCTATCAAGGCCAGTTGAGTATCTGATCCTGATGGATCACCTGGTCTTAGGAGGAACTTCTGGCTCCTCCAGGCATCCTTTCTACCAGTCATTTTATCTATGTGCAGCTAACTCAAAGGCCTTGCTTGATTATGGCTTTGCTTGGGAAGCATTGAGGATAATTTCCGTCTGTGTTGACTCTCCTCTTTGTAGACTGAACACCAGTTAGAGTTCAATTTGTGGGGTCTTCATGACCTTCCCAAACTCTTGACTCTTGGAGTCCCCAGGTGACTCCCCACGGTTACAAAACATTCAAGAGATGCCCCAAGGTCCCTGGAACACAGTTGAACTTAAAGTCCCTTATTTAATCTCCCTGAATCCCTCAGTATAGGCCTCTAAAGTAAGAGTATTAAACGCCCACAAGGTCACTTACACTGGGCTGGTTGTTTTGAACTACTGTGCAATACTTAACTAAAGCTAGGGAAAAAGCCTGATACTTTTAAAGAGATTTGTTGTGATGAGTGGACCAATAACTTCGCTGATTTAAGCAAAGGTTCAACATCAAATCTATTGAGCTTTGACCTTGGACGTTTTAATGTCATGTACATAAACTCTCATCTTTTACATACCTCATATAATTTGACCAGACCATTGTAACTTCCCTGAACTTTACCCCCTATCTTTTTTATCCTGGAGAAACATCTTCACATACAGATCCCTTACTAAAAGTATTTCCATTTCTTTATTTTTATAATGTTTTCTTCTACTTAATAGTTTTCTTAATACTGTGAGACATGGGAATATTAACAAACAAATCTGCCATCTCTTGTGAGAATCATATCCCCAAGGGAGACTAAGCAATGAGGAGTCTCTCTCCTTATCATAAGGTTTCAATGACAAGCCAAAGTTTTATTTCCCCAAAACTCATCCTTTGAAAGTATAGTAGTACTTACTTGTTGGGACTGCAGGCCTCCAAATAATGATATGGAGACTTATTATTAATTAGGAAAGCTTGGCCTTAGCTTAGGCTTGTTCTACTAGCTCTCATAACTTAAGTTAACCTAACTTTATTCATCTATGTTCTGCCAAACTGCTTTTACCTCTCTCCCATGCTGTGTGTCCAACTTGTTCTGTGTCTTGCTGGCATCTCCTCACCTCTCTTCTTTCCAGAGTTCCTCTATCTCCCTGGAAGTCCCACCTCTCTTCTCCCACCTAGCTATTGGCCATTCAGCTCTTTATTAAACCAATCAGAAGGTTCCTTAGGCAGACACATCTTTACAGTATACAAAAAGATCATCCCCCAACAGAAAAGCAAAGAGTTTATTGAGTTTCTTTTTAGGGCATGGGTGAGGGGTCACCGACAGGAGAGTGGTAACCAGACAGACACAGCTGCCCTAGAAAGTGTCTACCTAGTAGAGATGACAGCTTCCCCTCAGCTGCATAGCCTAAGCCCCCTTCCTAGTCTTCCCCAGTCTATGTATTCTACCTCTTCTCCAAGCCCTCGAGGCCATGGGGAATTAGGGCAGAATTGCACACAACCATCTGGGGTAATTGGCTGGACACTCAGATGTGCCTCCTTCCCCATCGTTTGTGAAGAACACCAACAGTCAACAAGCCCAACTGTGAGGATCTTTTATAAACAGACATAGATAGTCTTATGAAAATGGCAGTCATTTTGTTGGAGGATACTGCTGAATCTAAGTTACACACATAGGATAATGTAATAAATTAAATTCCCTGGCGATAAACTATTAAAGTGTGAGGCTTTGTAAGTAAGTTACTAGGTAAACCTTAGAGAAAGAGAAAACACAAGATAGTAAAGAGTCTGTTTTATGCTTTGTACAGTCCAGAGAATAATCTCTGATGGTTATAATAATCGGTTTTGGTTTTGAACGGATGCACGTAGCAGATAGAGAACCAGCAATATACAATAAGTCATCAAACTCATGTTTATAACATCCCGCAGAATTCAGCCAAGGAATCCCTGTATTCTTTTTCTTTGATTATTTGTCCCGGAGAATATCTTGACATCGTCTGGTCTTCAAGGGCACAGCACAGATGTGGTGCACAGCATACATGCAGGCCAAACATTCACACACATAAAATAAAAACAAAGGAAAAATGTGTATGTAAAGAAAGAAACTCAATTCTTAAAAGGAGTTAATCCTAATTTAAAACCTTAGCAGCATGTTGCTTCTCTCAGTTAGAAAAGTAACCTCAGGTGATACCATGGTCTAGGTCAGTGCTAGACCTAACTGCTCAATGGCTGTCTGTCTTTCTCCTTGTCTCCAAACCTGTTCCATATCTTCCGGGCACCCTGAGCGAATCTTGGTGGAGACAGAAAACGTGAGAATTCTGGGCAAGAGAACATAAGGAGTTAAAGTTAGCATCGTTTAGCTCCAACCACATGGCCACGGGTCAGCTTCAAAACATGGGAAATGAGGGCTGAGGTTTTTGCCCAGGGTAGGATACAAAGAAGGGTTTTGAAGGCTTTTAACTACTGCTTCAATCTAGTTGCCGGTTCCAGGTCTGTTTATGTTGTTCATGTCATCTTTATTAAATTTGGTGGACCATTGTGTTTAGGAATTTAGCATTTCTTCTAGATTTTCCAGGTTTGGAGAAAAAAGTTTTCAGAATGTTCCCTAATGATCCTGGGGATTCATTCCACTGAAGTCTATTATAACGTATCTCCGTCCCTAACTTTTGTTAATCCTGGTCTTCTCTTTCTTTATTTATCTAGGACTTTGTCAGTTTTGTTTATCTGACCAAAAGAACCAACTTGAACTTTTTACTTGATTGATTTCGGCATTTTCCTTTTTGTCTCTATTCCATTAATTTTTATTTTAATCTTTAGTATTTCTTGTCATCTACAGTGTTTAGGTATGGCTTCTTGTTTTTCTAGAACATGGAAGAACATTTTCTAGAACATTGTTTTATTAGATTATTTGTGTTATCTCTGATTTTTTAAAATGTAAGCAGCTGTTCCTATACACTTTAACCATATCTAAGAAGTTCTGCTGTTCTTTTTATATTTTCCATTTGATTCTAGAAATTTAAAGTTTTCATTTCTTATTTCTCCAACATCCCATTTATCCAAGCATGTATTAGTCAGTCCCAAAGTATTTATGCAGTTTCTATGCTATCTCTTGCTAATGATTTATAGTTTTATTTCATGATAATCTCTTAAGATAAAAAATTATTTTGATATTTTTTGGGTATCTGATGCTTATTTTATGCCCTATCATCTAATCAATTTAAAAGAAAGTTTCATTGTACTCCATATCTATTTATGATGTGATTTATATCTGAAATTTCTCCACTGGTTTTTGCTCTAAGAACTCTATCTAAAGATGTGAGTCTCCCACAATTACTATTAAGACCTATCTGGCCTTTTATGCCTTTTGTTGTTTCTTTTATGGAATTGGGAGCCCAACTTTGATGTATAAATATTTCCAACCATTATAATTTCTCACATTTTAAAACATATAGTGGCATTCTTTACCTCTTTTGACTAGTTTTGGCTTTCAGTTTATCACATATGAAAATAGTTATTGCTCCTTGATTATAATCTGTTTGCTACATAAGTCAATTTCCACTTTTTGACCCACAATTTTTGTGTATCTTTGCAGTAGGGTGTGCTTCTTGAAGACGGTATTTATTTGAGTCTAGGTTTTGTTTTATCTTGTTTTGTTTCAGTTCAGGCAGTTAGTCCATGTGTATTTTATTGGTGAGCCGAGGTTATTTGCATTTATGGTTGTTGTGGAGGGGAGTCTATTGTCTCTTTATGGTTTTTTAGCTATTGTGCAGGTCGATTGGATTCAAGGTGACTCTTTCCTTCTCCTCTGAGCAATAGGGGATTTATGACTGGCTGTCCTGGACACTATCGATTCCTTCTCATCAGTGTCCATCCGTTGCTCTTATGAGACTATTTCCTCTGAACTCTGTGAATGAGTTTTTCCTTTCCTCTTTAAATGTTTCCTGCCATTCATGCTTAATTGCCATGCATTGTGCCTTACTTAATCTTTTGCTTACCTTGAAATGCTCTTATTTGTCTATTTATTTTAAAAGATAACTTTACTGGGTATGCCAGTCTTGATTTACAGTTCTTCTCTTTCAGGGCTTTGAATACATCATTCCACGCTTCCTTAGCATTTAGAAGAATTGATGAGAGACTTAATATTACTTGGACGTTTGTGCCTTTGTATGCGAGTTGACGTTTTATCTTTTATAAAATTTGTAATATTGATTTTGTTTTGTATTTTTGACATCTTACCTATAATATGATGTAGAGAGGCTCTTCTCAGCTTGAGATTCTTTGTTCTTCTGTTTGGATGTTCACATCTTTTCTCTCCATTTGAGAATTTTACACTGTAAAGTCAATTCAAGCATTGTCTATGCCTTTAGAGTTTATATCCGTCCTTTCTTCTACCTCTGGATTCTTAGGCTTAGTCTGTTGAGTGTGTCCCAGAGGTTTTGGAAGGCTTTGGTCCTGTTTACTAAGTTTTCCTTCTGTGTGTGTGAAAGTGTGATTTTCTTGTCTTTGTCTGCCACTGTTTGTCTGGCCTTATCTGTTGACAATGCTTCCTGTTGTGTTCTTAATTTGATTGGCTGATCCTTTCATTTTCAGAGTTCCTGTTTTGTTCTTTTTTTTTTAGAGTTTCAACTTCCTCCAGTGTTTTCCCATGTTTTAAAATTTCCTCTCTGTCTTACTTAGGGTTTCTATTGCTATGGAAGGTCATCATGGCCATGGCTACTCTTACAAGGAATCATTTATTTTGGCTCTCTTCCTGTTTGGAGATTCAGTTCATTATTATCATGGTGGGACATGGCAGCATGCAGGCAGACATGGTGCTAGAGAACTAGCTGAGAGTCCTATATCCTGCAGGCAACAGGAGGTGGTCTGTGACACTGAGTGGTATCTTGAGCATTTGAGACCTCACAGCCCACCCCCACGGTAACACACTTCCTCCAACAAAGTCTATACCTCTCTCAACAAAGACACATGTCTTAATAGTGCCTGATGGTCCCTAATAGTCCCTTTAGGCACAAATTTCCCAAGACTTTAGTCAAGGGCATACCTGCCCCAGTTCTCTTTACTACCAGTCTCCATGGGTGGGAAGGGCTACTGTAGTTTCCTTCCAGATGAAACGGTGTCTGTGATGAAATCCACTTTCTGCCTTAATTGATGATCTGAGATCATCTCACCTTTCCTTCCCTACAATCCTGCACATTCCATCCTTGTCTCTGGTATTAGGTGTTTTCTACATCTGAGGGTCCCTGAGGATGTGAGGAAGGCTGGCTCTCCTGTGTACCTTTGTTGATGGAGGTCACTGACCCATGACATCTGTCAAGCTACCACATCGAATTGTGCAACACACTTCCTGTAACTCCACATAGTTTCCTACGGTTATGGTGGTGATAGGGTGCTTCATTAGTCAATAGTCCCTGAGAACCATTAAGAATCTCTTATGGGGGCTTGGTTTCTAGTTGGAAGAACTGTTTGGGAAGGATAAGGAGGGTGTGGCCTTGCTGGAGAAAGTGTGTCACTAGGTGTGGGCTTAGCAGTTTTAAGACATGTGTCATTTCCAGTTACCTCTTACTTTGTCTCCTGCTTGTGAATCAGATATAGCTCTCAACTTCTGTTCCAGTGCTGTGCCTGCCTCTTGCCATGCTCCCTGCCATGATGGTCATGGACTGTAACCCTCTGCAACTGTAACCCTAATTAAATGTTGTAATGAGTATTGGGAGAGTATAAGGTTAGGGGATATGGGGGAAAGAGAAAGAAAAGGGGGAGAGATGAGGGAGAAAGGGGAATGATGGGGAAAGAGACAGAGGCTGCCTCTTCAGAAGAAGGATGGACAGAGAGAGAAAAAGGAGGAGAGGAGGCATGAGATCAGTTTGCCTCAGCAGGAAGGGGGAGATTGGGAATGGGTGGAACTTGCCTCTTAAAGGGACAGGGTACCCAGGTGACAAGGCAGGCCAGGACAATTATAATTATAACAGGTTCTATCTGGAGTCCTCACTCTTATACAACAAGCATTTTACTGGCACAGCTTCCCCACCTTCATCCTCCATATTTACTTTATTGTTGTTGGTTGCTTGTTATCTTTTCTTTTTCTTTTTTTCTTTTCTTTTCTTTTCTTTTCTTTTTTTTTTTTTTTTTTGCAGATGGCTCTTCATAACCAAGGGCTTTTTCTCTCTCATTTTTTTCTTTTTTTTTTCTATTGATTTTTATTGAGCTCTACATTTTTTTATGCTACCATCCCTGCCTCTTTCCTCTCCCTTCAACCCTCCCCCAAGTTCCCCATGCTCCCAATTTATTCAGGAGATCTTGTTTTTTTCTACTTCCCATGTAGATTATATCTATGTAAGTCTCTCTTAGTGTCCTCATTGTTGTCTAAGTTCTCTGGGATTGGGGTTTGTAGGCTGGTTTTCTTTGCTTTATGTTTAAAAAACATCTATGAGTGAGTAAATGTGATAATTGTCTTTCTGTGTCTGAGTTACTCACTCAAAATAATGTTTTCGAGCTCCATCCATTTTCCTGTGAAATTCAAGATGTCATTATTTTTTTCTGCTGCATAGTACTCCATTGTGTAAATGTACCACATTTTCCTTATCCATTCTTCGGTCAAGGGGCATTTAGGTTGTTTCCAGGTTCTGGCTATGACAAACAGAGCTGCTATAAACATAGTTGAGCACATGTCCTTGTGGCACGATTGAGCATCCTTTGGATATATACCCAAAAGTGGTATTACTAGGTCTTGAGGAAGGTTGTTTCCTAATTTTCTGAGAATTCTCCACACTGACATGTAAAGGGGTTGTACCAGCTTGCATTCCCACCATCAATGCAGAAGTGTTTCCTTTTCCCCACAACCTCTCCAGCATAAGTTGTCATCAGTGTTTTTGATCTTGACCATTCTTATAGGTTTAAAATGGAATCTCAGAGTTGTTTTGATTTGCATTTCTCTGATGACTAAGGATGTTGAACATTTCCTTAAGTGTCTTTCAACCACTTTAGATTCCTCTGTTGAGAGTTCTCTGTTTATGTCTGTACTCCATTTTTTAAACTGGATTATGCAGGTTTTTGGTGACCAATTTCTTGAGTTCTTTGTATATTTTGGAGATCAGACGTCTGTCTGATGTGGGGTTAGTGAAGATCTTTTCCCGTTCTGTAGGCTGTCATTTTGTCTTGTTGACTGTGTCCTTTGCTTTAAAGAAGCTTTTCAGTTTCAGGAGGTCCAATTTATTAATTTTTTTCTCTCAGTGTCTGTGCTGCTGGCGTTCTATTTAGGAAGTGGTCTCCTGTGCCAATGTGTTCAAGTGTATTTCCCACTTTCTCTTCTATAACGTTCAGTGTGGCTGGCTTTCTGTTGAGGTCTTTGATCCATTTGGACTTGAGTTTTGTGCATATTGATAGATATGGGTCTATTTTTATTCTTCTACATGTTGATAACCACTTATGCCAGCACCAATTGTTAAATATTCTTTATTTTTTCCATTTGATATTTTTTGCTTCTTTGTCAAAAATCAGATGTTCAAAGATGTGTGGATTGATATTCAGGTCTTCTATTCGGTTCCATTGGTCCTCCTGTCTGTTCTTATGCCAATACCAGGCTGTTTTCAGTACTGTAGCTCTGTAGTAGAATTCGAAATCAGGAGCTGGGCGGTGGTGGCACACGCCTTTAATCCCAGCACTCAGGAGGTAGAGGCAAGCAGATCTCTGTGAGTTCAAGGCCAGCCTGGTCTAGAAGAGCTAGTTCCAGGACAGGAACCAAAAAAGCTACGGAGAAACCCTGTCTCAAAAAATAAAAATAAAAAAAGATTTCAAAATCAGGGATTGTGATGCCTCCAGAAGTTCTTTTATTGTATAGGACTGTTTTGGCTATCCTGGGTTTTTTGCCTTTTCATATGAAGTTGAGTACCATTCTTCCGAGGTCTGTGAAGAATTTTGTTGGAATTTTGATGGACATTGTGTTGAATCTGTAGATTGCTTTTGGTTTGTTATCTTTTCTAAGACAAGGTCTCACTGTGTGGTTTGCAACTCACTATATAAATAAGGCTGTACTTAAACTCACAGAGATCCATCTGTTTCTAAATCCCAAGTGCTAGGATTAAAGGTGTGTGTTATTGTGCTTAGCTCTCATCCCCCATATTTATTTTTTATTATTCTTGTTATTTTTTTAAAATTGATTATGTGCATATGTGGGGATCTCTGTGTGGATATATGTCTATGCGAGCAGGTACCTGCAGGGTTCGGAGGAAGCAGTGAGTCCCCTGGAGCTAGGGTTACAGTAGTCAGGAACTGCCTGGCATAGGTAGGTGCTGGAAACTGAACGGCCTCTTCTCCAAGAGCACTGAGTCTTTTTTAACTACCAGGTCATCCCTCCAACCTCTGCTTACCTTAAGTGAGTCTTATGACAGACACTTTGTTTGATCTTCTAAGTTAGTAGGTCATTCTGATCTCAAGAGACTGACCAGAATTTTTAAAATAAAAAGCTATTATTTCGCTAAAATGTTATGATACAGTTACCAATTAGTTTCCCAGTACATGATGAGCCTTTTAAATGTGTAGCTCTGAGTCCTTTATTTCTGAAGGATTTTTTTTGTTATAGTTGCTAAACATTAGTTCTGTTCCCCTTTTCCCCTTTATTTTCCTTCTTTAGGGAATCTAGTTACACATTCAGCTCACTCTTCCTTGCTTGCCTTCCATTTCATTTTCAGTCCTCTTTGTTCCCGTCATATTCAATGCCCTAATATTAAAATTTCATCAGAATCTAATTTCCCTTGTGTACCCTTAAACGTAGCCTTTAGCGCTTAAATTATCTTTGACTCTTTTTTTCTTCCAGACATTAAATCAACTCATTTCACTCATTTTGGTGAAAGGGTTTTTTTTTCTTTCATTTTATTTGTCACATGTGTGCATTCTTAATTTTTCTAAATAGCCAAAAGAGAAGAGCTGGAACGGAGGTTTCTTCTGTCTTTGCTAGTGTGCAGAGGGCAGCTTTCTCACTCAATGTTTTGCCGTGCGATATTCCCTGTGCAGACTTCCATGTGCCTCCACGTGCCTACTGCGTGGACTTGGGTCGTGCCTTCATGTGCAGAAGGGAGATGCGCACTTTCCTCAGGGCATGGCTGTCGTGGGGGCTGCAGAGATGGGATTGCTATCCTTTTCTGCTGCTTTCGTTCTGCAGGAGTCCCAGCATCCTCTGTGTCCCGTCTCCAGTCTCCAAGGGTGCCTCCCCTCTTTCCTGCTGGTCTTTTCTAGAGACCTTAGCTTATCCAGAGTCCCCCTAAGTGGAACAGGATGGCGCTTCCTTTCTGTGTCCTTCCTGCTCTACTCAACAGGATTCCTTCTCCTCCCTGTCCTTCTTAGATTCTCACCCAGTGTGCACTTCGCAGCCACAGATGGTTTTGGTGTAAACTCCTTGGTGTTTCTGAGTCGCCCTGCATGTTCCCTCACCCCTCAGCAGAGTGTGAGCAGTCCACTCTAGAACGTTTTCTCTTTGTGTATTAACAGACAGCTTGAAGTGTCTAGTGAGTTCATAGACTTGTGCTGAATGAAGATGGGCCTATGGAGGCTTCCCGTTTTACTTTAAGTACACCTGCTCAGTTTGTTGGCTGATCCGCTCAGTTTTCAAGTGAAGAGTGAAGAGATTAACTTTAGCTAGTTACCATCATTGCAGCTCCTAGTAAGTGTCCATGATGCACTTTAAGAACAAATCTACATGTATAGTTCCTGAAACAAGGTGTAGAGAATTACTAAAATGGAATGGATAATTTCAAAGAAATACGAAGTAGGTGTGTGTGTGTGTGTGTGTGTGTGTGTGTGTGTGTGTGTGTGACTGCGCACATGTATGTTCATAGGTGGAGGCTGATGTCTTCCACTTTTATTTATTTATTTATTTATTTATGTATTTTTTGCTACAGTGTCTGTCACTGAGTCTGGGGATCATCATTTCAGCTAAACTTGCTGGCCAGTGAGCTCCCAGGATCTGCCTACCTCAAATCTCCTCCTTCAACACACACACACACACACACACACACACACACACACACAGAGTGCAGAGATTATAGACACATCACTACATTTGACTTTTCTCCAGACGTTCTGTAGACTTGAACTCGTGTCCTCTTGCCTGTCCAGCAAACACTTTTCCCACGGAGCCAGCTCCCAGGAGCGATCTTTGCTGCCAATCTTTTCCTAATGCAATAGCACATGCTGTAAGTCTAATGTAAATTCTTTGAATTCCAAGTTAGCCCTGACCAGGTTGTGAGGCCGTGTTGTCTTCAGACACACTCACCCCGTCACTATGCCTTAGCACATGGAAAAAGCTCCTGAATCAGACATGTTGCGCACACTGCTATGTTATTGTGAAATCACCCAGGAAAGCCTCTTGTTTCACAATGAACTCTGGCAGGAAATCTAGGCCGAGAAAGGAGACCACTCAGAGCAGCTGTGCTTGGCTCTCTGAGCAGAATGAGTTGGAAATACTGCTCAGGCTCTTGTTTGCCTCATCTTATAGCACACTGATTGTCCTTCAGATTTAATTGGCGCTGCTTGCTTCTACCACCAGTTCCGTCCCAGGCAGCCAGGCGTGTGTCATCCTTTTCTGGCTCACGTAGCATTTGTCTGCCTCTTCCTTCTTCTCAACCCTAAGTTTTGTTTCTCCTCTGTATGAACAAATAAGGGAATATTTTGAGTTTCGTTTGAATAAACTGCAGTTTTATGCTTCCAGCAATAATAAACACAAAGTACAGAAAACTCACCCTCTGCCCCAATTGACATAGCTTTCCCCGGCGACATCCTGACGAGAACAGTGAGTCTGTTAAAAATCATTGCGCTTACAGAGGCACGTCACCATCACTCAAGAGTTTACTCGGAGCATACATAGGATTCATTTTGGTAATATAGTACAAAGCTAATTTCTAGCTCTAAAGTCCTCCATATCCCTCCTAGTCGTCGTCCTTCTCCCTGACCCCGTTTTCTCTTTACTGTCTCCGCCCTTTGCTTTTTCCACACTTTTGGGTGCTTGGAGCCCCACAATATGGACGTCTCAGGTTGGTTTCTTTCTCTTAGGAGTATGGGTTTCTTCCTTCTTGTCTTTTGATGACCCCATGGTTCCTTTCTTCCTGGACATTTCTGACATGCGTTGGTCTGAATGCACCACAGTTTCTTCACCCACTCACCTGTAATAAACATTTCGATTGCTTCCAGACTTTGGTAATTGTGAATAAGGCCCTTGTGACCACCTATAGATAGGTTTTCAGTCTTTCCAGTAAGCACTAAGGGCTTCGATTACTAAGCCCAATGAAGAATACATTCAGTATTATATGACCCCCCTGACATGTGTTCCACAGTGGCCTGTACTAGATTTGTGTCTGAGTACTGTTTTAGTTTGAATTTCCATGATGAAATACCACATTATGGACCTTATATTCTTATTTCCTCTTTGTCTACCTCCCTTGGTGACATGTTTAAAAACACCTTGGACTCACTCTTATGTTGCTTGTTGTCTCCCATTGAGTTTAAAATTCCTTGTATTTAATATTTGGTGACAGTCCTTTACCAGATGTTATACACATACATACACACACACACACACACACACACACACACACACACTCTCTCTCTCCACAGTTTGTAACTTGTTTTGTGGCTTTTTATACATTATTTTCTTCAATGGAACAGAGTCTAGAAGTGTTTAATGAAGTCCACCTTCCCAATTCTTTCTTTCATAAATCATACTTTTGGTGTTATGTTTAAATGTCACCAAACTCAAGGTCATCTGTGTTTCCTTCCGTGTCATTTTCTAAGAGTTTGTTTTATAGATCCACGTTTTACATCTAAAGCTGTGGTCATATGAGAAAGTTTTTGTGAGCAGCTTATGGTTTGTGTCTAGCGATTTTCCTTCCTTTGGCTGTTGATAATGCCTGCAGCATTTGTTTAAAGTGCTTTTCTCCATTGGTCTCGGGTTCTGCAAGTTGATTGTACTCTGTGGGTCTGTTTCTGGGCTTCACTGTTTATCCTTTTCCCGGTAACACAGTGTCAAGAACACCTTAATATTACTCTAAGTCTCAAAGTTGTGCAGTGAAGTTCCTCTGAGTTGGTCTCCTTTGACGCTGTGCTTTGTTTTCAGGGTCTTTTGTATGTCTTTAATCATCTTTCAGCATCCATAAAATAGCAGGCTCAGGATTTGATTGTGACTATATTAATATGTAAGTCTTAATGACACCACCTAACATCATGGCATTATTTAGTCTTCCTGCCCATGGACATAGCAAACCCCTGCATTTATTTAGCTCTTCTCAATTTCTTTCATTGGAGTTATGTAATTTTCTCATATAGTCTTGTTTGTATTTTGTTAGACTTACATATAAGCAATTCATTTCGAGGGTACCCTTGGTGATTACATTTTAAATTCTACTTGTGTGTGTTTTCGCTATTTGGGCAAGTCATTGGCTTGTAGCCTTGGTACAACTGGCTAGCAGCATCGAGTCTGTTCCTTTGCCTCCACTGTAACTTATTTCAGAATTTCTACTCAGATGATCGCATCATCTCTGATTGAAGACAAGTTTATTCCTTCCTGAATTAAAACCCACTCGGGCTGCTTTTTGCAAACACTATAAACTAGGGAGTTTATACACAAAAGTATTTACCTCTTGAATTTCTGGAGTACGGAAAAAAAATCTAAGATCAAGGTTCAAGTATGTTTGGTGTCTGGCTCACAAATGGGAAACTTTTCTCTGTGTCCTCATCTGTCAGGAGACAACAGTGCACCTCTGTGGACTTCTGTGGAAGCAGCGATCTCAGTGACAACAACTCCGCCTGGGTGACCAAGTCACCTGCTGAAAAGGCTATCTTGTATTTCCAACCTTACACAGGAATGTGCATTTTCTCACTGTTAGGGGTGCTTAGTTTAGGTTTATCTTGAGGTCCTTATTAAAATGACGTTTTTTCCATAGTTTTTTTTTTTTACTTGTCTTTTTCTAGTTACAGCACCAGTAAGTTGGGAATTAATTCCTGTCATTCTATCTTCTGTAAGCAATTCTACAGAATTGATATTTCTGCCTTAATTATTTGATAACATCTACTGTTGGTCCTACCAGAGCTTACTCCTGGTTTTTATTGCATATATATGCAATATATACCCTGCTTTTCATTGAATATATGCAATATAAATATATATGCAATAAAAAGCAGGATATATATATTCATCTGTGTGTGTGTGTGTGTGTGTGTGTGTGTGTAGGTTTTTGCACATGAGTGTGCAGTGCCTGCAAAGACCAGAAGAGAGCATCAGATCCTCTGAATCTGGAGCTGAAGTCAGCTGTGAGTCACCAGATGTAGATGCTGAGTCCTTTTTAAGAGCAGTAGGAACTCTTAAACACTGACTCATCTCTCCTGCATTTTAATGAACATTTCAGGCCCAACATGACATGACCCTATGTCAGAGTCTCAACCTGCTGCTTTTCTTCTTGACCTTGAATTTTATTTCTTCTCTTTGTTACATTAGAGACATTGATGCTTCTCTTCATTCTCATCTAGAATGCTGTTCTCTTTTTTCCTCTCCTCTGATTCTTCTGTTCTGCTTTTTTAAGCTTAACTTTCATGCCTGATTTAGCCAGGGTACTCTAGAGGAAGAGCCCTGAGGGAAGGGGTATATGTTTGTATATCATGATATATGTATGTATATCAGAATGCATTATGTGAGTTTTAAAACAGTAACAGTAACAAAGGTCAAATCACACCTGAGGTGTGGAGACCCCTATAGGTATTTAATCCTTGAGACTGAGAGCATCAGTAGTTGGAATTATCTCTCACTGGGGGGCACAGTCAGGAATCACTCAGCCCACAAGGTGCAGACACAAGGTGCTCCAGGGTCCCCAGTCTAGTTCCCAAACTACAGGAAGCTCCTCAAGAGCTGCTGGTCCCTATTCCAGAGTGAGAGCTTGGGAACACTGGTTCTGCTGCCAGTGGAGTCAGCAGCAATGGGGCAGAGCAACTCAGTGTAAGAGGGAAGTTCAATCCAGAAAACCACAAGAACAAACTTCCATTGGAAATACCCCTTCTTATCTGGGCTTCTACCAGAAGGTGCCATCCACTGTCAGAGCAGGTCTTCCTGGTTGATGAATCAGAACAACTCTTCAGGAGAGGCTCCCCCGTAGCACGTTAATATTCAAACCAACCATAGTTTCTAGGGTTCTGCAGTGATCAGAGGTCCAAGGAATGCTGCAAAGATCACACCTTGCAATGGATCTCTCTCAAGAGATTTACTGGGGCAGGGGGTAGGGTATACAAAAGGCTGCGTCTGAGTGAGAATGGAAAAGTACTCAACTCATGGGGACAGTGGAAATGTATTGCATTCGGTGCCTGGTGATGATGTGGCTGCTGGCGCTAAGTCCCCAGGCTTGGAAAGCACCTGGTTCTGGAATGTGTGATCTTGGTTTCCCAGCAACAAAAATGCTCCTTTGATCTACATTGGTATATGAGAAATGGGAGGCTTGTAAAAATCAAGACACACACACACACACAAACTCTCTGAATTAAGCTGATCCAAGATTGTGATGAGCTAAGATGGCTAACGGCAGTCCTCAGAAGTGCTAGAACTTTTGAAGCGTGTGTGGGTATCTGTGTGTATACCACTCATGGTGTGGTTTGAATGAGAACTATTTCCCACAGACTCCTCCAGGGTAAGTCTGCTTCTTTTGTTCTAGAGCTTTCAGGTGTGCTGTTAAGTCTCTAATGTGAGCTTTCTCCATTTTCTTTATGTGGGCACTTCTCGTACCTTCATAGGGATATCCTTCTTTAGGTTGGGAAGGTTTTCTTCTATGATTTTGTTGAGTATATTTTCTGTGGGGGTTTTTCTCCCTCTTCTATCCCTATTATTCTTAGGTTTGGTCTTTTCATGGTGTTTCAGATTTCCTGGATGTTTTGTGTTAAGAATTTGTTGGATTTAATATTTTCTTTGGCCAATGAGTCTATTTTCTCTATATTATCTTCAGCATCTGAGATTCTTTCTTCTATCTCTTGTATTCTGTTGGTTATACTTGTTTCTGTAGTTCCTGTTCGTTTACCCAGATTTTCCATATCCAGAATCCCCTTGGTTTGTGTTTTCTTTATTACCTCTATTTCAGTCTTCAAGTATTGAACTGTTTTCTTCACCTGTTTGATTGTTTTTTCTTGGTTTTCTTGGGTTTCTTTGAGGGATTTATTAATTTCTTCTAATTTTTTTGTTTTTCTTCTCCTCCATTTCTTTAAGGGAGTTTTTCATTTCCTCTTTAAAGTTTCCATCACTTTCATAATATTACATTTAAAGTCATTTTCTTCTACTTCTTCTGGGTTAGGATGATCAAGTCTTCCTGTTGTGTGACCACTAGGTTCTTATGTTACCGTGTTGCTTTTTAGGTTGTTGAAGGAATTCTTGCATTGGTGCCTACCCATCCCTTCCTTCAAATCAGGCCGGCAGTTTCTTTGTGTCTTGATCCAATCCTTGCTGTGGTTGTCTGAGTGTTTGGGAGTTTTTCTTGGTCTGCTCTGTACTGTCAATATCTGTCTCAGAAAGCCTCTGAGGTCTCTATAAGCCTGCTCTCTTGGTCTTCTCTCCTGGTTTGCTCTCTTGGTGCTCTCTCTTAATCCCCTCAGTGTTGTAGCAAGCTCTTAGTACCTCTTAAGTCCCCTCAGTATTGGAGCAAACTGTGTTTTAGAGTTATACCAAGGTTGCAGGAAGATAGGCATGTTTGGGGGTGGGGTGTGGCTGGCTGGGTTTGGGAGGATCTTGGCCTCAGGAAACTCCCAGCTGGCTGGCTAGAAAGGCCAAGGGAGTTGGGGGAGGGGCCCAGGGTTTTGTCCCACTGGGGAGGTCCTAGAGAGTGGGGCATTCTGCCATGTGGCTCTTAACTCATCTCTTAAGTCCCCTCAGTATTGGAATAAGCTGTGTTTCAGAGTTCCACTGAGGTTGCAGGAGGGTAGCTTGTTCTAATTTTCTGAGACAGGATCTCCATATGCATCCCTGGCTTACCTGGAATTCACCACACAGACCAGGCTGGCCTCATACTCATAGAGGTTTTCCTGTCTTTGTTTTCCAAGTGCTGGGATTAAAGGTTTTGACCACCTGTCACCATTCCCAGTATTTTACATGTATCCTAGAGGTTGAATTCAGGCTCTCATGCTTGTGTGGCAAGCACATTACTGATGGAGCTACCACCCCAGCCTGGAGAAGGATTTTTGATCTTTGTTTTTGATTGACATGTAAGGGGTATCCAACCATCACCACAGGAAAGGCATGGCATGTGGCATCCACTTACATTTTAGCAGAACAGGAAGTAGACAACAGGAAACAGCTCACTCTCAGTAACCCACTTCCTCCAGTTCTGCCTACCCACTAAAGGTAGAGCAACACCTTCGCTTGGGGACCAAGTATCCCGAGACATGATCCTGATGTGGGGAAGTATTTCACACCCAAACCACAAAAGCTCTATTTTACCAACCTGAGAGGTCACAATGAGACTGACCTTGGCTACTCTAAGGATTGAGGCTAAAGTTGTGTTCATCAGTTTTTACCCCCAATTGTATCTTCTCTTTGCACAAGCCATGGTTTTCTGTTGCTCCAATAACCTTTAAAAAATAATGAAGACTTCTCATTATTGCTAGCTGTTCCTAATGATCTCCCAGAGAAGTGGGAATGTTTAGAAATGAGGTAGCAAAATAAGTGAAGGGAAGAAGAGAAGGGAAAGGGGAAAAAGCAGAGGGAGCTGCATAATAGTGTTATATTATTTTATTGAATACATATAGTCATTCATACTTTTATATATTAGATATATTTTCCCATAGTAATATCCCTCTGATAAGGCAATAGAGATGTAAGTGTTCAATTAAGTATTTCAGTTAAAGAACCAATTCGAAATTCAAACTTTAACCAAGCAAATGCATGATAAGTTAATTCCAGTGCTGACTCTATTTGGCTTTCTAGAAACTTTTCCTGATACGGTTATTCTTTTATTAATGAATAAAATATAAAATACATTTTAATGTTAAATCCTAACATAGAAACAACAAAATTTATAAAACAAGAGCATTGAGTCTGATTACTAGAATGTTTTTGTGAACCTAATAAAATAGCCTAATTGAGATTAAATATATTTTTTTGCCTAAAGGATATAAAATAACAAATGTTCAGTATTTCTGGGCTTCAATTTGCACCTAATCTATTAGCAAAAATAATAAACTAATGTTACAATGTTTTATTTGAAATGCTTTAAACTTCAAAGCATAATAAAATATTGTTACAGCAAATTATGTCACACGGCTCTGAAATTAGTCATTTCTGTGGAGCGGGAAATTGTTTCTATAAAGATTATGGGACCAAATAAGGGAAAAGGCTGCAACTTGTGAGTCTCTTCCCTTTCAAGTCTTAGAGCAGTGCTCCACACTGTGGGGCAGATAGGATGTTAAGAGGCCCGCTTCAGGAAGACTCTGGTCCCAGAAATCAGCAGGTCAGCAAGGCCATCCCGAGAAATGCAAGAAACAAAAGCCCACACTTACCCCATGTTTGCTATCTCAACTCTACCCAAGGCAAGTTGCTTCAAAAGACTTTACATGAATAAAATAGAACAGGAGCCTGCAAATATAGCTGTCCATTGTCACTCTACAGATAGCAACTAAAGAGGTTGTCCTAGACGGCATATCCAGGCTTATTTTAGCTCTGCTGGCGTCGATTCTGAAGGGGATCCTTCTGCATCTGCAATGCAAATAAGATGAGGCCTCAAATTTTAATACACTCAAAATTTTAACTTATTAATTAAAAAGTATATAACAAATGTATTTCTGCTCCTATTCCTAAGGATTAACGCAAAAGTCTATAAAAATTGAGTTTGCAATCCTACCTTGCAGCACCAATCATGGTTGGGAAACAGGCTCCACTTTTGCACTAAAGCACCAACCATTCTTTCCTATCCGAGTCCTGCCAGCCTGTGATGCAGAACTTCTGCTTCTGAAGCACAGGACAGAACTCAGCTGTGTGGCTAGAGAGAGTTCTCTGTGTGGTGTCTGTCTTTCTGCTCCCAAGTCTCACACCCTCTCTTTAACTGGGGCCCCTTGCCAAAGTCTGTAACTGAACCTGTGGCTGTTAGGTTTTATGTCAACACATCAAGAATGTCTGCAAACAGTCATGTTAAACTAGCAACAACCTTGTTTGAGTAGATTCATTTCCAGAAAGTTACAACTCCGAGGAGAGGGTTTTCAGGCAGGGAGGAGAAGGCACCATCTGCTTTAATTGTTGTTGTTTATAAAGTGTAAACTGTGACGGACAGAGGAGCAACCACGATCAATGGTGGAAAGAAATGTGGCATCAGCAGTGTCAGCCTTGGGGAGGGAGGGGCCAGAGTTTTCAGTGGTGATGCCTGCTTCCCATGCAGCAGATCCCCAGCCCCTTGAACGCCTCCCCCAATCCTCAAGGACAGTGTGCTTCTCTGTTTATGAGTTTGATGGCAAAACGTTTGTGTGTGATTAAGTAGGACCTGCTGCCGGTGAAAATGTGGATTCCGTTAGAACACCTGGATTGGATAAGACTTGCAATGACTTATTTCCAGAAAGTTAACAAGTTTACACCAGTGTTAAGTGCTATCCCTCGGTTAGACCTTATGTATATACTGATGGTGAGGTCATTTTTATTTACTTGAGGATAAAATGCAGAATACTAAGATATAGTTTATGTGGCTGAGCCTGTGTATGCACTGCATGCACATATGTAAATTGGGGGTCCTAAAATGATAATGATTTAAAACTATAGGTGAAAGAAGAAAATAATATCAGACAAAAATAAATAAAGACCAGTGACACAAGGGGAAAAACTAACAAAATGAAGATCTTTGTTTTTAAGATGGAAAATCTGTAACTAAAGTAGAAAAGGCAAATGGGAAAGAAAAGGCACCACGAGGCATGTACTCACACACTGTGACAGTGGAACTGATCTAGTGGGAGCTCACCAAGGCCAGCGGGACTGGGACTGAATAAGCATGGGATGAGACCGGACTCTCTGAACATGGCGGACAATGAAGGCTTATGAGAAGCCAAGTACAATGGCATTAGGTTTCTATCCTAATTTATTAACTGGCTTTGTGTGAGCCTAGCCTGTTTGGATGCTCATCTTCCTGGACCTGGATAGAAGTGGGAGGACCTTGGACTTCCCACAGGGCAGGGAATCTGGACTGCTCTTCAGTCTAGAGAGGGAGGGGGAATGGAGTGGGGGGAGGGGGAGAGGAGTGGCGGAGAGGGGGGGCGGTGTATGGGAGGAGGGGGAGGGAAATGGGGAGGAGGCAGAAATTTTTTTTCAACAACTAAAAAAAAAAAAGGCACATTGTAATGCTACCATAGAATACTGAGGACAGTAACAAGGTGGGTAGCCTAGACGCTCCTATACACACTCCAGTAAACAGAGACCCTACTGAATCATGAGTACAAAGTGTGCTCAGATCAAAATGAGTAAGGAGGCTGAATCCATTCATCTGTGAGAAAAAGACTCCCGGATAGAAAGGTCTGGGAACGAGCATGCTACGGTCAAGCTGGGTCTGCTTTGGGTTGCTCCACGCTGTAGACAAAACCGGGGTTTCTCAGAAATCTGCCATGTCTTGAAGGGCTCAATTTGAAAGGCAGCAGCTGAGTACCTTTTGAGGGAGTACACAGAGGCAGGATGACCCTGTGTCCCATCCCACACGCAACACCAGCATCTTTCAGGCACCACCCACAGAAGCACGGAACAGTGAATAGCTTATTGCTAATAGTAAAATGGCAATTACTCTGTAAACTCATTAATGTAAATTGTGACCCTATAAACACAAGGACAGATTAAAATCCTATCAATAAAAGCAGGCCAAAGAATTTGCTGAACACACCCGACCGAGGAAAAGGCACAGCATTTTCACTTAGACCTCCAAAATATGGGACAAATAACACCACAACGGCTCCTGTTACCTCCAACTTGCCATCTGGCCACTCAGATGTGTAACATCAAAAACCAACAAGCTGAGAACTGTCCCCAGGGCCTCAGCACAGCTCTCCCCCATGGGAGACATAGCCTACCTGGATTGCTGTGTGTGCATGAGTCGCTCTTCTAGACTGACTGTCCCTTCATCCATTACTCGTCCATCTGCACCCGTCCTGACCTTTCGCTCTGTAGCCTCACGGTCCTACATTTAGCTTCTGCAGCTTGCCTAGCCCCCTGAGGCTTGACTCAGCAGCATGGCTCACTACCTGATCCCTTTGCAGCCTTGCCAACTCTTGACTTGCCTCCAGTTGCCTCGTAGGGGCTCCTTGAACTCTGCTGTGGCTCTTATCCCTCTGTAGCTGCACCTTGGCCTGCAGATATGCATATATGGACACTTATTTGGGGATGTGTGATTGGAGAGTTAGTTAAGCCTGGAATGAAAGAACTTGTGCGTGCCTCAGGAGCTATCAAGGGAGGCAGGACTGTTTGGCAAATGGTTGCCAACAAACCCATTGCTTCTCCTGTGTGTGGTTGTTGAGTGTGGATGTGTTATTAGTCAATTAATTCTGACATGGTAGAAAGACACAGACATATTCATCTGTGTTTATGACATAATCTGTTTATAACAAGACATAAAGTCAGACTTACTGAACCATGAGATAGGCTAAAGCCCCTAAATCAATCTACAGACTGAAACTTACTTTTCAACAAACGTAGAGAGAATACATAGTAGGAAAGGACAGGCTTTTCACTAAGTGTTATTGAAAAATGAATACACATAAGCAAAATATGAAAATCAAATTTCGGCTCACACAACATACCCAAGTACAGACTGAAGGTCTAAGCAAAAGACCTGCCACCTCAAAGCTCCTGGAAAAACGACAGGGGAAATCTTCCAATCAGTTCCTTTCCTTTTTAAAAGATGTGTTTTATTTATCATTATTGCCTTTCTTTATGTGCATCTGTGTGTATGCCTTCGTGAGCTTATGTTTGCTATGTGAGAGCAGGTGCCTGGGGAAGCCAGTTGAGTCTTCTAGGATTGGAGTTGTAGGTAGCCACCCGTTAGCTGCCCGATGTGGGTGCTGCAGCTGAATTTGGCTTCTTGGCCATAATCGTAAGCACTTAACCTCTAAGTTAGTGTTTCTTAGCCTGTGGATCGAAACTTCCACAGGGGTGGATCTTTACAATACGATTCATAACAGAATCAAAATTACAGTTACGAAGTAAGCAACAAAAATAATCTCAGAAGAAACTGTAGTAAAGGGTCGCAGCATTAGAAAGGTTGAGAGTCACTGCTCTAAGTCATCTCTCCCGACCCCAGAGATGTTTATATATATAAAGATCTGTATTATATATAAACATGTATAGATGTTTACATATAGGTTATATAAAAATATGTTATATAAATACTATGTTACACACAAAATACTGAGCTATGTGTTTTATATAAATAGTATATGTTTATATATAGATGTTTATATTACCAAAACACAAACACCACAAGCAAAATAGACAAATAATATTGTATCAAACTAACAAGCAAAAGAAGAAATCAGCAAAATAAAAATGCAATGCACAGAATAAGAGAAAACACTTTGAAACTGCTTTTCTGGTAAGGGATTAGTATCTAAAATACATAAGGAGCTCAAGTAACTTAGCAAGAAAGGAAACTGTGGGTTTTAGAACTGGGCAAAGGAACTGGGCCTGGTAACTCATGCATATAACCCTAGCCCTTGACGCCTGAAGCAGGAGGATTGCCACAAGTTTGAGGCCAACTTTGGAAACAGGGAGTTCTAGGCCACTTCGATTTACATAGTGAGATCCCATCTCAGAATGAAGCGAAATGCAGCAACAAGAGATAGGCAGTAGGGATTCGAGTGCTGGCCCCACGAACATACATGCAGATAAAACACTCATACATGTTAAATAAATAAATCTGAAGATTAAAAATACTGCTGGCAAGGATGTGAGGAAACAGGACCACAGACCACTGTTAGCAAGAATGTGCATGAGCACAGCATACAGAAATCGTCACCAAGCTCCTCTCACTCTTGGGTACATATCCCGAAGAACTGCAACCAGGAGGTCAAGAGGCAATCCTCAGTCCTCTGTTCTCACTGCAGCACAGTTCACAATAACCAAGAGAGAATCTCAGAATCTCAGCCTAAAGACCCACGAGAGGATGAATAGAAGAAAACAAATACACACACACAATTAAAAGTAATAAACATAAATTTAAAAAGATAATCCATACTCAAAGAACGAGAAAGAAGGCTATTCTGCTTCAAGGAGCAATAAGACAAAACTCTATTGGCTCTGTAATGTCTAAGAGGGCCCCTTTTCACCGGTTGGCCATCTCTGTATGGATGGAGACTGATTGACAGGTCATACTCAACATGGAAAGTCATACAGAGCTCCATTCACAGACCAATATCACAGCATTTTAAATGTATGAGCACAACCCCCCCCACACACACACCACCACCACCACAGCCTTCTTTCTCACTACTCAAAGCAGCAAATCCCCTGAAGATAGATAAATTTTTTTTCAGAACCAAGTTGCCTATAATCAGCAGGGACAAAAACTGAACACAACAATCCTCAGAAGTTTCCACAGGTGCAAACAAGCAAATTGGACTAATTCTGTAAATGCTAAAGAAAAAAACAAATACTAGCGCTGTATTTTGGGCATCTTAAATTATTCAGTTTAAGAAACGCTGGTATCAGAGAAATGGAATGCCTGAACTGGGGCTTCCCAAGGACAAGAAGGCATCCCGTGAAGGGTATCAAAGGACAAGCTCATGTGGGACAACGACAGTGTCCTGTGAGAACTCTTCACATTCGGAAGACTCAAACTGATACTGTGATTTACACTTTGCTGTACCAAATGGAGTATCAAGATTTTTGATAACTATAGTAAAAACATGAGGCCCCATAAGTCATAGCTTTTTGTTCTGCCACCTGAATGAAAAGAAAGAAGTCTAAGTACACACAACCCCCATGCCTGCCCCATGCCCTAAGCCTTCTTGGAGTTTGAGCATGGCTTTAATCTGCATATCTCCCTAGGAGATACATGAGGAGATAAGACAAATCACCTGCCGCCCTCAACGGTATGCGTTTCCACGCGCGCGTCATGGTGACCCTCACCTGGAGTTTTCTCGGAATCTTCAGGGGGCTCTGGATCATGGGGCGTCTCTGTGTCCTCGGTACTTTCAGAGTCCTTTGTGGACCGAGTGGACAAGGATGCCCTGGATGTCTTCGGGGTCCTCTTGTCAGACTCGCCTCTCTGCTGCTGTAACCACTCGTCCTTGTAGCCGTTGCTGATGAGTTTGGAAAAGTTGGTTGGAGAGCTGCTCTTGTGACCGGGCCTTAAAGAGACACGTGGAAATGTTACACTTGAGTGCCGAGATAAATTTAAAAGGCAAATATAGAAACAGTGTTCAGAAAACTTAACTTGTGAAGGAACGCTGCTACTGAGCTCTGCCCCCCCTCTCCCCTCTCCCCTCTCTGTTTCTGTCTCTGTGTGTCTCCCATCTACCAGTCTCTTTCCCCATTTCAAACATAAAAAATGGTCCCAGTGCATTCCTGTACATGAGTGATAGCATGCTTAGCCGAGTTTCCCAACCCTTTTTCTTCTTTTACCCAATTAAAATTTAGTCAGAACACCGGTCTTACACAAGGAGGTCCTAGAACCGAACCCCACCCCTGTGCTAACATGGGGCTACTTAGGCTAGCCGCTCCTGTCTTAAGAACTCTTCCTGTTGTCCACTCACAGCACAGCTCTGCCTCTGTCATCTGTCGCCTGCTGCAGCTCACAGATCCTATCATAATTAACGCTGAAGAGCGGTAGGGCGGTAGTGTGAGCCTTCCAGTCAGGCGGGTGACAAGCACACTCTTGTCACCTCCCAAGCCACAAGTTTCGGACTTATGAATCACCTTATTGAGGATTTTCCTGGTGAGTCCCTCCCCATCTGTCCCAATGTCATGAATGTGATTGTTTTGAAGACTCATTCAGCAATTCATGACGTCTCTTTTCTCCTAACTAGACTTCTGGCAAATAAGGTGACACAGGGACCCCAGGATTTCTCTCTTTAGCTAGAAGACCAACAGGGGTCAGCATACCAAGGGAATCCCCAGATGAATGCAGCGTCAAGAGTGACTGCATTCAAGGTTGAAACCCTCACCCCCACCCCGTGCTCAGGCTTTGGTGACAGGAAGTTTCAGGACCGAGTGCTTGAGCAGGGACAAGTGGCCACAGACCACGACCTATGCCGCAAACAGGCTGCAGGAGACCAGGCATGGGACCATAAAGGAAAAACCTGTGTTAAGAAAGGAGCGAAAGTGCAACCAGGTTCTCAGGCCAGGCTGGGCAGAGCTCTGTGGGTAGGGGGTGGGGATCAGGCACTACCATTGCAAACCTGGATAGAGCTGGGCAGGGCAGTGGGTGCCATCAACTCACAGCTGCCACCTGGGTGGAGGACAGAAAACAATCATCCAAACAGCACTCATTCTCACAAGGTGGACACTTACATAGGAGGCAATGACAGCCTGCTCCCTTCAGGGTCTTTGTGGCTAACTGGGGTTCCCACTTTGCTGGGATTTTTGGAATTAATGGCTGGCAGTTTCACCTGTGTGAAAAAAAAAACAAATCTATGAGTTAGGGTCAAAGAAAGAATTCCACGAGCAGCAAAGATACCAGTACTGGACTTTCAGTATGGTCACAGGCTGTTACAATAAAATAAAATTAAATAACCACTACGTCAACAGGATGACTTCTAGAGGGGACAAAATGTGCTTCAAAAACAGTTGCTGTGTTTAAGGAAAGAGGTCCCCTGCTCAGGAGGAGAACAATCAATAAGTGTTGGGGATAATTGATATTCTGAGGGGTATGGAGGGACGGAGGGATCCACCAGCCCATATAAAATGGAAATGTAAGTATGGTGAGCTTTGTGAGAGTCACCAAAAACTAGAAACAAAACAAACACCCACCAATAAAGGAATGGATAAACAAGCCGTACCTGGTCTAAGATTACTTAACAGTAAAAAGATCAAGGGTTCTGACACATGGTACCACATGGCAGAGGCAGGCTAAAGGGACTGTAATCACTAGCTTGATGACACTGTTTTGAGAGTCTAGAAGGTGCTGTGGGATAATCCTTCCGTACGCTGTGAATATATGTTGTGCTCATTGGTTGATGATAAAGCCGCTTTGGCCTATAGCAAGGCAGAATATAGCTAGGCAGGAAAGTCAAACTGAACACAGGGAGAAAGAAGGGTGGAATCTAGAGAGACGTGAGCCAGCCGCCCAAAAAGCAAGATGCCAACAGACCAGTAGTACCACGGCCATGTGGCAATATACAGATTAATAGAAATGGGTTAATTTAAGTGTAAGAGCTAGTTAGTAATAAGTCTGAACTATGTCAAACAGTTTGTACTTAATATTAAGCTTCTGAGTGGGTATTTGGAAACTGCTGCGGGATGGGACAGGACAGAGAAGCCGCCATTTACAGAAGGGAGAACGCACTAAGACTTATCCCAGTTAGGGTTTGTTGCTGACAAACACCATGACCAAAAACAACTTTATTTTATGATTCTCAGGTCACACTCCACCTTGGAGGGACACCAGGACAAGAACTCGAGGCAGGAACTAAAGCAGAGACGGTGGGGGAAAATTGTCTTCTGCTGATCCCTATGGCTTTCTCAGCCTGCATTGTTATACAACCCAGGACCACCCTGCCAGGCCTGGCACCTCCCACCATAGTCTGGGCCCTCCCACGTCATCCAGTCATCAAGAAAATGTTCCACAGACTTGCCTACAGGCCAATCTGATGGAGACATTTTATTACTTTAAGTTTCTTTCGGACAACCTTAGCTTGTGTCAGGCTGAAAAAATTTAACAGTCACAAGACTTGAAAGAGATCAGAGACTGCTAGAGATGGAAATTAGGAGGGTTTGGCGAACAAGAGGCTGAGACATCTGAGAGGTGACAAAACTGCTCTATAGCTCAGTGTCTATGGCGCTTACACAAGGTATGCATCTGTCAGAAGGTCAGCACTGAGTAACAAGTTAACTGGGCTCTGTATAAATGGCTTCAGATGAAGTGGTGATACCTCTGTCCTAAGGACAGGTCAGAGTCTACGGCAGGCTGAGTGATGGGCAGGGCAAGGGCAGAGGATTCGATGGGTGTCCCATTCTTTGCTAGGGTGGAGAAGGCAGGTCTCTGCAAGGCAGGAGAACCTGTGGCAATGTGACAGATGGGGTAGGGTGGCATGCCAAAGTCTAGGACAATAGTCAAGTGTTGAAAAGATTCTCACAGTAAAGCTTTTACCCTGTTGGTGCCCAGAGGTTTTGCAAGATTTGAGAGGAGGAAAAGTCCCCTAGTTCTGCAGAATAGACATTTAGGGGAGCTTTGTGCCCAGTGGTGATGAGTGGCCCCTCCCCGGGGGCCTTCAGGACTGCCCCGCCATATGACTCTTTTTGAGTTGCTTAACACCTTCGGTTAGTGTACAGTAAGTATTGGTGTCTGCAATCCTAACTTCCTCCTTCCTTAACATTGAGAAGGTGGAGGACAGTCTGGCTTCAGGTATTTCTGCAGTCAGCAGAACCCTTCGTGAGTGATTACTATATGAAGTCAGGTTTTACAATGGTGCAGCATTGTTTGCTTTGTAAATTTTCTCACCCTATGCGCTGGAACCTTGGTTAACAGCCAAGCCTTCCATGTATTGCTCAAGGTTCTATATAGTCAGCCACTTACATATACATCATCAGGAAAGAGGCCTGGTCCTTCGTAGAGTCCTTTAGCAGGACTTACAGCAGTGATCCAAAGCCTGAATCACAACGGGGCAAACACCAAACACGGCAGCCAACTGGTGCTATCTTGATATTCAACTACCAAGTCCCCACATGAACTGAGGGTATCCCCTTCCCCCCCCCCCCCAAGACACTGAGAAGCTAGGCTTAATGTGTCCAAGACACACTGTTCCCCTTGCTGTTCAAATGACAATGGGGCCCACTCTCATTCTCAGCCTCAAAACACAACTGCTATTTTAAGTATAAATGCTACCACTTCACTCACGAATTTTGATGTCTTGAGGACAAAAATTCGTTTCCAACCTGGTTGCTAGTGCCAATGTTGGCAGTAGCTTGGCATGGCCCTGGCTCTGCTCTCGTGGGCTCTGGGAAGAGTATAGGTGTAGAACTCACAACCCATCTGCTGATCATGACTTGCTTCTGAGATTCCTAGATGCTCAGACAGGTCGGGTCCTCTGCAAAGGCTTCACTTTGCGAGCCAGTTATGACCTCACAACCGAAACACCCCTGGGCATCTCTGCAGAAGAAAATACTTCCTCTTCCCTTCCTTTATCAGTGAGGAGCACTGTGGGTAATTTGGACTTAAATAAATGCAGGAGCAGGACGTTGAACACATATAAACACATCCTTGCTCTCTATGTCAGATAGGAAGTGGTAAGCCAGTTTTTCCGCAAGATAACCATTAACTGGTTAGACACCAGAGGACAAAAAGCAATCTTACCTATAAGGCCAACATACACAGGGGAAAAAAATGAAAGAAACTGTGGCTGCTTCCCTCTTAGAAGCTCCAAAGTTAAGACAGAGCTCAGAGCTGAGGGAGGGCTGGACCAAGGCTGCAGGCAGCCTGAGTAGGCGGCCTCAGCTAAGAAGCAACTCCCTTAATTATTCCGGGATGCAGGTCACGCCCTCTCGCCAGCAAGGTTACCTTTCTCTTCACGTCTTCAAGTTCCTCGGCCTCTCTTTGCCAAACGGTTTTCATGTCAAAGTCAAAGGGGCCTCGTCTGGACTCATAGGTGCCATTGGCCTGACCAGGGTTGAATTCTTCATACACCATGTAATCCGGCATGGAGACCACGGGGACTCTGCAAGGACACACAGGACAAGTGACAGCCTGGCACCTGGCCCCAGTTCATGCTCTCTCTCTCTCCTCTTTCTTTTTATTCTTCCCTCCTCTCTTCCTCCCTCTATCCTCTCTCTCCTTTTTCATTTCCTCCCTATTTCCACACTCTTCCCCACACCCCTTTTTCTCAACCCTCTGGTTCATCATCTCTCTACTTCCCCATCTTCCTGGAAAACAAAGGTAGGCCTTTTATTCCTACTGAATAAACACATCGGCCCCTCCCCGAATAGCCCCCAGAATCCTCAAAACAACAAAAGAAATCACAGGGTGGCATTCTAAAGTATGACCGTATAAAACAGATAAATTATAATTATTTCTTGGAGACTAGCATTTACTACTTTGTTCCCTTCAACGAGATAAGTGCCCACAAAACATTTACCGTTTAACATCATCTATGCTAATAACCACCTGCTGCTCCGTGAGATGGCCAGTTTTAATGTGGGTACAGAAGCATCCAACTGGTCTTCCCACACACACAATCCACTGGAAAGTGTCAGCTCCAGGGTGGCCTGCTCTTCCTCACCTGTTCCTGCTTTCCCCACCTGATTCCCTTTTTTTTCCCCTGAACTTAACACAAACTTTTAAAAAAAAAACAACAACAACAGAAACAGAGTTTCATTATGTGTCCCTGACTGGCTGGGAGCTCAGTATGGAAACCAGGCTAGTCTTGATCTCAGTTTTGACCTCACAGAAATTCTGCCTCTCTACTGTTAGAATTAAACCTGCAGGTAGTGGTGGCACACTCCTTTAATCCCAGCAATCAGGAGGCAAAGAAAGACAGGCAGATCTCTGAGTTCGAGATTAGCCTGGTCTACAGAGTGATTTCCAGGACAGCCAGGGCCAAACAAAACAAAACAAAACTGTTTTGTACCACAGGTCTGTGTACCACAAGTCTAGCGTACAAACTATTCATTCTAAAAAATGGTAGTTTAATATTCACTTGCCAGAAGCATGTACAAGCATAATGTGTTTTTTAATTTTATGTGTTAAAAGTAAAAACAAAGCTAGGATAGTGGTGGCCGCTACTTTCTTCAGCACTTGGAAGACAGAGGCAGAAGGATCATGAGTTTGAGGTCAGTCTGGGCCTCAAATTCTGAGGTTCCAAACAGCCTGTGATCCATTTAAAATATAAAATATCACAACTTTTAATAAAAATACAAAAACAAAGCCGGAAGAGCCAGGATCCTGAAGACAAAAAAAAAAAAAAAAAAAAAAAAAAAAAAAAAAACCACCCCCCTCCCCCACACACACAGCGTGCCCAGGGACAGTCAAGAGACACTGCATCCTGCCCAGCAGCATGGAAAGATGTCTGCGCTCGTCCAATCTTTCAGGAAAAAAACAGAAAACAAGCCAGGTGGTGGTGGTGCACGCCTTTAATCCCAGCACTTGGGAGGCAGAGGCAGGGAGATCTCTGTGAGTTCGAGGCCAGCCTGGTCTACAAGAGCTAGTTCCAGGACAGGCTCCAAAAGCTACAGAGAAACCCTGTCAAAAAAAAAAAAAAGAAGAAACTGAGACAGAAAGAAAGAAAGAAAGAAAGAAAGAAAGAAAGAAAGAAAGAGAAAGAGAAAGAGAAAGAGAAAGAAAGAAAGGATAAAACAAAAGACAAGTCTCTAAAAAGCAGAAAAATAAATCCTAGAATCAGTTTTTATGCTTCCTCTCAGACCTAGAGAGGCATCTGAAGGGTCAAGTTTGCATAGCTACAAGTAACAATCATTAGATATTGTAACAGGATTAAGGGGCCCATGGCTCTTCACGTCCATGATCTGTCTGAGACTGAGCGCTGTGTACCTTTCTAGTTGTATGTAGGACTTGTCATCCGCAGTGAGAAGAAGAAAGCTTTGGGGCAGGCAGCTCTGTGATAGGCAAACATGGTCAGGGCCCAGGGGACAAAGAATAAAAACCTAAAACTACTAGCTAGTAAGTGGCCAAAAGCACCACACCCTGAGGTGACATGGCTCCTTGTCTCCTTGGCTCTGGTTTCCTGGCAGCTTAGGCTACATCTCTCCGAGCATTAGTGATTACATGCACTAGCACTCAGGGCTGCCATGGCACATGCTTTCTGCCAATAAGATAGTTGTAATGTTCCAGTTCAAACTGAGATTCGTCAAACTTGTTTTTATTGCATTTTATTTATTTAGCCGCACACATTCCACGGTGAGCATGTGGAGATCGGACGATAAAACGCAGGTGTCGGCTCTTGACTTCTATAGTGTGTGTCCTGGGGAATTGAACTCAGCTTGACAGGCTTGGCAAGCTGCTAAACTATTTCTCTGGACCAATATTTTATGCATATTTAGAGAGAGAGAGACTTAGAGATACTTACTGTCGCTGGTGGGCTGTCGGAGGCTTGCTGTGGTGGATATACCAGTCTGGCAAAGAGTAGGCTACTGGGGAGCCCTTTCTGGTCCCAGGGGCAAAGTGCTTCAGCAAATCTCAAAGAGAAAAGGGACACCGTTATATGTGGTCCTGCTGCCCACAGGACATGAGGCATTACCAACACTCCACACTGGGAGCTGGGACATCTTCTCTAGGGTGACCTCTACACAGGCTGAGAGCTGAGTGTCCTGCTTGGTCCTCAGACAGACATCCCTCATGCACCCTCCACCTCTCATGGCCTCTCCTCTCGAGTGTGCCCAGAGCTCCTGGTCCTGAGCTGGCATCTGTGCCAGTCGCCATCACTACCCCATCTGGGGTTCATCTCTCCACTTCCGAGATCTCCAGGGGCCGTGCGCAATGCTCCTCAGCCTTCAGCTACCTCCACGCTCCTCTCCATCCTGTGGCCGTCTGACCAGCATGGTCCCCCACTGTGGGTCTGCTCCCTCCAGGTTCCCAGATGGGAAGTCCCAGATGGAGGCATCAACTTTGTCGCTCCTCAGGGAGGTAGGCAGCACAGGTCCCTTCTCAATTGGCTCCTCTTTCCCCAGTGACTTCCTTCCTCTCATCCCTCCTCTCCCTCCCGTCCACTGGTGTCCAAGGGCAGTGAGTAGTAAGAACTGGTTTTTCTAGGTAATCCCAGCAGTAAAATAATTCCCAATACCCATAGCATAGCCATGTAGCAGCAGAAAGGGTACTGACTTTACTCCTCTCGGTGAGAAATCGTTAACTTTCCATCTTAAACTTCGAAGTCTTCTGGCTGTTAAGATTTTCAGACTTAGAAATTGAAAGAATGGCGGGAATTCCCCTACACTCTTACCCCAGGCTCTCCATGCATAGCCTGCCTGCTCCGTATCTTTTCCCTTCTCTCCCATGTGTCCCATCGTCATCGGAATCGCCACAGACCTCGGCCCTGTTTGAGTGGCGTGTTGCGGGCAGGTTTGCCTCTTTGCCCTCTGTGCCTTCGCTGTGGCTCACAGAAGCTAGTCCTCACATAATCACAGCGCAGAGAAGACTGTCACTGTGTCACCGATGACCTCCATCTGATTTTTGCTAGTCTCTTTGAACCAAGAACAACGAGGTGGATCTAAGAAAAGGTTGCCTTGATGCTGCACCATCTGCTCATGGCTGAGTCAGTCAAGTGGTGTGGTCTAGGTTTGGAACGCTCAAGCATAGGCTTGGCCTCCATTTCACCTATGATATTCAGTGTTGGGACGGCCAGAGGGAAGATAGAAAAACTTTGGTCTCTCTCAGTACCAGGTGCTCCGAAGCCTAGTTGAGACATGTGTCCCTTAACCTCTGATCAGTGTTTTTTTAATTAAACTCAATATGTCTTTTTTTGTGTGCTTCTACAAAAGTTGATTTTTGTCGAAGACTATACATACCAGTGTTCTCAACGAGCCCAAGTTTCTAAAGGCTTGAACAAAGCACAGAGTTATCCCAGCTGTAGTTCATGTGCACAAGTTCAGAAACACCTTTGTCTTGGCTCAGAGAGCCACTAAGTTCACAAGGCTTACCAGGTCTGCCGCCTTGCTTGGCCAGTTTCACATACTCTGAGTCTGTTTCTTTTATCCAGTATCTCCGAGCACGGGGCATGTTTCCATTTGGGGTGTCTCCCAAGTCACTGAGCCCCGGGATCTGGGATGCGGGTGGGGCACCCACAGCCTTCTCAGAGCGCTTCACAGGTAGGTGGTAGTACCAGTCTAGACAGGAGGGAGACCAGCACGTAGTTAGATGGGATTGGGGGACAGGAGGCCCTCTGCTGCCTGACAGTGTTTCTGTGTGCATATCACGTATGTGCCAGGCAGTACATGGCACAGAACACAAAGCAAGAAATCAATTGCCGGCTCTGGAACATGTGTGACAAATCAGGACACCACCAGAGCAAACTAGAAGACAACTAATTTTCCAGAATCCCCGACCACATCAGTCACTGAGGCAAATAGAAGGAACATCACCTCCTTCCTGCCCCCTGCTCTCCCCCAAAGCCTCTTCCATTGTTTCATTAATTCTAGAAGCTGGCCAAAACTCCATGTCTGTCTTCTTCCCTCCTCTCCCCTTCTTGCCCTCCATACCCCAGAAAAAATGTTTAGCCATATTGCTGGTAATGTTGGGAGACATGCAGACTTAAATAAATACCAAATCATTTATATCATTTAAATCATTATGGATAAACCAGATACTGGGCCAGGATTTGATAGTTGATTCACACATTAAAATACTAATATTTTAATTCTGTCACAGACAACAATCTGATCAAACTTGTTTGTCACTTTTACAAGAGCTGTAGGAAGTAGGCCAGGGTGTGGCCCAAGAAGCTCCACTCGCTTAACAGCTGTGTGGGAAGCCAACATCTGCCTCCTACACCCTCCAGCAGCCGGACAACCCTATGTCCTATGCACTAGGCTGGAGCAATCACCTTTATACAAAACCTCCTCAAGCCCAAGTCTTCAAAGGTCTTCCAGGGAAAGACAGAGGGGAAATGGTGGGTGTAGACTGTGTGACTTTTATCCTAAGAAGGGAACTATGGGACAATTCATATGGAGTAAGAAGAAGAATATGGGCAGCTTGTCCCTCTTTCCTCTCCAGGGTAACAGCAGTCCTCTACAGACAGGGGGGGGGGAGTTGAGCATGGCCTGGTGAAATGAAGACACTCCCTAGACCCTGAGCTGATAGCCTAGAGGGGAGATCCCCCAAGTTGATGTGGAATCACCCATAAGACTCCCAGAGACATTCAGTACCAGAGTATGAACGTCTCTCAAGGGACAGATGGATTAGCAGAATCTCAGAGTCCTGGAGTTACTAGTGCTGATATATAATCACACACACACACACACACACACACACACACACACACACACTACACACATACAGATGGGGGAGAAACAGGGTATAGGTAAGTCTGCGCCAGAAATCAACCAGATGCTAAAATACAAAGAAGTAAAAAAAATATCATCCCATCAATGGAAAAGTTGGGAAAAAAAGACTTGGGAACAGAAAAAAACAAAACAAACAAAATTCTGTGGCATGGATGCTGGCTGTGTTTCGTGGCACTTGCCAGACTCATGACATTCAGAGTCAAACACAGAGACTGGTCCTTTGTGGCAGAGTGACGGCAAACTTCAGTGTCTGTCTGACTCAGCCACAGTATCCAGTCTTTGTACAGGTACTACCCCTGTTGCTTTTGTGGAGGTATTTTTAGGATGAGACCTATCACTTACACTTTCATCAAAGGACTTAGAGTAAAGCAGATGATCCTTACAACAGACCGAGTCTCCTTCGTTCAGTGGCATCTTAAAAAAAAAAATCAAGGAGAGGGACTTCTGCCTCCAGGAGGACTCTGAACTTGATCTGCAGCCTCAGCTCTCCCCTTGCTCTCCAGCCTGCCCTGCAGATTCTGTACTCATGGGCCCCACAAGCCAGTGAACCAATGCCTACAAGAGATCGCTCCCCTTTCACAGGTAGGTGGGTAGCTGATTACTCATGCTGTTCTCAGAGTCAGGGCACAGAGAAACAGCATTGAATAAGCTAGAATAAACACAGAAGCAAGAAGTCGCTGTCCTCTGATGCTAAATGCGCATTGCCAGTTTTTTTTCGTAGAACTAAAGTTGGGCTTGCTGCCTAAAAGGGAAGGCTATTTTACCTGGAAGCTTTAAATGTCTAAAGGATACTTATTAGCTGAGTCAGCATGATCTAGTCTCAAAGATTTGCACATAGGATTCCAGAGAATTAAGAGTCAGAATTCAGCTCGGCTCCTTGTTTCTTCTTTTAGAGGAAAGCCATTTGGTTCTTGCTTCTCTCTCTCTCTCTCTCTCTCTCTCTCTCTCTCTCTCTCTCTCTCTCTCTCTCAATTACTAATTAATCCACAGAGAACAGTGTATTTTCTGCCATCTCATTACCGCGAGCTTTGGATAGGCGCTGAGCACACTAAGGCATTTGTGAACGTGCACACAGGGCCCGCTCAGAGATCTTGGGTCCCATCAGTAAGGACAAACCACCGCCACCGCCAGCACATGCATGTAGGAGCTAAAGGGGACACAGAGGTATCTTTTGAGCTTTTATCACTACAGATTGTTTGTACCCGTGTGACACCAGATCAACCACTGGCTGACCGCTTTTCTCTCTACAGTTTGTCCATTTAATGCTGTGCCCTTATTTTTACTTGTTTTCCGAATAAGGAAACAGAGGCCATAAAAGAGAGTGGGCCATACTATAAATTGCCCCCATTTCTGGCCTCTAAACTACAGGTAACATGATATATATGCACATACCCATAGGGGTACAGGCTTTTCTTTTTAGGTTGTATGGTCTCGGAGAAAAAGCCATTTTGGCGGGTCTATTAATTCCAAGGGCAACTTTCAACTCGCAATGCCTCATTTCTCTGCTCTCTAAAATGGGGTGATAATTTCTGGTGGGGTGCTATAAGTTACATGTGTTAGTGTACAATGGCTTTGCCGAATACACCTGGCTCTGAGTGTCTACAGCATGGTTCACACTTCCTAGGACACGGAGAAGTCACAGGAAGGTTACAGAAGCCTGGGACGGAGTAAGAACTGTTTCCAGCCCACCCCAGTTCTCAGTTGACTGTCACCAACAAGGACGTGGTGTAGCATACATATAGAGGTTGGGGAAAGGTCACACTCTCGTTCTCTCCAGATGAGTTGGCTCCAGCTGCCCCCCCCCCCCAGATGAACATCAGGCCCTCTTTACTCTCTTCTGTCCCCAACCCTTCTCTAGACACAGAAAAAACAAGAGAAAAGCGATATCAGCGTCAGGAAACGTCTTCCTTCCCTATTGGGCTTCAAAACTGAAGCACACAACCTAAGAACCTTCAACCAATTCAGCTTTCCGGGATCCAGATGCTGAAAGCGGGAGACATTTGTCTTGGTTGGGGCCTAAATTAGGAAAGCTAGGAAGTCAGTAATATACCTGGTGGATGCTGTCAAAAATAAAACTTTCCCAGTCAACAGCTCGGGTCAAGATGTGAGAGTTAGGAGGGTTAACTTGCTACAAAATGAATTTCGGTGAGCGCCTGCACTCGGCACTGAAAAGGGAGATAGCACTGTTGCCTAGCATGCAAAGGTCCTGGTTTCAACCCTAGCACCGAAACAGAAAAAGTCAAGGCACCTACGCTTCCTACTTTATCACCCCATCCCTCCCACCCATCCTTACTCACCGCAGGGAGCATAGCGGTGAGAGGTGCTCTGCACCTCCTTGCTCGTGTTCCTCATGGCCTGGTGCACGTTGTCGTCCTGGAGAGAAAGGAGCTGCTGAGTCCGGATTCTCCTGGTATCTGGGCTCTGCAGACCCGCCCGCTGAGAGCAGAGGCTACAGAGGCAAAGTCAGCGTGCTCGTGGTTCCGCCCGTCTCCTGCTGACACACCTGCAGACGCCTCACGCCCAAGAGCTGGCACATCCACAGCGAGCACACCGCAGCACCGCGTCCACGCTGAACACCCAGCAGGGACACATGCGACAGAGTATTCAGCCCGGGCGCATTCGGTAGGTACACTGCAGGGGTAGACAGCACCAGGCACGTTAAGCGGGATAAACAGCAAGGGCACGTGCACGCCAAGTAGACAGCAGGAGTATACCAAGTGTCCTATAGGTCATCACGGGCCGCAGAGTTTAGCAGGCTTTGAAGTCACCACGGGGCTCCGGGCTTTCAGGATCTAGGGTTTACAGTCCATGCAGTTGAAGTTCATACCGGGAGGGCTGGCTCCCAGACCGACTCCAAACTCCAAGAGAGTTGCGGAACCACAGCAGCACGCGTCGCTAGGGCAACGGCCAGGCAGCCAACCAGCGTGTGCAGCGCGTGTGCCCAGAGCTAATGGGAACAGAGCGCAGGAACCACGTGTCAACCGCCCTCGGCCTCCACCTTGGGAGATGGGGCGGGATATGAGGGCGGGGCCAGCCCTAAATACTCCTACAGCAGCGACTCCGCCCCAAGCTCCCTACTGGAACCCTAGTTAGCTAGAAGCATCTACCACATTTTCTAGGCAAAAGTCAAAAAAAAATAAAAAATAAAAAAAAGAAAGAAGAAAGGAAGGGAAGGAGGGAGGGAGGGAGAGAGAGAGAGAGGAAAAAGAAAAGGGAAAAGAAAAGAAAGGTTTATAATCCCAACACTTTGGTGGGATGTTGAGGCAGGAGGATGAAGAGTTCAAGGTCATCTTGGGCTTCATACTGAGTTCTAGAAATTGGCTTGTGAGTGAGTTAAGTGCATTCAAGAAACACTGTCAAATACTTGGGACACTCAGATAATAGAAACTTCTGCAGTTTGGGTCAATATTCAAATCACTGCACAAAATACCCTTTGTCTTCTTGGCGAGGAATATTTGTTTCTAAGCCAAGATGTCTGTTTTTAGAGCGTTCTTAATCCTGCTCCTACTGCAAAGAGTTTCAAGCTACAAACTTTGGCCTCATGTTTATCCTGAAGGCTTCACACCTCTCGGACCAAATAATAGACACGGCCATTCACTTTCGATTCCTGCAGAGGTTAAGGATAAATTATAAGAGCTGTCTAAGAAATTCTATTGACAGCTGAGCTATAAGTAGCCATGGTTCCCTCCTTGCTAAATTTTTCTTTAAAATTCAAATACCAATCTTTTCTGAAATGGTGGGTATTTGACAATTTGATCTTACTGCTGGGCTGTTTCCGTTAGACAAGTAAAGCCTTAGAAATCTAGCAAAAGGCAGATAATGTACGACTGGGTGAGGAGGTAGGTGTGTGTGTGTGTGTGTGTGTAGGTAGGGGTGTGTGTGTAGGTAAAGGTGTGTGTGTGTAGGTAGAGGTGTGTGCATGTGTGTGTGTGGGTAGGGGTGTGTGTGTATAGGTAGGGGTGTGTGTGTGTAGGTGGGGGTGTGTGTTTAGGTAGAGGTGTGTGCATGTGTGTGTGTGGGTAGGGGTGTGTGTGTGTATAGGT
>NW_026067920.1:11356941-11421695 GCF_014885135.2 Alexandromys fortis | reverse complement strand
GTGTGTGTGTGTGAGAGAGAGAGAGAGAGAGAGAGAGAGAGAGAGAGAGAGAGAGAGAGAGAGAAAGAGAGAGAGAGAGAAGATTTAGCCTTTGGCTGTGCTCCATCCAGCTCTAACATTATGATAGATCTCAGATATTCCGTTTGCCCGGTCACATAGTATCAGACCTTTATACTGAAGAGCAGTGTCTTTGTCCCACAGTCTATAGGGACTTAGCTTATCACCGCACACGAGTGCTTCCATTCCTGGAAGTCACACAGTCACCTGACCAGAGGCTCATAAGATCAAGAGAGGTTATTTTTAAAAACAGCTGATTGTAGTAACTGGCGTGGGGGTGACTAATTCATGCCTTTCTGATTCCCAACTGGGTTAACAGAAGATCTTGGCATTTTCCCAAGTTGAAATCATGAGCTGAGCAGTGATGAAGGGCGCTAAGGCTTGAAAAGGCATCATTGACCTTTGCTCTATTATTGAACTGAAGGAATCTGCAGGAGCCTTATGGGTAAGAGTCTAGGCACATGCAAATGAAAACTGACTCAGAATTAGCCTGTTTGTACTGAGACACCTCAGTGTCTTTATTTCCTAAGTTTCCTCACGTGTGTCTCTGTCATAGAATGGCTTCAGAAGCATGGGATATCCCTTGTCACGCAATCTCACATTATACTCCTTTTATCTATCCTTGTTGCTAGACGTATGCAGATATTTCCCTGCTTATAAGCACTTTGAGAAAAGGAAAAAATTCATATGTGCAAATTCCAAAGTTCCAAAGCCTCTGGCCCTTCCTTCTGTCTCCGTTGGTTCACCCTCATTGAGTGCAGCTGTGTCTTCAAACCAGATGGACTTTCCATCTTTCCAATTCTTTGCATCCTTGCTACCAACTACTCCCAGTAGGCAGCTCACAGGCATAGGTGTGAGCCCCTTCCCTACCCTTCATTCCTGCTGTAGGCTCCACCTCTCGTTTGATCAGGCACATTTTACAAACCAAGATGCTTTGATTTCTTGTTTTCTGTTCAGTGACAGTTGAACTACTCTGAAGGTCAAAGTCTTCTTTTTGACATATTTTTATGCCATATAGTAGTTTGGGTTGTCAACCTTATCAGAAAAACAAGGGTGTGTCCGTAGCTAACATGGAAGAAGAATAAGAGAAGAATAAGAATAAGAGAAGCCCAATTCTGTAAACACTTTCTCTGCTGCCCTCTTCACAAGAAAAAATTGGGATATTTTGATGTTTCAATGATGAGCCATAACTAACACAAGTTTTATATGTGTGAGTTATACAGTTTGGCGTTCAATACATGTGTACATTGAGAAATGGTTACCCCAACCAAACTAGTTACCATGTTCATAACCTTTCATTCGTCATTTTAGTGTGGGGTGGGGAAGAAACACTTACCTTCTAGCCTTTCAATGGGTTCCAGGCAGAATGCTTAGCAACAATCACATGCCGCATGCTGGCTCCTCCTGGTTCACAGTCTTAGAGCCATCCTGGGCTGTGTTCCTGGGTGGCCCCACCCCTCAGCCACTGGTCTCTACTGCTCTGCTTCATGCTTCTGTAACTCAGACGCTCTGCATTCCACACGGGAAGTTGTAGAGTACGCCCTGCGTCTGACCCATTTCACTTAGGAGATTGTCCACTGGGCTCATCTACGTTGTCACACACGACTTGATTTCCTACTTTTTATGGCTGTGTGTGTGTGTGTGTTCTTTTGCAGCCATGTGCTATGATTTCTTTCCCATCATTCCTTATTTATTCGAGTTTTCCTTCTGTGTGTGGTAACTGGGAAGCTTACATAAAACCCTGTGCACTTGCACTTTTCCCTGCCGTCTTTTTACAGACTCCAGTTGCTTTGATTGCCCGCCATCCTTCCAGAGTTACTGTATTCAGAGATCACCTCCAAATGTTTACCACGGACTTTCCCCATATGCATGCTAGTACCTACCTCCCAGACATTTAAACTTAAATAATCACCTTTCAAGATATGTCTTACAAGTCATGGCCAGCACTGATGGCGCTCTCTGCTTTGTTTCTGATAATGTGTTTATCTCACTTATTTCTTCTTAAGATTATTTAAATTTCATATGTGCTTCAGTCTTTTGTCTACACGTAAGTATGTGCATTGCATAAACAAAGAAGCCCTGAGAGGCTGGCTGTGATTCTCAACCTTCCTAATGCTGTGACCTTTTATTACAGTCCCTCATGTTGTGGTGATCCCCCCCAACCATAAATTTACTTCGTAGCTACTTCATAGCTGTAATTTTGTGAGTGTTATGAATTGTAATATAAATATCTGATGTGCAAGATACCTGATATGCAACCTCCGAAGGATTTGCAGCTTACGGATTAAGAACCATTGGGTGAGAAGAAGGTATTCTCTTCCCTGGAACTGGAATTACAGGCAGTTTCTAGCCAGCACATGAGTGCTGGGAACTGAACCCAGGCCCTCTGAAAGAGCAGCAGGAGTTGTGGGCTGCTGAGCCATCTCTCCAGCCTGCCTCACTTATTCTTGGGGGACAGCTTCTCCAGGTTTGCTTGGCTGGGTGACAGTTTTGTTTTTCCTTCAGAATTGTGAGCTCGCCGTCTCCCCCACTTCAGTTCCTGTTGAAGGTCTGTGTTATGTGACAAGAGGTTTCTCTTAGTGCTTTGAAAACTCTCTGTCTTTTGCTGATTTGGTTGCAGCATCTCTAGGCTGTTGAGGGGGACCATGCCGGCGGTGATCCGAGAAGAGATGAGAGTGAAAACCAGTTCAGATTGATTTCATCAACCTGGATCAGCCTGTGGGGGAGTCTAATGCCGGGCGGCTCCTTGTCAGCGTATTTCAAACACAGTACAATCTGGGAAGAGGTTTCTAGGCAACAAGCATTCCAATTCCAGGTGCACAGTAGAGCTTAAGCTATGACAACATAGAAACTCCTTTACAACGTACATGTGACCTTGAGGTGGATTCTACAGCTAAAAGGCCTAGTGTGGTCTCTGATCAAGATAGCGTAGAGGCTAGCAGGCTGTGAAGTACATGTGAACTCTCTCCTAAGGATGGGTATCGGTCTAGAGAGGCAAGAATCTGGGATAAGCATTCTCGGGGATTTGGGTGAGGTTTGCATGTTTAGCAAAGGGGAGGTGACATCTGCTGCCACAGAGAGCAAAGAGGTCACCAGATCGTTAACAATATCCACTTCCAAGCTTTCTGGGCAAGAAAACAGGTATTTCTGTCTTCCCCACCGAGAAGAGGCCATGTGTTTAACCTTTCTCGTTTCCCTAGTGATCTGTGGGTGCAAGGATCTTTGAGCCCCCAACAGGAGGCATTTGGGGAGGGGTCAATCTTACTTGACCTTGAAGCATCACAAATCTAACTGCCAAGGTTACTGCCAAGATACAGAGAATTGCCTACTTGTGTTTATTTAAATAATCTTTCTCTTTTCTCCTTTGTCACACTCATCCCTCTCCTGCTCATGTGTGTGCTGTTTTGTAGGTTTTTACATGGTTTCCTCATCATTTTCATTCTTACATCGCCTCAATAGGATTAATTTCAAATAGAATATTTTTCTTCTTGTTATTTATTTTTTAGTTTTATTTTTTATAGATTATTATTAGTGCGAATTAGTGCGCATGACACACTGTGTGTGTAGAGGACAGAGGACATTTTTCAGAAGTCAGTTTTCTCTTTTCACTTCATCAGGCTCCCTAGATCTAAGTCAGGCCAGAGGGTTTGCAAGGTAGGCACGTTCCCCCACTGAGCCAGCTTTCTGGGTGCCAAGGGGAATGTCTCCGATTTATCGATTCTTTCTTCAGATTACTGAATCTGTTTCCATGACTCTCTAAGGAAAAATTTCAGGCTGTAACGGTAAGTTTGAATCAAGGCTGTCGGGTCATTTGTCACTGTGCTGATTTTATCTAACATCTTGTTTTGCTTGGGTGTTACTGTTCCGACTTTGTCTTGTTATCTGTGTTCTCCAGCCCTTCACCCAACTTCTCTAAACTCTGTATTATTTTTTTTTAAAGCAGGCAGTTAGTAGATCCCAGTGTCCTTGAGGTCATTCCCTGAACCTTATTTTTTTCTGATGGTATCCTGCTTGCCTAATTCTTTGTCATCCCTGTAGACATGAAAGTCTGTGCATCTGATGGAACGATTGCATCCCCAGTCTTCACAGACTGATCTCAGCTGGCAAAGACCTCATCCTGTTGTGTCTTCAGGCTGATAGAAAAGAGTCTAGAGCAGGTTTCAGTCAAACAACTTGACTGCTGCTGTCTTCCTCTGTATAATCTGCAGCTAGAGACTAAGGTATGCCAGGCACTGTGTTAGAAAGCCTCCAGCACACAGATTAACAGGGTTGGCACTGTGGAGATCCAAGTTCAAGATCCACAATGGTATCTTCAGACACAGGTCTATTATTCAGTACTTAAGAAGATACAGGTCCTATGCTGTCTACAGGGGATTTCTCTGTTTTACTAAGAGGGTTCCTGAGGCCGCCTCTGCTGTCACTTAGGCACAAGTGAAGAAGACTGGGAACCAAGCCAGAGAGCTGCTTCAGAGCCAATAGCTAGGGCTAACATCAGCAGGCCTGCCTCTAAGAGTAAGATTGACTCATTTTGTATTAGGCTCCTGGGTGGCCGTAATAATCGCTCTTGTAGCTCGGCTCACAGACTGAAGCAGAATGACAGACATGTGTCAGGATCTTCCATAAGATAAAGAGCAGTGGGACTTTCTCTTGGGAGACGGATGGACATGTCTCCTGCCGGGTATCTGGATAGATAACCCAGATCATAGCTACAGCATTCGAGATCTGTGTTACAGAGATGTTTCAGGATCTGATGTTGGATGATTGACATGCTTGCCCCAGGCCAAGATGATGGGTGCGCCTCCCCCTACAATCTCTGTGTGGCCAGGACTACCAGGACTGTTTCCAGGCTACGTGACTTGGGGGAGGGGCTCTAACTTGGTCCCAGACGATGTTTGTGTTTACAGGTGGAACTGAGGACAGTATGTTTGCCACCAAGGCTAAAGTGGGAAAAGTAATTTCTGGGTCTTCAGCTGGGGCCACAGTAAGTAATCCAGCCACTGGGCAGAAGGAGTCTTTCATCTTACAATATCCCTCTTCAGGCCAGGATTCTGCTGGTACCTCAAAACTCCCCCCCCTCCCCCGATCTTAAAGCTAACATGAAAGCACCATTATCCATAATGTCCACCAAAATTACAGGCATTGGGGATACAAGCAGGAGACATTTTTCTTGCGTCAGCTTGCTGGCACTGCTCCAAAAACTTCACATTTTAAAAAATATAGAACTGAGTCCATTAGGTGTTGAAAGTAAAGTAATTGGTCACCCTAGAATTATATGGTCCAAAGAGGCCAGGTCACCCTGCCTTCCTTGCAGCAATTCGGTTTCTAGACTGTGACTAAAATGCACTTTGGTGTGCATGCAGAAACAGGCAGTGCACATGGATTTTGTCCCTGAAAATAAAGCAAGCATGCATCTGTGGGAGAATGAGTGAATGAATTGCTGTATAATAAAATACAGGTAGAACGATTGAACTGGGTTAATATGGCTCAGGACATATGAAATTGAAACATAACCTAGGATATCATTTATTTTGTCTAATATGTATATTTGTAAACACATTTTTAAAAATTATATGGAAATACAGTATTAATTTTAAGTTAGTGACCTACAGGGGAAAATGAGAGGAATGAGACTGGGGGAGTTGGGCCTTACATTGTGTTTCTGATATCTTTGAGTATTGAAACGAACATATCTGTGATAGGGGAGGCTGTTTGTTGGTTTCCCCAGCTTTCTCAGACCCAAAATAACCACACAGAAACTGTATTAATTAAATCACTGCTTAACACATTAGCGCTACCTTCTCATTGGCTGACTCTTACGTATTAATGTAACCAATTTCTATTAATCTGTATGTCGTCACTACGAGGTCGTGGCCTACCAGCAAAGTTTCAACACATCTATCTCCAGCGGCAGCTCCATGGCATCTCTCTCTCTCTCTCCCTCTGTATTCCTTCTCCTAGCATTCAGTCCAGTTTTCCCCGCCTACCTAAGCTCTGCCCTATCAACAGGCCAAGGCAGTTTCTTTATTCACTAACCAATACAAGTAACACATAGACAGAAGAACCTCCCACACCACATATCAAAGCAGCCAGAGTTTTGGGAGCAAAGCAGTAGGTGCATAGAAGATCTTTACATTGTTCATTAGGTTTGGCATCTGATACAGCAAGGCATCAGAGACTCAGAGAAGCTTATGAGCACACAATCCCTGCATGGGTGTGGTGACGACCTGCTGGCCATTGTGAGGTGTCGCAAAGAATGACGCCATAGTGAGTCACTGGACTTTTCAAAATGTGCTCCCTCCCAGTTTGGCTGTTGGAAAAGGCGTATCTGTGAAGAAGACGTGTGTCCAAAACCATACGCATGGCTTGCGGCTTTCCGTAAAATAGGGATGAACAAACAGTGCTCACCGTGCTAGGAGCTCTTTGTGACTTGTGGGAGAAAATGCATGAAAAACAAAAGCAGAGGAATGGGAAGCCCTTTCAGCATTATTTTTTTTGACTAATAAATGTTTATTCATCTTTTTTTTAAATAAAGAAAGAAATGGCTTCTTCAGCCTTCTAATATGTATTTATACGAGGGGATTCCAGGGATGCTTCCAGACTTTCATCGTTGAATGAGTCCGGGGTTCTCACAGTGAGCAGCTACTGGGTTCTCTGGCTCCTCAGAATTATGGCCTATCATTATAGCTCTTCAGCAATGTTGGACTATCCCGTCTCCACCTGTGTAAGCCGATCTAATGATTCTTGATTAACATCTGTATAGATGCATACGTATACACAGAACCATCCCACACACCCCCAACACACTATTGGTTCTGTTCCTCCACAGAAATCTGACAGACTTTCTCTGTTTTGTTTTGTTTCTTTTTTTCTCTAGCTTGAATACAATATGCATGACTTCCTTGTCTGTTTTATTTTGTTTGTTTTAATTTTTTGGCATTTGTTCTAGTAAATGTTTTCTGAGATTCAATTTAAAAAAAAAGAAACAATGAATAGAAAGGACTTTAAGGAAAAGTGAGAGGACCTAAAGGAGAAGAAAATTTACTTCCCATTTTATTCCTTTGCACATAATTTTTAATTATTTTAACAATGCCATGTATTACTTTTTTATTGATTTTTATTGAGCACTACATTTTTCTCTGCTTCCCTCCCTGCCCCTCCCTTCTCCTTTAGCCCTCCCCCAAGGTCCTCATGCTCCCAATTTACTCAGGAGATCTTGTCTTTTTCTACTTCCCATGTAGATTAGATTTATGTAAGTCTCTCTTAGTGTCCTCAGTGTTATATAAGTTCTCTGGGATTATAGAAAACCACCTATGAGTGAGTACATTGGATAATTGTCTTTCTGTGTCTGGGTTACCTCACTCAAAATAATGTTTTCTAGCTCCATCCATTTTCCTGCAAAATGCAAGATGTGTCGTACTCCATTGTGTAAATGCACCATATTTTCCTTATCCATTCTTCAGTCAAGGAACATTTAGGTTGCTTCCCGGTTCTGGCTATGACAAGCAATGCTGCTATGAACAAGGTTGAGCACATGTCCTTGTGGCATGATTGAGCATCCTTTGGATATATACCCAAAAATAGTATTACTGGGTCTTGAGGAAGGTTGTTCCTAATTTTCTGAGAAATCACCACACTGACATCCAAAGGGGCTGTACCAGCTTGCACTCCCACCAGCAATGCAGAAGTGTTCCCTTTTCCCCACAACCTCTCCAGCATAAGTTGTCATCAGTGTTTTTGATCTTGGCCATTCTTACAGGTGTAAGATGGAATCTCAGAGTTGTTTTGATTTGCATTTCCCTGATGACTAAGGATGTTGAACATTTCCTTAAGTGTCTTTCAGTCATTTTAGATTCCTCTGTTGAGCGTTCTCCATTTTTTTTTTTTTTTGAAGAACCCAGCAGCAGTCCGAGTGTTAATGTTCTGTTGTCAGGGTCAGAACCCTGAACATGAACCTGTATGTCAGTCTGCAGAATGATTTCCATACACCTGCTCTTTTCTGGTTTTGGAGGTGCCTTCATACCGTAGCTCAGGCTGGCCTTAAAGTTATAGCAGTCCTCCTACCCTAAACGCTGGAATTATAGACAGCCACCAGCAACCCCTGCCAAGCTCTGCTGTGTATGCTGTACGTCTGCGCCCTGTCTATCTGTGAAATAACATGGGTGTTATTTCCATTTTCCCCTACAGCTCGCAACCATAAGCCAGAAGAGAGAAAGGACACAGTGACCTTGTCAAGAAGAGCAACCTTTAGAATCACAGTAATGACACGTGCTTGCCTTCAGTGGCAGACTCTCACAGACTAGTGAAGGGAGAGAATCTCACAAGGCACTCCAGCCATTTGAAGTTGAATATTAACAGCGGGCCAGGGAAAAGGATTAAGACAGAGGCGTTATGCTTTTTGGAAGAGTGAACCTTGGCAGTGGTAACAAATCAAACAGATGACATGGTCTGTGGTCACAGGGCCTTGTCGAGGATCTGGGCTACACCAACCTTAGTGCTGGCTTTTGCACACTTAGCCAGAGAGACATTTACTGCACCCGTGGATGAGAACGAATAGCCTGGGGACTGATGCACCTTCTGTGCTAATAATTGTGTTTCCTCTGGGAAGAAATTTCCCCTAAGGAGAGAGCTCTGTCTAGTGGGTGAGCCGAATATGTTGCCCACCACCTATGTGTGGGGCTAAAACCCCTTGATAGCCACCATTAATAACTGTGAGAGATCACCCGTGCCAAGCACTGCTGGCCATAAGAGAGAAAGGACACAGCGACCTTGTCAAGAAGAGCAACCTTTAGAATCACAGTAATGACACGTGCTTGCCTTCAGTGGCAGAATCTCACAGACTAGTGAAGGGAGAGAATCTCACAAGGCACACCCTGGCAGCCACGCTTTCCAGTTAGGAACAAAACCCTAAGTTTTAGAAAACCGGGTAGTTCAGTAGTTTTCCCGTGATTCAGCCTACCGAAGAACTGTAATTAACTCCCACACAACACTCTCTAGAGAGTAAACCCTCTGCCGCCGCACGGTCTCAAAAAACTCTACCTAGGAGAGGGGTCTCCTAGTAACTTTTAGCACTAAGTTAGCCCTGGCTGCCACTCAGTGTGATGGAAGAGGGGGAGTCAAGCTGCTTAGGTTCCGTATCCAGGCAATTGAAGTTTCTCTTTGTGAGCTGTGGTTCACAGAGCCCAGCTGTCATCACAGCTGCAAGGAGGATTGGTGAAAGACTCACCTAATACACCCTTTGGTCAACTACCTTGTAATGTAAGTAGTCTGTTTACCGGCAGCAGAACCTAACATAAAAGGAGGGAGTTTTAAAGAGACTAGGGTGTCGACATACAGATTGCATCATTTCCAGATGAGGTCAACCTCTCAGCCCTTCGTCACAGCCCTGACTTTCAGCTGATGGAGTCTAGTTGGGAACTGGCAGATGAGAGACTGAGAGCCACACTGTGGAGTGACTTGACATACTGGGACAGGTGTCCCTGGTCTTTTGTAAGTTCTGACACAGGGCTTCTCCCGATGCATCTACCTGCCAACTACCATTTACAAATGGTCTATCATTGTCTGAGTTTTCTAACTAACCGATTTTCAGCTTGCCAACCTGGAACACTTTGTCCAGGCACTTACAGATTCAAGCTCAAATGGCTTTAGCATTTTTTTTTCTTTTAAGGATTTTATTTTTAAAAAGTTGAATTTGGAACTTGGGGTATAACTCAGTGGTAAGGTACTCGCCACTAATAGGAATGGTGGGTTTCAACTGCACACCACAGTGTGCAGTTCAAGGCACAGGGCTAAGAAAGGGCAGAGAGATGGAGCTGCCCACACATGTCCAGTCACAGAAATACAAAACCAGACAGGACAGATGATCAGGGACAGAGCCCAGAAGAGACACTTTCAGAGTGGAAGCTGTAAACACAGAGGGCTTGTTCATGGATTAGGTAGACTTGTCTCTTGGGCCACAGTAAAAAGCCAGAGGCTGGGAAACTAAAAAATGGCATTGATTTTTTTCTCACAATTAAAAAGCCAAGGAAGATGAAACCATGGCTCCAGTTGACTATGGCTGTGGTGGAGACTCTCTGCCTTTCTTGAAGACAGCAGATACCATGTCCAGATGGCACACGGATAGCAGTCTGGTCCCTTCTGGTTGCATAAGGATACCAGTCCTATCAGTTTAGGGACCAGTCTGGTGAACTCATTTAACCTCAGTCATTATTCATGTAGTATATTCATGGTTGTTGACTTCTAGAAAAACTTTGTTTGCTTAAAAACATTTAAAGACCATAAATAGGGACCCATTAGCATCACAGTACATGTGTGTGGGAGAAGAATGTGAGCATATATGCACATACTCCTTGGAAATTATTTCTGTCCGTTTCAAGGGTCACAGATCAGAAATTAAATAGCTCACAGAATTCATCTAGAGGAACCACGAGTAAGACAAATTAAGCCTGTTGACTTGGGTGCTCTGACGAGTTTGAAGTCCAAGTTAAAAGTTAATAGCAATGGCTTACATTGCTAAATTCTTAAAGCTCTTCGTTCTTTGTAGGTTAACTCTATCATGGAAGATTATCCTAAGTACAATGTTCACATCGACTTTTCTTCTTTTTGGTAAGTCTTAGAGGTGATGATCCTTAAACTGACTCACTGAGTGTATGGTAACAGAGGGCTCAGTGGGATGACTCGTGTTTGACATGGAGGTCACCTGCACATTCTTTCAGCTCCTTTCCCCCTTCCATGTCCTGTGCTAAAAATAATATAAGCTTCTTAGAAAATTTATAATGATTAAAAATTAATTTAATTTATTTAAAATTAATTTAAAATAATTATAATTATTTTCTTGTATTATAGTTTATTTTTCTATTTTTTATTTAAAATAGAGTTTTGTATATGCTATATTCCAATTATAGTTTCCCCTCCCCCAACTATTCTGGGACCCTTGCTACTTCCCCTCCCTGCAGAATCCATGCCCTATCTTTCTCTAGAAGGAAGCAGGCATGGAAAGAATGACAATAAAATAAGATAAAACAAAACAAAACAGAATAAGACAAAACAAACTGAAAAGAGGCAAAGAAAAACATGAGAACATATAGATTCAGAGACACACATATGCATACCACAAAACCAGAGGTCATATTATATACATATGCAAAAGAACACAAAAATTGCATAGAAGCTGAGAATCCCTAATACGGGGCCAGTGAGTTGATGCAAGTGGTAAAGGTCCCTGCTGCCAAACCTGATGATCTAAGTTTGGTCTCTGAACTCACAAAGTAGAAGGAAAAAATGGACTATATCCAGTTGTCTTCTGCAAGCTCATATAAATAAACAATAGGTGATATAATGGTGGATGGATGAATGATAGAAGATAGATAGATAGATAGATAGATAGATAGATAGATAGATAGATAGAGCAAAAAGGAAAGAATCCCCAATATGTTTCCAAAAGAAACATCTAATATTTTACCTGTTCTAAATTTGAATGACTGAGCTTAGAGATTTTTTTTTCAATTTTTAAAAGCTTTAACCCACATATTAGTTATACATAATAATATGTTTCATCATAGTATTTTAATACATGTATACAATGTTTTAGTTCTATGTAACATAAGGGCCTGCTTGTTTGGGTTTCTGTCCTGCCCAGTTCCCACAGTCGGCAAGCCCCTTATTTTAAGGACTTTAACCTTTAGCCTGCATATATTTTTATCACACTGTAAAACATTTAGAGGTTTTCTTCATCTTTGAATCTCTCTTTACTGTATCTCTCTCTTTTTTTCTGACCACATGAGTCTTTAATTTGCTAAGCAATATGGGTAGGAGTAAAGCTGTGGCCTTGATGGCTGGATCCAGCCCATTTCTTAGCTTCCTAAGATTTCAGGCTCATGACAGAGGTATCAGCCAGAGCCATGTTTATTGCCACAACTCTATGGCATTCCAAGGTCCTTGGCAGCAAGCAAGCTGCAACAGTGTGTCCACAAATAACACTTAAATGCTCTCTCTGTAGCCGAACCTCCTGCCTCAAAGAGTCAGAGTTTGCGCTGGCAGGACAGTCCAGAAAGTCTCTATATTCTGTCAGTTATATTTTAAATAAATGCTGCTTGGCCAGTAGACAGGCAGGAAGTATAAGCAGGACAACCAGACAGCAAATAGAGGTGGGTCAATGAGAACAGGAGAATTCTGGGAAGGAGGAAGCCCATTCCTCCCCAGTCCTGTCCAGACACTGAAGAAGGAAGCTATTACCTGCTCTACTGAAAAAGATACTGAGCCATGTGGCTAACATATACTAGAATAATGAACTAATATAAATTATAAGAGCTAATACAAAGCCTGAGCTAATGGGCCAATCAGTTTATAACTTATGTAGACCTCTGTGTGATTTTCTTTGGGGCTTACCAGCTGTGGGAACTGGACAGGACATAAGCCCCAACAAGCAGCCCATCATGTTACAGTTCTACTTAACCTTAAATTGTAATTACTTCTGAGAATTTTATAAATACATAATAAAATATGACCATATCTTTCTCCCATTTCCCCTCTCTAGCCCTCTCATGCCTCACCCCCAACTTATTTTTTGAAAACCACTAACTCCAGTCAGAGCTTCCATATGAAAATAGCTGTGGGCCCATCCTACCACAGGGTTATGGGAAACCTACCAGTCCTACTTCCTCAAAACAGAATGATTTTCTCTTCTCCAGCAACCAGTAGCAGCTCAGGAAGGGGTAGAGCCTGTACCCCATCTATGCCAGAGTTTGGTTGGCTTGATCTTGTGCAGGTCTTGTACAGGTAGTCACACCTGCTATGGGTTCATGGCTGCAATATTCATGCCATGTCTGGAAGCCAGCATGTCACAGTGCTTCTCCCCATCCTCCTCATCCTCCCCATCTTCCAGCTCTTACATTCTTACTGCCTTCTCTTCTTCGACTTTCTCTGAGTCTTTGTGGCAATGAGATTTACACAGATATTACATTTAGGGATCAGCACCAGTTCTCTTATCCTCAGTTCTTTGATCAATTAACCATCTCTCCATTGATGGCTCTTAACTACACATTGAAACTTCTCTGACCACGGTTGAGAGCAGCCCAGGTCTTTGGGTGTAAGCATAAAAACATTTAGGAGGCATTTGGATAGCATGACTATTTGGTAAGATAACAATAACACCTTCTACTTAGAGCCCACGATCTCCCCAGTCATGGGCTTTTGACCAAGATAGATGTATAAAGGGTATGAAGTTCCCTTCTGTGGAGCAGGCCTCCAGTCCAGTGAGAAAGTGGCTAGTTACTCCATAGCTGTCATGCCACTGTTGCTCCAGTAGCCATATCTTGCCTGGCAGGTCAAAATTGCATGGTCTCAACATTCTCCTCAAGGATATGCTTCCAGTGACCTAACCACCTATGGAGTCACACCTCTTCAACCTTCTACCAACTCCTAGTACTACCAAGTTGAAGACCAAGTCTTTGACACATTAGCCTTTGGTGTATACTTATATAATTATCACATAATCTTTTAAGATACACATTGACATCTTTATAAAGGCTATAAACTGCTCCTTTTTATTTCCAATTTTTAGCCGGCCAACTTACCAACACATGTGCTGGCTCAGATGTAAACACTTTGCCCACAAATCTCAGGAGAATTTAACTGGCTGCTGTTGTTTTTGTTCTCTACTGAGTTGAAGTGATAATTCAGTACTATTGGGTGGAATGTGTTGGGCAAGCCCTTCCTCTGTCAAAGTACTCATGTAATCAGGCTCCTAAAGGAAACTCTTTGTATACCAAGCCTTCCTGTTCTCTCTCTCCTCAAGTCTGCATCCTGCCTCTTAGCTCAAATAGGTGAAAAAAAATGGCAATTTTCTTGTATGTTTGCTTTCATTAATCCTGTTTGAAGGGCCATCCTTGTTGTAGAGTGTATCACTTTTTTGTTCATTTCTGTGGCTCAACAATATTGTATACACCACATTTTTAAATCCATTTGCCCATTGCCAGATATTTGGCCTATTTATATCTTTTAGGTCTTAAGGATAGTACAGCTATGAACATGTGCACGTGTGTTTGTTTGGACGTTTATTTTAGATTCTTTTTAAGCAAACAGCTAATAGTGGAGATACCAGGAAAGAAATGGTGATAATCTTTCATGCTGGGTACCTCACTGCCCATTCCTACCAGCGATGTGGGGGGGGGGGTCTGCCTTTCTCTATGCTATGTAAATCTCCCTTGCCATTTCCCTTTTAATTAGAGTTGGTAGCTACAGAGTGGTCAACGTGGCATTGATATGCATTTTTGTAGATACTAATTTTCATGAGTTTATAGACAGTGAGCAGGCGTTATCTGGAGACTTGTCTGCCTTTTGTCCATTTTTTAGTGTATTTTTCCATCTCAGATGTTTGACTTTAAAATGCTTTCTTTCATTGTGCACAATGTTTTTCTTCATTTTTTTTTTACTTTATCTTTTGGTTTATAATTGTTTATAATTTTGATGGCTTTTTATCAAAAAATCCATCACAGAATTCCAACAGTAAAGATTTGCTGTTTTCTTCTATGTGATTTCTTTTAGCAATTACATTCATGTTGTTGGCCCATTTATGGTCAAGTGGTGCAGAGTACAATTCCACATTCATTTTCTTGCACATGAGTATCTAGTTGGCTCAGCACCATTTGCTAAAGAGATAATTCTCCCATAGGGATATTCTTAATAGTCTTGGCATCCTGACAAAAGTTCAATTGACCATAGATGCATGTTTAAGTCTTTCCCATTGGCCCAGAAGCCTGTTGTGCCAGTGGCAGGGATTGTTTCAAATCTGTAAATAGATTGGGGAAATATTGCCAATTTAGTAACAAAAAAATGGTCGAATTACTGAACATAGATTTATGGATTGTCTTTCTATTCACATAGTTCTTTCATTGCTTTTAGCATTGTGTGTGTTGTTGTTGTTGTTGTTGTTGTTGTTGTTACTGTTGTTGTGGTTGCTTTCCAGTTCTGGGGATCAAACCCAGAGCCATACACGTGTTAAGTAAGCATCTCCCACTGAGATACATCTGTGAACCCATGGAGTCAAGAAGAGGTCTTTCTATCACCTGGAGTGGCAGATAGTTGTAATCTGCCAGGTGCATGCTGGGAGTCAAACCTGGATTCTCTGGAAAAGCAGCAAGAGCTCTTGACTCCTGAACCCTCTCTCTAGGCCTTGACTTAGAATTCTTGATCCCTCTGCCTCAGTCTCCAACGCGTTAGGATTGCTTGCAGGCACCACCACTTTTGACTTGGAGAGTCTACCCATTTACATTTAAATTAATCACTGACAAGAAAAGATTTTCTTCAGCCATTTTCTTTTTTTTTTTTTTCCTATGTCTTATATCTTTTGGTTGTTTCTAACTTCTTCTGTTGTGACCACCTTTTGTGTTGAATTGGTTATAATGTACTTTTTGGAGACTCTTCTCACACAAGTTAAATATTTTCTTAGTGGTTACCATGGGAATTACAGCAGTCAGAACTAATAACAAATGATTTGATAGTAAATGAGCTTAAAAATCATGCAGAACTCAGGTACCCATTAACTTGGATTTATCATTATGTTTCATTTGTTTATCTTTTAAATCATTTAAGAAATTATAGTTTGAATATAAAATGTTTCTCACAGGCTCATGTTTGACTACTTAGTCTCCAGCAGGTAGGGCTGTTATTAAACCTTTGAGAAATGAAGCTAGCAGATAGAGAGTTCTGGGGGTAGGCTTGAGGCTTATCACTTGGTCCTGCTTCAGGTGCAAGATTTCTTCTTGCTGATCTACCATGATGGGAGCAAGCCATGCCACAAGCTTCTAGCATCATGTGTGGTGTCCCTGTAGTGATCAGACCTTCCTCACTGTGGTAGACCATTCACATCTAAAACTGAGCCGAAATAAATGTCTCTTCCTGTAAGTTACTTCTGTTGGATACTCTGTCTCAGTGGTGAGAAAAGGAACTAACACACTGACCCATGTTATTATGATGCTGGCTTTTAATAACTGTTAGCCAGTAATATCATACAGCGGTTAGCTGTTATTATAATGCTAGCTTTTATTAGCTGTTAGTCAGTTCAGTAGCATCTTCGTATAGCACTGAGCTGCCCCATGGGACATCCTTTCACTTAACCCAAAAGACAGTAACAGATCCCCAGGGTTTGTTTGAGCACCCCTCCACTTCCCCTTTCCCTCTTTATTTGCCAAGAATTCTAGTTATGCTGAATACAAATGTCTCCATAATACACCATAAATACACTGATTGTCCTGTGGGCACTTTAAACACATCATCCCACTGATTTGTGGCATCTATAGTTTCTGATGAGAAATCAAATGATAATCCCGCCAAGAATTCTATCCACGACAAAGCATTCCTTTCTTGATGTTTCCAAGTTCTCTGTGCCTTTGTCTTTGGACAGTTTGAGTGTGTGCTTTGTTGTGGGGAATCTTGACGTTTGTTCTCCTTGGCATCTGTTGGGTTTCTTGGATGAACAGATTTGTTTTCATCTCTGAAAACTTTTTAGCGTCGTTCTGTTGGGTATTCCTTCTCTCTCCTTTTGCCTCTTCCTCTGTCTGGAAGGAATATGTAATTGGCACAGTGTGCAGTCCAGTAAAGTCCCTCAGGCCTCCCTGACTCTGCTCACCTTCTTTTATCTTTCCAATCAAGCTGCAGGATTCCTTCAAGTAAAGGGATGTTGTTTTGCTTCTCAGATCTAGTGGTGACCAGTCTCAGATTCCAGAACAGTTGCTTCTCTCTCTCTCTCTCTCTCTCTCTCTCTCTCTCTCTCTCTCTCTCTCTCTCTCCTAATTTTTGTGAGGGCACCCAAGAATCTGTTCTTGTCCTCTTGTCCTTCTCAACCTCATGTGTGTATGTACGCACGTGTGTGTGTTTGACATATACATATATGTGCATTTGTGTGCAGGTGTGTGCAGCCCCTGTGTGACTGTGCAAAAGCCAGAAGTCAGTGTCAGGTGTTTTCCGCTATTTTGATCCACTTTAATTTTTGAGACAAGATCTCTCACTGAACTTAGAATCCCAGGTGCTCAGCTGTTTCCGATAGCAGCACCTCTGCAGGGTAGGGACAATGAGTCTGCATTGGCACATCAGCTGCCAGAGATCCCAACCTGGGTGCTCATGCTTGTGCAACATGCACTCTGTCCACAGAGCCATCGCCCCAGCTTCCTCTTTCTCTGCAGTGCTGTGCTCACTCACGTAAGGCCGGCACTCTCCTGCCGATGCTGAGCCACATCCCTAGCCTTTATACTCCGAATTTCTAAGACCACTCTCTCCTTCCCGCTTACAGAAATGTTTATTAATACGTGTAAGGTGTTTTATAAGTGTTTCTAGATAAGTTCTTTAATCAAGAGTTTGCCTTTTCTTTGAAGGACTTCAAAATCATCCACGGTTTAAAGAAAAAAGGGTTTCTCAAAAACCCAAACAAATATCTAGCATAATTGAAGAATATGGCACCCGGCTCTATAATTACCAGGTGATGTTTCATTAAATTCTTGTTGCATGTCACTCATTTAAAACTGAGTAGGCTGCAAGGTGAGTCCAACTTGCGTTATGTTTTCTTGGTTTTGGGAGAACAGCCAATAGCAATCATAAAGCAAGTGGGGGTTCTTCTACGTGGTTTTATGGCTAAGAAATCTCCCCATTTCTCCATACCTTTTGACCCATGCAAACACCCCAGCAGAAGCTTCAGGGAAGAGGGAAGACAAATGATACCAAATGACTAACTTCCCCCATCCCCAGCCAGGTCAGTGCTTCCCTTTGCCTAGAAGCTCCTGAGATCTCAATGAGATCTTCCTACCCACTCTCTACTCCGTTACCATCTCTTAACTTTCTTGACTCCTCCAGTTTGCTTCCTTGCTCCTTCCCTCTCCCGTTCCCTCTCTCCCTCCCTCCTTCTTTCTCCTATCTCCTTCCCCATCTTTCTTTGTTCTTCCTCCTTATTGTTTGTTTTTTTTTCTTTTGTGGAAATATGATTTCTCTGTATATATAGGCTTGACTGTCCTGGAACTCTCTTTGTAAACCAGGCTATCCTTGAACTCAGAGATGCCCCTGCCTCTGCCTCCTGTGTGCTGGAATTAAAGCTGTGCACCATCACCCTCCCCCCCTGCCTAGTTTGCTTTCTATTGCTGTGATTAACACCATGACCAAAAACAACAAGGAGAAGAAAGGATTTATTTGGCCTGCACTTCCACATCACAGTTCAACATTGAGGGAATCAGGGCAGGAACTCAGGACAGATACCTGGCTGTAGAAACTGAGGCAGAGGTCATGGAGGAGGCTTGCTCCCCATGGCTTGCTCGGTTTGCTTTCTTAAACAGCCTAGGGTAGGCACCATTCACAGTGGGCTGGACCTGTGCACAGCAATCATTAATCAAGGAAATACCCACTGCTTGCCTATAGGACAATTTTACTGAGCTATTTTCTCAATGGAGCTTTCCCTTTCCCAACTTGTTTTAAGTTGCCAGAAACCTAAGCAGCACACCAACTTTAGTCCTGGACGAAAGGCCAGCCATGTGAAACCCCACAGACAGACATTTCCTGAGACAGCCTCTACAGCTCGAGGTCTTTACGTTTTTGATCCTGGAACCAGGAGCTGACCCAGACCCTAAGCCATCCTCAGGAAAACAGATGTGCATCCAAAGTGGGCAGTGGTACTTCACCTCCAGAAACAGCAAACAAGGCTGCCATCCTGGAGTTCACATTCAATGTCCCTTTCTATCGGATGTGTGAGTGTAAGACCACCTTCCCAAACACGGCAGGCCAAAGAAGACATCCATGAAATGTGCTCTTGTGTCCCGTGGTTTTTTCAAGGGTCCAAGTGTGATTTCAGAAGAAAGACAACTGAGCAAAGAGGCAAGGTTCAGAACTGTTTTTCTCCTTTATTTCAGGCTAGACTTCGACTCCCTAAGGAGCAACTAGAACTATTAAAGTGAGTGGGGCTTTGTACGGGCCAGTCTCTGCTGTGATTCCAAACACTGGAACACTGGGGTTTGTGTTTAGAAATGTATAGAACTGAAATAATTTTCCTGTATTAGACTTTATACGTCATGCCAGTCAAGGGCACTTTTCCTGGCCATTGTTCTTTACTCACCACAAAAAGCCAAACTTGTCTAAAATACTATTTTCAGCCAAGCTGAGCCTGATCCTATAAGTCCAGTACTCAGAAGGCTGAAGCAGCAAGATCCTGGTTTTGAAGCCACCGCTGGCAAGGCTGTCTCAAATAAAAGTGAATCTCTGAATGGGGAAATGAATATAAATAGTAGACATTGTGTGATCTCCAGGCTACAGCTTCAAAACACTTCTCTCTACTGCACATGGAGTGCAGGGCATCCCAACTTGACAGGGGTGACATCAGGGTTTAGCATTCACCTGTATGAAGTTACTTGTCTGAGGACAAGGGGGGTTGCTTGCCTCCTGCCTGTTCGGTGTAGAAAAAGCCACGCAAGGATTCCCTCTGACTCTGGTCTTCTGAGTGGCCACCTTGTTTTCCATACACGCTGAAATGTCATGAGCAGACAGAGGCACCCGTTGTTGGCCCTGAAGCTGTTGGCGGGAGCTTCACTGTTTTCCTCTTTCACCTTGTGGTTCTTCCGCATCCAGGAAGGAAAGTCAGACTTTGGAGAACAATTTTCGTGAAATCCTGCTTTTAACTGAACAAATAGATGTTTTGAAGGCATTACTTAGAGACATGAAGGATGGCATACACAATCACAGCTGGCCTGCCCACCAAGAGGCTGTGCAGAACCAGGGCACCACTGAGGTTCTCGATGAGGTAAGGCTGTCTGGGGCGTGTGCGCGGGGGTGGAGGTGGGTGAGACATTTAGCCCCAGGGTGCTTATGCCACTTCCTTTACCAACTGGGTATCAACTGTCATTAGCTATGTCCTCTGGGATCCCCTGATTGGCTTCATTTCACTAGTGATGTCCCTGGGACTCTACTTCCCCACCAATGCTGTGTTACAGAGGGGACGTTGCGTTGTGATACCGCTTACCCCTCACAAAATAACCACCCAGTGGTTCAGAGATGGCGATCTGTGAATGTCTGCAGCAAATACTCGCTAGCAATACGTTTCCATTCTGTCCTGAGAACTATGCCTCTAGGAAGCTCTACACTTAGGCCAGAAGCATCTCTGCATTTTGCTCTCCCACTGCCTGGACTGCTTGCTACCAATTTCACCTCCCCACGTCTAGGTTTGAAATGTGTAGAAATCTAACCCTGGCCTTCCATGGCTCCAGACTCTAGCTTGTCCTTGTAATTGTGACGCAGTGTTCGAGTTAGTCAATGATAAATTCAACTGTTGTACCCGCCCAGGGTACTTGTTTATTTTTGAACAAGAGAAGCCTTTAGAGTCTAACGCTGATTCAAGTGGGTGAAGAATTGCTGTTAAAAGCAACCATCTGGCCTATTGATTCTCAGATAGCTATGGAATATTCCAGTCTTTATTGCTAAGTATAGGGCATTAGTAAAGGTCCCAGCAAGCAGCATGCCTGACCACAGCTCCATCTCATCCCGTGGGAAGATACCATGGTTCAGCAGGGAGAGCTTAAGAGGGAGCCCTAGGGACGCCTTCCTGTGGGACCAGGGTTCCCAGCATACTTTAGCTTTAGTTCTTTGAGTTGTCTGAGAAGGGTCACTCCCACAGGGCTGTGCACGAGACATCAGAAGGCACCGGTGCCTATCTCTGAGAGTAGCTGGGAACTCTTAGGACTCTTCAGATGAAGGAGTTTGGGTCCAAGCTCATGAAACAAGGGGTAACTATGCAAGCAGTTGGTAGAGAATAATAACGGAAAACTGCTTCTCCAATCTTCACAGGAAGTGTCAAACTTGGTACATTATGTGCTTAAAAAGTTCAGAGGGGACCAAATACAGATGGCTGATTACGCCTTGAAGTCAGCTGGTGAGTACAGGGGAATAGTGAAAGATGAATTTTTTAAAAAAAAAAAAAGGAAAGGAATGCTTTAAGACCATTTAAAACTCTTTATTAGAAAATGCCACATATCCCTATGACTTTGAGAAGGGGTGAAATTAACAATTTAGACACTAAGGAAAATATTAGAAATGGTTGCCTTTGATTGTTTCCGGGATTCCATCAGCATGTATCTAGAAGGACCCCAGAGAAAACGGAGATGCCGCAAGGAAGTCAAGCAGGAAAGGGAATACTTAAGCTCAGCAGATGGGCAACACTGTGTATTATATGAACCAAAATGAGATACCTTACAGGGATGCTAGATGCCGTATTGCAGACTAAATGCTGCCGTTTAAAGACGGCTTACTAAGTAAGGTGCTCAACATCTTCCCAATGAAATTAACTCTAAAAGATCACTTAGACTGTGAATTGTAATCTCCGCAGTCTATGGGCAGTGCAGAGGGGAGGAGGGAAAGGCAGGGTGTGAACTGTAATCTCTGTAGTATGTGGGCAGTGCAGAGGCGGGGAGAGAAGAGCAGGATATGAACTGTAATCTCTGTAGTGTGTGGGCAGTGCAGAGGGGAGGAGGGAAAAGCAGGACTTGAACTATATATAGTCTCTGCAGTCTATGGGCAGTGCAGAGGGGAGGAAGGAAAGGCAGGGTGTAAACTGTAATCTCTGCAGTCTGTGGGCAGTGCAGAGGGGAGGAGGGAAGGGCAGGATGTGAACTGTAATCTCTGCAGTCTGTAGGCAGTGCAGAGGGGAGGAGGGAAGGGCAGGGTGTGAACTGTAATCTCTGCAGTCTGTGGGCAGTGCAGAGGGGAGGAGGGAAGGGCAGGATGTGAACTGTAATCTCTGCAGTCTGTAGGCAGTACAGAGGGGAGGAGGGAAGGGCAGTGTGAGGGACAATGCTGTTGAGTGAACTCATCTCTTCTAAGGTGCAGACCATCAAAAGTCACTAATGAGAAGTGGATAATGATGTGTTGAGTAGAGACACCACATACTTAAAACCCTCCTGTAAAGAAAACTATGTCTAGGGCTACAGCTCAGCCATGTAGTACTTGCCTGGTGGACACTAGGCCCCTGAGCACTGTGATAATTGTACTATGAATTCATAAGCAAACACAGAAAACTCTAAGCTCAAATGGTCCACTTGCCCTATTTATCATTTCATAGTATTTGTTTGTTTTTTATTTGAGACATTTCTCACTATGTAGCTCTGTCCTGGAACTCACTATGCCTGCAGACCAGGCTGGTCTTGAACTCAGGGAAATCAGCCTGCCTCTGCCTCCCAAAGTGCCGGGGTTAAAGGTGTGCACCACCATGCCCCAGCTTCATTTTGTAACATCTTATAACAAACTGAATCCAGGGATACACAAGAATGATAATAAATTTGTATGAATAAGTACGACCTCTTCTGAGACTAAAAGCCTTATCCTTTGAAATTATATCTGCACCATTTGCTACCTCAATAGATTTAACAATCTGGTCATTGTGGTGTTTAGGTAAATTAGAATTATTTAATGACATTCAATTCACTCATGATTAAAAATTCTGAACAAACTAGAGAGATTTTCTTCAACCTGACAAAGAATGTCTGCATACTTCCTATTTCAACACAGTGATTTATGGGAGACTGGATGGCTTCTCCTAAGGCCAGAAACAATGGCCTTAGGAGAAGCCATGGTAAGGATGGCCATCCACTCTTACCATTCTTGGTTACCAGTGCCACAGAAGTCCTAACCCATGCTCCAAGACAAGAATTGGAAGAGAGAGAGAGAGAGAGAGAGAGAGAGAGAGAGAGAGGACACAAAGTAGGCAAACTAGAAAAGAACTAACATATGTCAACTTTTAAACAACATGATTGCTAACACAGAAAAAACAGGGCAACATATCTACTAGAAAAACTGATGTTTGTATTGGTGTGTGTGTGTGTGTGTGTGTAGGTGGGTGTAGCTGGAACATTTGGTAGCTGGTTTTCAGGATTATCATAAAGGCCTGGACATCAAAAGATGGCATAGAACACAAGTCAGTCCACATGAATATGGTAAATTGGGTTTTGGCAAAACGGAAAAGTCAAGCCAGTGGTTCTGGAACAAAGGGCATTCATTGCAGACTAAACCTTAGCTGTAATTTACCAGATATGAACCTAAAGTCAGAGTGTAAGGCATGAAGTTATCCAATTTCTAGAACAAAAAGTAAAGGAAAGAGGAGTAGTTTTTTACTCATTATTTTGTTGCACTAGGGACTGAACTCATGGTCTCTTGCTTGTATGATAAACACCCTACCACTGAGCTATATTTAGACCTTTTCTAAATTTTTATTTTGAAGCAGGGCCTTGATAAGTTCTCCAGCTGATCTGGAACTCACATCATAGCCCAGGTTGGCCTTGAACTTCCGATTGTCCTTCGCCAGCCTAGGAAAGGTTATCATAAAGAAAACACTGAAACGTGACCAAAGGAAAAGAATGGAGAGTTAGGAGAAATTAATACTAATTAATTTCTCTTCTGAAAAGGAGAATTGAGAGAATGAAAATTCACAGGCTGGAGAGAGAATATTTATTTACACATTAATTTAGCAAAGCTCTTGGATCTAAAATTTATGAAAGTTTTCAAACTTCAATAATTATAAAACAGAAAATCCAATTTCAAAACTGGGCAAAAGATCAGAAAACACTTTATTAAAGAAATTCAAATATGAAAGGAACATGAAAAAAATACTGGGCATTATTATTCATTAGTGAAATGGGACTCCAGAACACAATGACGCGTCAGGACACATCGATCAGAGTGACAGACAGCGAGCCTGCCAAGTGCTGCAGACACCGGAAAGCCCCGGGCTTCCATCCACGGTCCGTGGATGTGTAGATACTAAGTGGTACATTTGGAAGGCGACCTGACAGCTGCCTCTCAGGTTAAATATAGCCCTAGTGACCCTGTTGCGCCACCTCTAGGCATTCACCTAAGAATTAAATATTACACTTACAGCAAAGTGTGCACGCCAAAACTGGGGGTGCAGATCAGTGCCAAGAGTGCCTGCTTAGGGGCCCATAAGGGCTTGGGTTTGAGCCTCAACAAAACCCGTGCGAGAATGCCTGCGGTGCCTAGACTGGCAATCACCACAATGAGAAATGTCCAAGAGATGAATAAAGCACTCTAAAGGCAGCATAAAGAACGGCTCTGTGGTACTCGCCACTGCACAGGGATCGCAAATGCTTTATGCGAAGCCTAAGCTGCCACATGCAACAAGCTGCAGAATGCAATGCACCACAAAGAGACAGTAAAAGGAATGGCTGGGATAGGTGGGTGTGTGAGGGAGGACGGATCAGACACTGCTCGGCCTGGGGCTGGAGGCTGAAGAAAATGGGGAGGACTGCTACTCACTGTGCTCTTTTATTTTATTTTATTTTATTTTATTTTAGTTGAGCTTACTCATCTTAAATTTGCCACATGATGGCTGGCATAATTCTGAATATGCTAAAACAAATAACACTGAACCGTAAATGGGTGAATTACTGGGTGTGTGAATTATTTTTCAAGAGTGCTAATTAGAACTAAAGTCTAAGCCAGTGGTAGTAGCACATGCATTTAATCCCAGCACTCCAGGAGGCAGAGGCTGGCAGAAACCATCTTGAAAACCCAACCTACCAAACAAACAAACAAGCAAACAACGCAAAAACAAAATAACAAAACAAAAACCTAAAAAGTTAATTAATTAATTAAAATAATGAATAAGCATGAGTTTCTTCAAAACCTACAGATAAGTGTTTTTGGATCCCTGGAAGTGGGTTTCTCCACCAATACAATAAGCCAACTAAAAGTTGAGTTAAAGCCGGGTGGTGGTAGGCTTTAATCCTAGCACTCAGGAGGCAGAGGCAGGCGGACTTCTGTGAGTTCGAGGCCAGCCTGGTCTACAAGAGACTTTTGGTGGTCTTTCTAAGAGAGCAGGGTTTGGAGCCCGAGGAGTGTAACTGAGGTGGAGTCTCGAGGCAAAGATTACAGCCAAACACCCACAATTTTTTCTCATGTGATGATTCTAAGGGGGAATCAGATTTATATTAGCTTAGCATACAAAAGGGATTTTCCTATCCAGCAGGTCATACAAGTAGGGATATTAATTGTTAGATAAAAGATGCCTGCTTCAGTTTCAGTTTGGGAGAATGGAAAGCAACTGCAGGATAAGCAAGCCCCAAGAACTGTATAACGTAAGACTGTTACTCAAAACTTAAGACACAGTGGTGTGTGTGTGTGTGTGTGTGTGTGTGTGTGTATGCATATGGTGTTCATGGATGCCAGAGGTCCCTGTGTCCCTCGAGCTGTTGTCAAAGGTGGCTGAGAACCACCTGAAGTAAGTTCTAGGAATTAAAATCAGGTCCTCTGGAAGACTTAACTGCTGAGCCATCTTCCTATTATTCAGTATCTAAATTTCAAGTTTAAATTGGAGATTTGTAGTTCTTCTTGTTATGTGTGGCAACCATGGGCCCATATTTAATAGTTCAAACTGTGCTATCCCAGACAAAGTTCATAGTGTAGATGCCTGGTCAAGAACATGGATGTTAATGCAAGCTCATGGACTTCAGGGTTATCCTGCGCTACTCAAGGGAAATTTAAAGAAGTGATTTGCATTTTAAAATTTCTCATGTCTCAAGTATGTTTCCTTCCTAAATGAAACAACGTGAGGGATAATGTTTGCTAAATCCCTTTATGCTTTTATTACAATTAAACCTCCTACAAAATATTAAAGTCTGATGAATTTGCATAATTATTGTTACAAAGATAATATGAAGGGCACACACATGGTGTGGCTTTGCTGCTTTTTATTGAGTGAAGGAGGCTGACAGAAAATCTAATTTTCTGGATGCTGATAAATATAGTATATGTATTAGTTTTAGTTTTGATTCAATTGTTCCAGTATTTAAGAATTTTTTATTATAAGTTTCAGAAATTTTGTGAAACTAGAAAAATGAAACATGACTTTCTGTCTGGATATGGTGCCACAGTCCTATACTCCAAGCACTTAGGAGGCTGAGGCAGGTGGATTGCTCCAAGTTCAAAGTCAGTCTTCAATACTTAGTGAGTACCCTTTTCAAAACCAAGAAGCAGATGAGCAAACACATTTCCGGAAATGACAGGATGTCAGTAGTTTATACAGGCCTGTCTGAGCCCTGAGTGTGAATCTGACTTTGTGACTTGGCCAGTAGTAGCTTTCTAGGGAGATCACTGAAATCCAGATGGTGTGTGTTAGGTTTTATGCATTAAATTTAAAATATTTTGCAATTTTAGGAGCCTCTGTAATTGAAGCTGGGACCTCAGAAAGTTACAAAAACAATAAAGCAAAACTGTACTGGCATGGGATAGGGTTCCTCAATTATGAGATGCCCCCAGATATGATTCTTCAGGTAAGTGCTAACCAGGACGACATTACGCCTACCTTACAGTTTTGTTATTAAGGACCATGATTGTGTTGATGTCTAAACCAGAGGCAAGAATAATCACACTGCCTATAGAGCCAGTATACTTCTTACATCTCTATATCATCACACTGTGAACATTAATAATTAGTAAACTATTATTAATTACTGCATTTTTAAGATCAGAAAACTAGAGTTTGTCAAAACCCAGAATTCCATACCTTTCATTTCTATTGATTCTGTGACCTCCCCTTTTCCACTGAAAACGTCAGTCATTCAACAGACATTTGCTAAGAGAGGCTGTCCTCCAAATGCCAGGCCGGCATTAGGTGCTATGCCAATCACAAGTTCTCACAGGGTTGACTGTAACAAATTTTCACTTAGCCTTTCATTCACCTGGAAAGATCATGACTGTCAGCATGCTGTGAGCCATGTATCAGAGGCTGCTTTCAAATAGAAAATTGTCTTCAGAGACAAACCTGCATTCTCTTCTTGCCAGTTACAATTTTACATCTAGTAGAAGAAATGTTTCATTTTTCTTCTTTACCACCAGGACCTCCATTGCCGTTATTATTCACCATTGGCATCTCCCCATCAACCGTCACTAAGGTCACCTTCACTTTCACTACCACAAGCACTGTCAGGTCTGCCACCACCATCACTTCCACCATAAACGCCATTGTCTCCTTAGTCATCACCACCATCACCCCAGCACCATCAGCACCACCATCACAATCAGCACCATCAGCACCATCAGGACCATCAGGACCATCAACACCACCATCACAATCAGTACCATCAGCACCATCAGCACCACCATCACAATCAGCACCATCGGCACCACCATCACCCCAGCACCTTCAGCATCACCATCACCCAGCACCCAGCACCACCATCATCCCAGTACCATCCACACTTCCAGCTGTAGTTGTCCTTCCAGCAGTCCAGTTGCAGCAGTGAAAACAACACCCTGCTGTGGTAAAGGCTCCAATGGACAGAAGCACAAGTGCTCTGGATGAACAGCCAGACCCGGGGTGTTCAGGAAGGTCTCCTGTTGGCTGGGTGTCCAAAGGATCTTACAGTTGCTAGTGATGAGGTGTTCAGTACTGAAAGTTTAGATTTGCGTACCCAGAAATGAGATTCATTTCATGTTTTCTCTCCAGCCAGATGTCCACCCTGGAAAGTGCTGGGCCTTTCCAGGTTCCCAGGGTCATATCCTGATCAAGCTGGCCAGGAAGATCATCCCGACAGCAGTCACCATGGAGCATATCTCAGAGAAGGTGTCCCCCTCGGGAAACACCTCGAGTGCACCCAAGGATTTCTCTGTCTATGTGAGAAGCTGTCTAAAAGCTGACATTCAGAGTGGGTGGAGATAGAGCGAGGGTGTTAGACTGGGAAGGACGAGCTACCCTCATGTCTTTGGGGGTTGAACCTAGTGTCTCTTGGAGGCTAAACCAGAAATCTTCTACTGAGCTATCTCCGCCCTGGACTCTCCGTTGAACTGTACACTAGCTTCTTGTGTATCTTATGTCTAGGGTGTTTTCCTTGGTAGTTACAGACTGGGAGGACTGGACCTATGATTTCTGTGTTTGATTTTATATTTTTTCTTTACAACTAAAAAGTTACACACATACACCTGAAATGCGGGCTATTTATGTAAACTTCATAATGCACCTTCTTGCTTCTCCCTGTTCCCAATTCTTTTTCTCTCAAAGGCCCCACCAGCAGCAGTCTTACCTGCTACTGGGGAGCCTGCTTCCATATTTTCCTTTATCATTATTTCTTAATTTTTGAATGTTAGATATTATTTGATGGCTTCCTCCAATAGAAGATGAAAATCACATCTTTTCTGTGGCTCTGCCCATTTGATAGTTTTGTCTTAAAAAAAAAACACCCATTTGAAGTGCACACTTCAGTGGTTCTAGCATTCACACTTCTGAATCCACCATCACAATTTTAGAACATTTTTGTCGCCTTCCAAAGGAACCCCATACCGCTTAATTTTCACCTTCATCCCCCATCACATCCCTAGCCCTTGGCCACCGGGAATGGACTTTGAGTCATAAATTTACCTGTGCCAGACACTACCTTCATCACACTCTGCACTCTCCAGTGAGGGATTAACACAGGTTTAGCTATGATGTAGCTCTTGTCAATATTTGACTTCTTTTTGGAAGCCAAGAATAAATATTTGATTGTTTGGGTTTTACTGATCTATTAGTTGGTAGACATCTAAGAGTTATTTGCAGGGCTTTTTATAAATAATGAGACCGTGAATATTTACGAATATGGTAGACTGTGCAAGAGTCTACCACAGATGTTGGACTTTGTTTCTACAGAAATACATACTGAATTGGAGCTCCTAAATCTGTGTTTCATGTTTAAGGCTCTTGATGGGGCAGGAGAGGGATGCGTGTCTTTTTTTCTTTGTTTCAGTCAGGGGTCAACAACGTTTTTCTGATGAGTACTGGGCACTGCTCCCTGCTGGCCAGACAACACTTGAAAGTTACTTTCTTTACTGAACACGTTTTAAACATTTCCAAAGGTATTTGCCGCCTGTTTGTCTAATTTGCTCACTTTGGTGCGTGTCTGTCTCTAATACATTGCCAAGCTTTCCTTGAGAGGCACATCTCCTCCCATTGTTGATTCAAGTCGGATAAACTGCTTCCCTTGCCCTCCCCCTTCCTCCCAGCCATCCCATCAGAGCTCTTCTACCCTCTGGCTCCAATCTGATGATTGCTAGATGAGCCTGGCGCATGACTGATACCGTGGGATCTCATTCCTGCATCCCCAAGTCTGTTTCTCAGCTTCCTTTTCTGATTCATATTCCGTCTCTGAAAGACTGCACCTATTTTATTCTAACGCCTGTGCAAGACTTTTCATTTCTTCCACCAAAACTCTACTCTCTAAGACTTCTGTTTCTACAAATATTGCTTGTTTAGAGTCTTTGGTGCTTGCAGCTTCGCTGTCTTTGCACCCGAAGATACCAGAGGATAGCAGAGTTTCGTTTCATCTTCTGCTTGTTTACAGGGTTTCTGTTGGTCTTATAAGCAGCTTTTCTTGAGTATCTAGATGCTCTGTGGAAGCCCAGTAGCATAGTCAATGCAGTTGACTCTGGAAGGATTCCTGCATGTGACAAGTATCAGCATAGCTGCTCTGCTGCGACCTGCAGAGGAGGAAGAGAACAAGATGGGCCTCAGCTGCACAACCAGCTGACTCAGGAGGACAGCTCTGGCAGGGGCTGGTGGGCAGGGACTGCCATGGACTGAGGGCTCTCAGGAATTGTTGAAATGACAGTCAGCCAAGCCTCAGATCCGAGTCCCTCCCCACCCAGTCCTCTAGCATACCATGGCCCAGATCCCAAGCCTTTCTGGGCTTGCAGCCTAGGTCCCTGTGGTGCTAGTTTCACCTCGAGCCGCAGGAGTCCGTGTTTCCATCTGCTGCTGTTTGACCTTCCCCAGGGTTTCTGTCTGAGTGCCTACTCCTAATTTTTCCTCGAAGGCTTAGCTAGGCCTGACCTCTATCCTTTGATATTACTGGCTGGAGGAAATGTAGCCTACTTCCTGGACCCACCAGTGCTTCTAATCCCATGCTGCTGAGGCTTCCTGATTCCAGCCTCTGATGCTCACAAACATTGCAGTGTTGAGTTAAGGATGAGTCTTGGCAGGCCCTGTCTGACTCTGTTTACTCCCGACTGTTCCTTACTTGTAGGCATTCTGACTGATTCCTCCAGGCAGGAATCACTGAACAAGAACAAGTGCTTCCCATTTTCCTTCTGTATTACAGAATAGATGAACCAAATGCTCCCCCAATGGCTCTTGGCCCTAGTACTCTGAAACAGAGTCTTTCACTGAACTGAAAACTTACCTTCTTGGCAAGGCTTGCTGGCCAGGGGGTCCTATCTGTCTCTGACCCCCAATGTTGGGGGTTACAGGCACAGGCAGCCTTGTCCACATTTTTAAACGGAAGCTGGGAACTTGAACGCAAGTCTTCAGGCTTGCACAACAAGCAATCACATCCACTGAGCCATCTCCCCAGCTCCAGCACAGGCAACTTCAGGTGGACTGTTGCAGCTTGAAGACCTGCACCCATTGCTTTCATCGAGCACCCGCCCACTTGTTACAGCCTCCATTCCTGTTGCTTTCCCTGCAGGGCATGATGAAAAGATGCGAAGGAGAAGAAATGTTCCTAGGTCAGTTCATGTATAACAAAGCGGAAACAACCGTTCAAACATTCAAGCTCCAGGTAATAACCCACCGGGAAAAGGCTAAGTGATGTTTGACCTCATCACTGAGAGGGATTTGCTGGAACTGCTGCCCGGAAATAAGTATGCCTAAAGCAAGAGCTAAGAAAGGCCGTCATAACTCCACTCTGCTTCTTACGTGCATCTTAGAGCACACCCTTTAACTGTATGGCATTGGTGCAAAATGAGTGAGTGATAAGAGGCAGACACTTGCAAAAGCAGTTTCTAGCCCACTCTCACTTGCTACTAGTCCCCTATGTGTTGAGCTTCTCAGTCCCCCCCCCTTTTTTTTTTAAATAGTGCACCCAGCACACGGACAGGAAACAATCTCCCACATGAGCAGTTTAGTTCGATAGTGACTGTCTCATCAGCCTTGAGGAAAGGGGCTAGCTTTGAAGAGGAGACATGAGGTGGAGAGAGGGGGGAAAGAAGGCAGTCAATATTTAATGCCAGATAATGCCAGTAGACCGTTTCTTCCCAAGCCAAGGAGGGGAAACACCCACTGTTAACTGATAAACTTCCCAATGTGCACTAAAGTGTGTAAAATACCTCTTCATTATCTATAGTCAGTCCCCAAAATTGGCCTAGCTGCAGAGATGTGTAGAAAGCATCTCGTGCTATGTAAAGTTAAGTGTTTATGATACTTTTTGGTCAACAATGAAATTGATCCAAGTCTCCTCGATCTTACCACCAAGTGCCCAAACAGCTCTCGACATACAGTGATCTCACACACAGAATCACACCCCAGATGGAAACGCCTTTGGGACTGCACTAAGCAAGTAAAGATTTTCCTTGTAATGTGTATTTTAGACACTACAACATAGCGAAGGTTAACATAGCATTTGCCCTGGGTTCAAGATGTCTTGAGATGGTCTTAACCACATGGAAAGCTAACCCTCCCAGATCCCAAGAGATGGCTGTTTTTGAATGGACATATCTATAGAGTTCTATGTCTGACTTGCATATTCTTTTGGGTTTGGATTCATATTAGCTTTGAGTTTGGTTGAGCTTTTGTTTGTTTTTAACAAAAGAGGGTCTTGCTTATGGTAGCTCAGGCTAGCTTCAGCTCATGCGTCTTCTGCTTCAGCCTTCACAGTCAGTTTTATGGGTCCTGTTTTCATACAACTCTCCTTTTATTGGCACAGAGAGAGAGTGAGGGGGGTCAGCATAGTGTGAGCCACTGCTGAGACCTCCTGAGGCCTTCATGCCCCCATGTTTATGTGCTCATGGGAAACTCCTTGCCAGCTGCTCATCTTCCTATCCACTAGCACTATCTGCACTTGTGCTAGGGAAGGAAAGAAGTGTTCCCACATTCCCCACTCTGTCACTGTGCGTTGGGATTCTTCCAGAGAAACCTTTATAAGTCATTCATGTTCTCTTTGTTTCCAGAATGAAGCATCTGAATCTTTGTTATGTGTGAAACTTCAAATCCTTAGCAACTGGGGACATCCAAAGTATACTTGTTTGTACAGATTCCGAGTCCACGGCATCCCCAGTGATCACACTTAGAGGAGCTGGTGCAGAAGGCGGTGACCATGAAGCTAGAGTGTCCAAGGATGTTGCTATTCCCTTACATCAGATTGTACCCCTAAGAACCGAAGATTTGGAATGGGAGGGAAACCTCAAACTCATACCTACTAAGCAGGAAGAAGTCGATGGATTTTACTAATTAAAAAAAAAAAAACAAGTAAAAGCAATTCAACAGCTTTCGGGCAGCTCACTTTGAGCATCAGGGGGTGATTTTGTATTTGGGAGACGATCTCACTGGGAAGCCATCCTCACTACAGCTTCTGCACTTCCAGGTCTTCATCCCCTGTCTTGGGTGCCAGGCCCACTCTTACCGCCTTAACCCACTCTGAGCTACAGGCTCTGGGCAGCAGAAGTAGAGAAGCCACAGATACTTCTTAAGTTAGAGACAAAAGTCAGCAGCAAGTTCTGGCCACAAATGTTTGCAGGTGACTCCTCAGAGTTCGGTACTGCCCTCTTAAACATTACAAATGGGCTGGCCAGATGGCTCAGCTAGGAAAAGCCCTCTGTGACCAAGTCAGAGTATCTGAGTTCAGTCCTCAGACCATCCATGGTGGAAGAAGAGAACCGGTTCTCCAAAACTGTCCTCTGACCCCTCCATACAAAATAAATATATTTTTTTTTAAAAAATTACAAACAAGTAGAAATTGAAGTAATCTGTTAGCTGTGAAACTGCTGCATGTAAATCAAAGCTACACATAAATAAAAACAATGATCAGATCAAGAGCATAATTTATAAAAGCCACAACAAAGACCATAAGCATCAGGTAAAGGGGAGGAGAATGTATATATGGGAAAGGCCCTATACAGCAGAATGATTAAAAGATTTCAATAAAGGGCAGGCTTGGCTCAACTGTGAAGACATCAACTCCCATTAACCTAATTCGGAATGATAATGATCTCAATAAAAACCAGAAATTTATAGTAATTCTGGAGCAGTCATGAGACAGTAAGGGGTCGGAGCTCACCTGCAGAGAAAAGGTGGAGCATGTGGCCTGCATGCATGAAGTTCTGGGTTCCATCCCCACCACTGAAACAAAAGGAATTATTGCTAAAAAAAAATAATATCCACGTGAAAATGTTATTACAACTTTGTTTTTAAAAGAATTGTTTCTGTGCACAGAGGCAGAACACCTGGAATCCTAGCATTGGGGAAACTGAGGCAAATGGTGCCTGAGTTTGAGGCCAGCCTAAGACATTTAGAGAGGTCTTGTCTCAAATAAGAAACATGCTGTTGACCATCAGGATGGCTCAGTCAGTAACAGAGGCGACCACCTCTGGCGATGAGAATTTGATCCCTCTCTTTACACATGGTGTAAAGAAAGAACCATCTCCTGAGACATGTCCCCTGATTTCCATAGGCACATCATGGCATGTAGGCCAGTACACACATGCCATGGCATGCACATACACACAAAATCTCACACAAAATAAACACATACAAAATGTTTGTCATGCCACGATTTACCACATGACTCACTTTTTAAAAAGAAACATTCTTTTTGGTTTGTATTTTAAATATTTGCATGTGAAATGATGCGCCTTGAATCTGTTTTCAGTTTCTGTGAGGGAAAGAAGCAGGAAGATGGGGAAATAAGATGGGTGGGAGACAAACACTCGAGTGGTCACAGCATCCATGGGGCCTGTCACTCTGCTCTCTCGACATTCATACATGTTGCTATTTCATTGTTAAATTGTTTTTGCAAAGCCAAAATAGGCATAGTTTTTATACAAAAAAATGTGTGGTTTTAAAACCTCAAAAGGTGAACTCAGGACCGCAAGGGGTGCACCCACACACTGAGACAATGGGGATGTTCTATCGGGAATTCACCAAGGCCACCTGGCCTGAGTCTGAAAAAGCATGGGATAAAACCGGACTCACTGAACATAGCGGACAATGAGGACTACTAAGAACTCAAGAACAATGGCAATGGGTTTTTGATCCTACTGCACCTATTGGTTTTGTGGGAGCCTAGGCAGTTTGGATGCTCACCTTATTAGACCTGGATGGAGGTGGGTGGTCCTTGGACTTCCCACAGGGCAGGGAACCCTGATTGCTCTTTGGGCTGACGAGGGAGGGGGACTTGACTAGGGGAGGGGGAGGGAAATGGGAGGCGGCGGTGGGGAAGAGACAGAAATCATAATAAATAAATAAATAATAAATAAATAAATAAATAAAATTTAAAAAACCCTCAAAAGGTATGTTGTAGACTAATTTGATTCTCAATTTCATCGCAATCCATCTATTATTTTTTGAGAATCTATTAGAGAACCTGGCCTTTGTAACATGAGTGGCAGATAGGTTTCCTTCTTGTTTAAGATTTGTTGCATATCACCATAGAACCTTCATCTGGCGATGGATGGAGATAGAGACAAAGACTCACATTGGAGCAATGGACTGAGCTCCCAAGGTCCAAATGAGGAACAGAAGGAGGGAGAACATGAGCAAAGAAGTCAAGATGGCGAGGGGGGCACCCACCCACTGTGACAGTGGGGCTGATCTATTAGGAGCTCACCAAGGCCAGCTGGACTGGGACTGAAAATGCATGGGATAAAACCGGACTCACTGAACATGGTGGACAAAGAGGGCTGCTGAGAAGCCAAGGACAATGGCCCTGAGTTTTGACCCTACTGCATGTACTTTGTGGGAGCCTAGCCGGTTTGGATGCTCACCTTCCTAGACCTGGATGGAGCGGGGAGGACCTTGGACTGCCCATAGGGCAGGAAACCCTGACTGCTCTTTGGACTGGCGAGAGAGGGCGAGGCGAGTGGGGCGTGGGGAGTGGGGGGAGGAGGGGGAAAGGGACAGGGGTAGCGGAAATTATTAATTAAAAAAATTAATAAAAAAAATTAAAAAAGATTTGTTTGCAGTGTTGCTATTTATGGAAGCCTGAAAAAGTATCATCAGAGGGGACGTTTCTGTGACAAAGGCTAAAAACAGTAGTTAGAGCCACATGCTTTGGCACACTGACACATCAGTGGAGCTGACAAGTCCAAGACTTATTTCTATCTGTGTGGGGACTCAGTGAGCACAAACTCACAGGCACCGAGTCTTACTTTTCTCTTGCTTGGGTTACAGCACTACAAATTTGTAATTACTAATAAATTTGTAGTAGGGTTACAAATAAAAGAGGTTGATTTCTGCTCACAGTTCTACCAGTTTCGGAAGGATGCATTTGTCAGTGGCTTGCATACTGGCAGTCTTGAGACTTTCTGTAATTCATGGGAAGAGCTTATGAGACCTAGCCAAACTGGCGCTATGTCGGCCCACCCTGGTTCTTTTTTTTTTTTTTAGTTTTATTTTATTTTATTTATTAAAGATTTCTGCCTCCTCCCCGCCACCGCCTCCCATTTCCCTCCCCCTCCCCCAATCAAGTCCCCATCCCTCGTCAGCCCAAAGAGCAATCAGGGTTCCCTGCCCTGTGGGAAGTCCAAGGACTACCCACCTCCATCCAGGTCTAGTACAGATAACCCATAATCCATTAACCATATGAACAATTAATTGGTTGGTGAACACAGAATCATAATCACCACTCAGTGTTCTCACCCACAAATATCATGAGGGAGGGAACAAGCCATATCCAAAGCGTAGCACCTGAGCGAAACCAAGCAAATGGCTTGGAACAGTTATCTAGCCATTAAGAAAATGAAATGGCTTCTTATTGATTACTTTACAATGTGATAAATCCCCAATATAGCATGGTGAAATATTTACAAGTGGGTAATGAAACCATAAAAGCCTTAATAAAACTGGGGCTAATTCTTGTATGATATTGGAAAGAGGAAGCTACAAAAGCATAAAAATTCCACATAAGCAGCAGCATTGCAAATAAAGAACTTAAACAGAATGGAAACACATATGCCACTCACATTACAAAGGTTAACCTTTCTAAGACAAATTCTCAAAGCAGCAACTCTAACATCAGCCCACCGTGGAAGTGCTAAGCAGTTAATCAATCTGCAGAATGTTCACCCCAGGTGTGCCTTTTCAGCAAATGCTGGCTCACATGGTCCACACCCACCAAATACTGGTCTGTTTCCTCCTGGATTGGATGTGATTCTTCTCAAGTCTTCGTCCCTCTGCACTTAGAACTGCAGAATAGTTCTAGTGCACTGCACTAATGCAATTTTTTTTAAAACCAATGGAATTTATTGAAAGGTTTCATTTGACATCCAAAAGATGAGGAGTCCCTTGATCAACTTCTTAAGCAGAATCACGCTCCTTAGATGAAGACTGTTCCCCAAAAGACATTCGCTCATGCCAGTCTCTACAGGTTGAGTTTCCACCTCACCGTTTTCTCATGTAAACAGTAAGACAAATACTGACTTCCAAATTTGCTGTAGAACCTCTCAGAGATGCCACTTTCTTTCCCTCTGGGGCAATTTTTCCAACACTAACTGCTAACAAGCCCGCAAATAAACGAGTCTTTTCTCCCCCTGAGACTAGTGAAGATGAGCAGGCATGTGACAGACACAGCCACCTCGGCTTTGGGTAACAGTAAAGACATGCTACTCACCTAGACAGCAGCTCGAAAGACGCACCTCCCTGACCTCCAGCTGCATAGACTGAGTGACATTTGACCTGTAATGGACTTCCTTTCCTACGACAAGATCAGGCAGGATATTTTACTCCTATAAGTAAACATAACACCAACATTGCTCTGCAGCTCCTCATGTGACTGAATGGGGCACCCTGAAGGTTTGGACTTCATGAAATCAAAAATCCATTTACCACCTAGATGGAAAATAACAAGCAGGCATTGCATTAGAAAATGCTCTGGCACATAGGACTTCTGGAATTCTCTAGAGTGATTTCTTGAGGAAATCATTTGGAAAGAAAATATGGAAATATCGGTATATCTATCAATTCTGAAATCATTGACTTTGCTTGCTAAAGCTACTTAGTTTAATTGCAAGAATATACAGGACTAGTATTTTCTTCTAAGAAAAGACTGTCAGCTTACTTATATATTTTTTGAGCAAAATTCTTCAATTATTTGAGATTCATCAATAAGGAACATAAAATCATCATTAATATGTACACCTCTTCTTAGGAATTTAAAAATTGTTTTGCCATTTTATTGCATAATATCAATCAATTTCAAAATAGAGGTCAGGTACAATGGCACACTGCTTACAAAGTTTATTTAAACACAGTCTTTAGGAACCGGTGAGATGGCTCAGTGGTAAAGCTCTTGCTTTGAAATCACAGGACACCAAGTTTGAATCTTTGCTTTAAACATACAAGAGAAGCCAGATGAGGTTAGCAAGCATTTGTAATCAGCATTCCTCTGGTGAGACAAGAGGCAGAGACAGACAAATCCCCAGGAACTCATGCTCCAACTGGCCTGGGCTATTCACCAGCTGACAGCAAAGGCACACCCTGCCTCAAACAAGGTGGAAGGTGAACATCAAGACTAGAGATTGTCCTCTGACCTTCACATGACCTCCATGCATGGGTGACCCTGGGTACATGCATGTACACACAGACAATATAACCTTTAAACACAAAATATATGTAACAATGACCTTATTTCATGTGACATCTGTATTTCAAAATTAAGCTCTAAATAAAAAGGCAAATTTTGTTGACATTCAAAAGTGTTATCTGACATTTGGCTTGCCAACCACTTGTATGTCACAGTGCAGACTAGAATTTAGCTTCATGATATATATACATATATATATGTATATATATATATTGAACCAGTAGTCTGCACTATCACCTGTTTTATTAATATCTTAACATTAAATCTGTTAAAGATATCTAAATGTTTAAATTAAACTTTACTGTGTGTGAATGTGCACACGTGGGAGTCAGAGGACAACTTTTGGAGTTACATCAGGGCCTGAATGCAGGCCTTCATGGAAAACACTTTTATCTGCTGAGCCATCTCGAGGACCGCAAAGGTCTTGATTTATATTATTTTCAAAACACTTTAAGAATATTGTGGGGGGGGGATTGGTTATGTGGTGAATTGAAAGAGTGCTTACCTAGAAAGTGGGGAGGCCTGGGTTTTAATCCCCAATATTATCTGAAAATGTTTACAACTATAATCCTTGAAAAAACAGTGTTCTATTCTAGGTTAAAAATTATTTTAAAACAATTCTAAGGACACTATACTAAGAGGGCTTTTATTTGTGTATGGTACTGGGATGAATGCAAAGGTCACAATTGTGTTCGACAACTGTTACACACACACACACACACACACACACACGAGGAGGGGAGAAAGAGACAGAGGAGGAGAGACAAGGGGTGAAAGGAGAGGAGGGGAGGAGAGGGAAGGGGAAAGGAGGAGAGGGGAGGGAGGAGAGAGTGTGTTTGTCTTATTCTCTTTCCTTTTTCCTTCCCTCCTCCTTCTTTCCTCCCCCCCCCTTCCTTCTTTCATTTTAAATAAGCTTGCTGACATAATGTCTCTAAGATGCCCAGGCAAGTCTCCAACTTCTGGCTTAAACACCCTCATTAGCTAGGGCTAATTAATAAGAATTTTATAGGCTCTGTTGAGTTTCTATTGAGACAAAGATGCAGAATTATCAGTTCACATCCACGGCCTTCAGATATCCTATCAAGTAATGCGCTCAAAGTTTTAAAACGTTTCTATGAATTTCCAAAACTTTAAAAACGCTGCTCTGCCAGGTATCCGCGTGTGTTCCAGGACGTAACTTCCCCGCACCCGGGGTGTGGAGTCTCTGTAGCCACGGCAACAGTTGGGCGGCGCTTCGCCGCCTTTGACCCGGGTGAACGGCAGGCGGAACCTCTCCGGCCGCACCGGAACCTCAGTGCGCGCACCCGCGTTTCCCAGTCGGAACGCACGGAGAGGGACTTTCGAGCGCCTCGGGCCGAAGCCGCTGCTGGCCGAGAAACCGCCATGAAGTTTCGCGCCAAGATCGTGGACCTGGCTTGTCTGAATCACTTCACACGTGAGCTGGCAGGGCTGCGGGGAGCGAGCGGAGAGTGCGGCTGCAGCCCTGTGAGAGGACGGGCGGGGTGGAGGGCACAGCTGGGACCCGGAGGCTGGGAGGGCGGCCCTGAGGGGGAAGGATAGCTCCCGGGGACCTTGCCCTTTGCAGTCCTCCCTCGCTCTTCCTATGCCCGCGACTGTGCCTAACCCTGCCCGCGGGCCGTACGCAGCTGTCCCACGGTTACGTGGAATGCACGCCAGATTCCCGGTTGTCAGTTGTTCTCTGAGACCGTTTCATTATTAAACACTGGTGCTGTGGGCTGTGTGCTTCGCAAAATGTCAGCGGCGTTGAAGTCCAAGCGTGATCCGTGAACTTCAAGTTCTGCAAGCTGACCTGTAGGATACCCGATGTCATGCGTAGTAACTACTTTCTTTCCCTCCCCGCTACAGGAGTCAGTAACATGATAGCCAAACTTGCCAAAACCTTTACCCTCCGCATCAGCCCGGAGAAGCTGAATTTCATCCTTTCGGACAAGCTGGCCAGTGGTGGGGTGAGCATGTGGTGTGAGCTGGAACAGGTGAGCAGGAACACCCAGAGTCCCCGGGCTCCAGCCAGGGGTGCTGAAAAAAGGCCTTAAATGCCTGCTTCTGTCCCGCAGGAGAACATTTTTAGTGAATTTCAGATGGAAGGAGTCTCTGCAGAAAACAATGAGATTTATTTAGAATTAACGTCAGAAAACTTATCTAGAGCCTTGAAGACTGCCCAGAACGCCAGAGCCTTGAAAATCAAGCTGACTAACAAACACTTTCCCTGTCTTACGGTGTCTGTAGAGCTGGTAAGTAGGAGGAAAAGGATTTCTGAATTTTTTTGTAAGTGTCTTGTTTTGGTCTAGGGTGTATAAGTAGCTATAAGCCTGAGATTTCAAACAGTATTCTTGAAAGTGAATTAGTTTCATTTAAATATAAAATCTAGTCCAGCATGGTGGCCCATGTCTTTAATCCCAGCACTGGGGAAGCAGAGACAGGAAGATCTCTGAGTTCCAGGACTGCATAGAGACCCTGTCTCAAAATATAGGATCTGGTTCCTGACTTACATGTGAGAAATGCACCTTATCCTAGTCATTTTAAAACAAAGTTTGATTGCACAGTGTTCAACAGGATACTGCTTTTTCCAAACAGTCAAATTGCTAGCTAGAATCTCTTTCTTTTAGGATATTGTCACCTTGTCTAGATGTTTTTATCCACTTCCATCTTAAAATTTCATCATCTGTACTATTCTTAAATACATAGTCCTCAGACTTAAGTAACACATTTGTTTTCGATGCTACTACTAGATGAGTAGCAAGCAGCCTCTCCTCAGAATACACGGAAACACACAGACAAGATGGAGTTTGTGATTTCTAATGTGTCCCTAGTCTTTCACAAATAGCCAAGTCACCAATTAATACCCTCTGAGTGGTTCTCTGGATATGTCGGGTTTTTCCCCACTCCCAGGCTGGGGACATCAATTGGACATTCCACTTGAAGTTTCTCTCCAAAACTTTCCCTTTCTTTAGTGCTCTGCCCAGCCCACCCAGGGCCTCCATTATCTTTACAACTTCCTATTCTTATATGTTCTGGGCATCTGTGGGTGAGTATTATTACATTTGTTTCCAAGCTGGCTATAGATGTCTATTCATGGCTTTGAAACCTTTTATGTCTTCTTAGAGATAATTAGAGCATGCCATGTAACCATAGATTTGAGTTTATTTAGTTTCTTAAGGAAAAGCAAGATCATACTATATAATACTTTTCTAAGTAAGAATGTAAGATACTTTGGTTTCTTCTTTGCTGTTTTGAGACAGGGTCTGGCAGTCTTAGAATTCACTATGTAGACCACACTGGCCTTGAACTTACAGAGATCCACCTGCCTCTGCCTCCTGAGTATTGTGTGTGCCACTCTTCCCAGCAGTTCTGTGGTTTCTGAGTTTTAGAGATGCTTCTAAAAGTAAACATGGTCGATCCTTTCAGAGGTGTGGAAGTGGCAGCATGCTCAGGGCGTGGCACACAATGGTGTCTGGGTTGCCTTGGCATGGCAGATTTGCCTCTCTCTGTCTCCTAAGTTTGCAAATGCTGATGCTTTCCCTCTGCCTGAAACCCTGTGACCTCAAATTTAGCTTCCTAGAGGCTATCTCCTCTTTAGTTCTGATGTCTCTGAAGCCATACCCCAGAGGGTTTTCCTCTCTCCTCTCTAGCAGCCCTTCCTCATCCTCATCACCACTGTGCTTTCTTCAGGCTCTGACGGGTATGTAATCCAGCTCTGTGCACTTGCTTTCTGCTTGCTCGGTTGGTTCCACTGGGGCCTTGTTGTCTCCTTCACCACACTTCTCAGAGACCCGCGGGACCCAAAGCAGAACAGATACACCACGTCAACATTATCACTTGAATAGATTTTGAGGGGATGAATTAAGAACATTGCGTTTGGAATTGAAAGGTTTAGCAACAGTTCTTGTGTTTTGGTTTTCTTTTAGCGTTGACAACATAAAATAGTCTAACTTTTTTCTTAGCAGTTGTCCTCATCCAGCAGTAGTAGAATTGTGACCCATGATATCCCCATAAAGGTGATTCCTAGAAGATTGTGGAAAGACTTACAAGAACCCTCTGTCCCAGACTCGGATGTAAGTGTTGTCTGCAGTACTATTCTTCAACACACAATAAAGGGTGGGGATTGAATTCTCCATTGCTAGTTGTCGTCTTGCTGTGTATGTTACTTGAATTTATATAGTTTCTGAAAAGAGTGTGAGTCAATCAACAAGACTCCAGATGTGAGTATGTGCCTTTTTCTATGTATGTAATCCTGTTAAAGAGCTGATACCCATTTAGAAATGCCATACTTTCTGTATAGAAAGGGGATGGTGATGGCTTGTAACAAAAGAAAATAGAGCCTAAGTTATACTTTGGAAGGCAGTCTACAATGGCTCTTGGCTTTAGGTACAAATTCATGTTTCATAGGCCTAACGAAAGAGCCAGAAAACACATTTTGTTGACTTGGAACTTAGGTTAACAGTGACCTTCTAGCAACCTCTGCATCATTGCAAAGAAAGAGGATGCCAAATGGTCTTTTGTCTCTTGTATATATAAAAAGAAATCAAACAGATACCAGATGAAATGTGTAGTTGGTTAAAAGGTGTCTATGTAGGCTTGGAAAAAGCCAGCATTACATCAGTGCTGTTGGTAACATAGCTCAAATGACTCATGATAATGGCTGGCTTACAGAGTACACAGAAGGCCCCTGGGTCCTTAAACATTTCCCAGAGGAAGGCTTCTTGCTCAGCACTTGAGGTGTATTCCCCTTGGACCTGTATATAGGTATCTCAGCTGATGTACTGTGTTCCTTCTTGAACCAGAACAATGCTCTTGGGAGTATGGTCACCATGGTAACCAGAGCCAGGTATCCAGGTATTTTTATTTGCTTGAATAAGTTAGTGAAACTTTCAAAGTTTCAAAGGGAGTTTATTTGGAAAATTTAAAAATGTGATTCTGAGTTTTTGACACAAGTACATTTCACCGTTGTCAGCTGAGTACCTACTGTTATGGACTCCGTTAAGATTTCTGATCCGTGTGATTTCTCATACTGGTTTTTAGGTCAGTATTTATCTACCAGCCTTGAAGACAATGAAGAGTGTTGTGGAGAAAATGAAAAATATCAGCAATCATCTGGTAAGCGATTGATTACGCCTTCAGAAAAGAGCTGTGAGTGAGCTCCCGCCGTGTGAGTGGCATGTCCTGGAGGTGTAGGTACCCCCTCGTCACCACAAGGTGTCTCTGCTAGTGGGTTTCTCCCACAGAGGCCCCACTCGGGAGGACAGAGCTTGGTATTGCTATCTGGCCTTTAGGGACCTGTGCTTATGCCTTTCAGCTCTCATTCACTGGGGAAAACTTTCAAACTTGCCCTTAATCCCTCGTGTTTATAGTATATTGGGAACATGTTCCAACAGTTCTGGTAATTTGGACAGAGCATTGCAGTTTTTGATGGTCTCCTATTTGGTGCTGAGGATTAAATGGAAGGCTTCATGTAAACTGAGAGCGTATTCCATCACCGAGCTGAGTGAATGGTCGAAGCCCCAGTGCCTTTCACATGTTAGCATGTGTGGGTACATTAGACACTGACATACAGCTGGGCTCCCTTATTTTTCTATATATTTTTGAAGGTCCAAAAATAGCTCAAAATTGATGGACTGTCATCATTTACACATAGTGTGTCCTGAATTCGACATTTATTCACCCCTTAAGACCACATTCCATTATGTTCCTAAATCATTTCAAAGCCAATACCTACCTAACACACAAACCTGTGACTTTTCCAACCTCCAAGGCCACATCTCTGTCAGCCAGGCCCTCCCAGCAGATCCATACCGGCCTGGCCCTGTCATTTCCCTGCTTATTAACCCTTCCTACTCAGTCGCTGTGTCTCTCATCTCCTTGAAATGCTCAGCCATTGTCAGTGTTCAGCCCAAGCTCCTGTAGGGAACTCCCTGCGCTGAACTCCCCACCCCCCTCCGTAAATCAGTATCTTGAAAGCTTCTGTGTCAGAGTCCGGGGCTGGGCCGTCACCCAGTAGTCCGTAATTGATATGTTGCATGGATGGGAGTAACATTTAGCTCCTGGGAATCTTTACATCACAAGAGGATTTGAAACGTAGAAAGTGGTGGGGGTTTTGGTAGTGTTGTTGTTTCTCTCATGCGTCCTCACTTCAGAGCAGTGCTGCCCTCTGAATCAAAAATCCGGCTCCCTTGAAATAGCACACACTGTGCTGGCAGTGCTGTTCACCGCCTCTGCCACGGTGTTGATCCAGTTGTCAGCCTGGCTTCCTCTACGGTACCCTGGCCCAGAGGGAAAAGTCAGGCATTTAATTGAGGGATCATGTGCTTGTTCTTTCTGTCCTGTGGAAATGAGTCAGCAAAGGGGTTAGTGAGAGCAGTGGCAGTTGTTTCTCTTCTGGAGTGCTTTACAAATGCTAACTGGGATGTTACCGAGCTAGAACAGCCAGATGCATACGAGATCTTTCTGGGTACTGGGAGCCAGAGATCTAAAGAACTAAGTAGATGCTTCCAGGGGAAGCTGCATGTCTTAGTAGTTTGTACAATAGAGACAGTTGGAAATTATCTTGGTCCATTTCCACATTTCTAGTGAAACTTCCTAACTGCACCGACAGAGCATCAGTAAAGATCATGAGTGAGTCCCATACAAAGACACTGCAGATTCAGAAGGGGCTGGGGCTGCTGTTGCCTAACCAGGACAGAGAGCTGCAGCTGTGCTGGTGTCTGGTCTGGCCTGGCCTCAGTGTTCACAGAACAGCTTGGGGAGACAATGTCGGGCTCCGACATTCACTTTTTCCCCATGGGGTCCTCTCTTCAACTCCTGTTCTCCCTGCCTGATGTGGGAAGGTTATTTGTCAATCTGTTGTTTCATTGGTTGATCAATAAAGAAAACTGCTTGGTCTGATAGGTCAGAAAATTAGGTAAGGTGGAGTAAACAGAACAGAATGCTGGGAAGAAGGGAAGTGAGCCAGACACCATGCCTCTCCTCTCTGGTCAGATGCAATGGAGCAAGCCGCCAGGTCAGACATGCTGAATCTTTTTCGGTAAGACACCACCTCATGGTGCTACACAGATTACTAAATATGGGTTAAGCAAGATATGAGAGTTAGCCAAGAAGAGGCTAGATACAATGGGCCAGGCAGTGTTTATATGAATGCAGTTTGTGTGTTGTTATTTCGGCTGTAAAGCTAACCATGTGGGAGCTGGGCGGGACAAAAAGCAGGCCTGCCCGCCGCTTCTTCTACACCTGCCCTGGAACTATTGCCATAGGCCAGAGGAGTCTCCTCTGTTTTTAATCTTTCACCATGCCCATACTATTGGTTCTTTTATCTGGAAGGAGATTTGCCAATCAACCTGTGCATGACACGCTACATTTCTGGTTTGGTTGTTGGTATCTGCCTAACTAGTCTGCAGAAAGTCCCACGTGCAGTCTGCAGTCAGCATTCTGCCAGCCAGTAGCACAAACATGCTGCCTAATCTGGAAAGGGGAGGCATCGTCCATGTCACTAGGACCATCCTCTGAGCATTGCAGGCTAAGGATCTCAGGTCTGGGGAGGAAAGGACATCACCCTGCTGGCACAGCTCTGTTGTCATGCTGTAGTTTAGGACATGCAGCATTAGCATGCCCTGGAAACTGGTCAGCACATGATATCTGTCTCCTATGCTTATTGCATAAAATTTCTGAACTCCAAATCTTCTTGTGCTAGAAACAAAACAAGGTAGATTCTCTGAACTCAGATGAGCTCTTGTTTTTGAACTCCTGACATTATACACTATGTTTCCAAGCTCACAGCCTTCTAATCTAGTCGCTTCCTTGGAGTAAAAAGCTTTCATGTTAAGACTTTCAGTGAGCAGAGTTCTTCATTTCTTAACCCACGGTCCTATAATCCGGAATGATAAGTGACCAAAACAAAATGTAGACAGCAATATTTGTGAATGTTCTGGGGTACTCACTGGGGCTCCACAAAGCTCATATGTGGCCTGTTACCATTTACTTCCAACAACTGTGTGCTAATACCTATAGATTTGATTGCTTCTGAAAAACAGTGTGTTAGAAACAAATATCTATTAAGAAGGCAGCTTGCCTTGGCTTTGAATTCACTGCAGGCATGTGTACTGTACTTCCATGCTTCAAATTCTTTTTTTAAAAGATTTATTTATCTATTATTTGTATAGTATTCTGCCTGTATGCATGCCTGCAGGCCAGAAGAGGGCACTAGATCGCACTATAGATACTTCTGAGGTACCATGTGGTTGCTGGAATTGATCTCAGGACCTTTAGAAGAGCAGCCAGTGGGTGCTCTTAACTTCTGAGCCATCTCTCCAGCCCATCTTCAAATTCTTAAAGTCTGAGTAATGGAGCATTAGATTTCAACGCACACATGATCCAGAGTGCCGGACACATGATGCACTTAGTCAGCATGTGAAAGAATTAACAGCAGCCGACTCCCTGAACCTGCCACTCAGCTGATTTAAGATGCAGTTTTCTGTCCTCTCATGCACATCGACATTAGTTTCCTAAGCATCAGGATAAGAGTTTACTTTCCCTGCAACTCCCTTAATGATCATTTAGTGCCATTAGTTGACTCCTGACCAGCAGTACTGGTACCTGCTGTAAACTACTTGAGTGCACCAGAGCCATAAAATGCGTGACAGCTGCACTGCTGCCCCCATTATAGATACTGTGCCTCCAGCCGCAGGTTTCACTTGACCTAAAGGTCTGACTCCAAAGCCTTCCCTCTCCCTGAATCACAGTGCTTCTCACCCTAAATCCTTCTCAGCTCTTCAGTAAGCTGCTCCTACAGAGCTGCTTCTTCCAGCATCACATCTGAGCTCACCTCCAGCAGAGTACGCATTGGTAGGCATTGCTACTGGACATGGTCAGAAAACAGGCAACGTTAGCATGCCCTGGAAACTGGTTGGAAGTCTAGAGCCTGGGCCCATCTTAACCAGACCTCAGGGATTCTCCTGCACAGAAGTGTGATGATGTGGGGAAGGAGAGCTCTTGTTGCAAGAGCCACAGCCACAGCCTACCATGCTTCTTGCATTCAGTGAGAAAGAAGGAAATGGTCATTTCTGAAGGGTACATAGTTAAGGTGGTTTGATCCATCCTTTCTGATCTTTCCTCCCATATAATGTTCTTCCTCTTACCTGGCAGAGCATCTGTCCTGACAAGTTAGGATCCTTTCACTCCATGCCTGCTATAAGGGAGCTCTTACCTCCACTCCACCCTCATCACTTTGCTGGTCCCTCCAGAACCTTGATCCTTGACAGAGTGTCCCAGCAGGGCCCCTCCCTCTTCCCCCTGCTGTCTTCTCCACTAGGGGGATACCTTATTGATTTTAGGGGATATTTGAGTTCTGGGCTTTCATAAACCTCTCTGTGGTTGTTGGGGAAGGGGCTTCAGTGCCCTGTGAGGTGTTAGGTTTGTGACACTGCCTTGTTACCTGGCTTTTGTGGAAGCTGGTACCCATGTGCTGTTCTTTTTCCTCTTTTCAACTTTGGATTTTAATCAATTTGCAGGTTATTGAAGCAAACCTAAATGGAGATCTGAACCTAAAGATAGAAACTGAGTTGGTATGTGTGACAACTCACTTTAAGGATCTTGGAAACCCTATATTACGTGAGTTTTCTTGTGGGTTATATTTTGATTCTAATGAATTGTTTGAATATATATTGAGTTCTTTTAATGAAAACATTGAAATCTGGTTTTCTTTGTTTCACATTTGAGAAGGGTCTGAGATAAAATTTCCTGTCCTTATGACATAATGGCACTAGGAAAGGGGTCAGGCCACCAGGCACTAAGAATGATGCTTCCCTCCCCTGGGATTCAGGTCACAAACAGTGACTTCCAAGAACTCAATAGCTCTTTGTAGCTGGCATTTTCTTTGAGTTGCCAACCAGCTCCCAAATAAAGACACAGAGATTTATTATTAATTGTGAATGCTCAGCCTCACCTTAGGCTTGTCCCACTATTTTAACTTAATTCAACCTGTTCCTATTCATCTTTGGGCCTTTTTTTTTTTTTTTTTTTTTACCTTTCTTTCATTCTGTATGTCCTACTTTCCTGCTTCCTCCATGTCTTTCGGGCTCCTCCATCTCTTTGTTCCCTAAGCCTAATTCCTCCTAAGCAACAGATAGATACAAGACCCACCTCCATCATTCTCCCTACCTGGAAGTCTGCTTATACCTCCTCCCTTGCTATTGGCCATTCATCTTTGTACCAATCAGGTACCTTAGGCAGGCAGGGAAAAAAAGCACCACATCTTTGCATAGTTAAGCAGACATTCCACAACAGCTCTTCATTTGCCACTGTGCTCTGGAGGTTAAGATTCTCGTTTGGACTGGAGTCAACAGCTATCTTTCTCATTTTCTTCTCTAGTCAATTCAGTACCTGTGAAGTTAGATTGGCAAATGCGAATGTGATGCAGATGAACTTGGTCACTTTACATCTCATAAAGGTCAGGAAGGAATGTGAAATCAGTTCAGTGCACCTTGACAGAAGGGGTGGTTGTGCAGCTTGGTGAGCAGTGAGCCTAAATTAGACTCCTCTCCTCAAATAGGGAAGCAGCCAGGGGGCCAGAGAAGAGGTGTCTGGAATGTGGGAGAGCCAATTTCTGATATACATGTATTGTCAAGCGGATAAGATGCCTTCATCACTTTTACAAGTTGTAGTCTACTGGGTTACTAAAAAGAGCTGTATGGTTGATCAGATCATGAGTTCCTTGTTATGTCCAGAGATATTGGATTAAAAAGAAAAATGTCATTTCAGCCTCTGAGAGCGTCTCTCAAAACAGACACCCAGAAGACATGGTCGAGGTGCACATCGACATAAGGAAACTCCTCCAGTTCCTTGCAGGACAGCAAGTGACTCCCACTAAGGCTGTGTGTAGTAAGTTTGCTTTTTCCTTACCCACCTCTAGTCTGATATGCATACAGTCTTCTAAATGCAAATACGCCCAGTTCCAGGAACTGAAGCTCCCTGGGCAGTCCTTGAGCTAGAAGTATCTAGAGATGCTGAAGAGTGATGGTGAGCAGTGTGGTACCAGAAAGCCGGCAGCCATGCTGGACTGGCAGTGATACTGTCTGCACAGTCAGCGCAAGCTTTCCCACAGCAGCGGAGTTCTTCAAATTTCGCATAATCAGAGCCCTGTATATGCTTTTGCCTAGATCTGAGTTTCAGCTTGAGCCCATTGCCTTTCCTTTCATTGCCTACCTGACCTGTGCTCACTACCAAAGTCTCCTCCGTTGTTGGTTATTAATGGCTTGGACCGCATCCTGGCTCTAGTTACACACTGCCCTGTTCCTCTTCCCCTGCTCTCCCTACTGAGCTAGGAAGTTCATCAAGAGCTTCTCAAGGCTCTTTGTCTCCTTGTGTGTGGTTTTTTTTTTTTTTTTTTTTTTTTTTGAAAAGGGCATAGCAAATGGCCTAGACGTGACATCCCTCTCTTTGTGGAAAGTGCCTGGGATGACCTCTCATCCACGAAGCTGTGGGAGATGACCTGGGACTCGATCCTATAGTAATGGAACAGAAAGTTCTGGGTAGTTCTGTCAATGACCAGCCTTTCTGAAAGAGAAAAGGGACGTGTCCTAGTTAGGGTTACTATTGCTGTGATGAAACACCGTGACCAAAAAGCAGCTTAGACAGGAAAAGATTTATTTGGCTTACATTTCTACATCACTGTTCATCATCAAAGGAAGTCCGTACAGGAACTCAAGCACTGCAGGAACCTGGAGACAGAAGCTGATGCAGAGGCCATGGAGGGATGCTGCTTCCTGGCTTGTTTCTCATGGCTTGCTCAGCACGCCTTCTTATAGAACCCTTTGCCACCAGTCCAGGGATGGCCCCACCCACAATGGACCGGGCTTTCCATCAATCACTAATTAGGAAAATGCTCCTTATAAGCTTCCTTACAGCCCAGTCTTACGGAGGCATTTTCTCAGCTGGTGACTAGCTTGTGTCAAGTTCACATGAAACTAGCCAGTACGGGATGAGACAGCACAGAGAGACTGTGTGAGAGGCCGTGGCGCGAGGACACAGGGAGGAGTTTGGTGGTGTGTAGCACAGCCTCTCACAGTGCACAGGACCTCAAGCACTTAGACCATGTACTCTGGTTGCCTCACTTTGGGTACCTGCTTTTACCAGGAAGGCTAATTTGATGAAACCAACCTGGTTTTCCCCCTAAAGCCTAGGTAGCTTCATTCTTTCATCTCTCACACTGTCCCCAGTGTGTGGCAATAGCATGTGCTGTGGCCCCTCACGAGCCCTCAGAGGGAACAAACACCAAGCATAGGAAATGTCTGTGGCAGACATGTGACAGGGAGGATGAAAATCTGTCTTTAACGCCTGGGTCTTTTTCTCCTAGATATTGTGAGTAACAGGATTGTTCATTTCGATTTGCTTCTGGATGACATCTCCCTTCAGTATTTCATCCCAGCCTTGTCCTAGCACCATCTCAGCAGACTTCGGAGCACAGAGACCTCTGTCGTGATGAGAGAAGCCCTGGATGGTGTGCAGGGCAGCTGCCCGTCCTCAGTCCTCACAACACCACAGGCTTGCACTCTGCTCTTTCTCTCCATGCTGGCATAGGTACAAGTGGAATTAATGAAGCAGAGTTAGATAATCATTCCTTCATATTTCTCAAGACCAGCACTTGTCCCCTTATCCCATGGATCTAAGACATGAAGAAGAAAAGACGGAATTTTTTTTAAGGGTCTTTTGTTGTTTTGTTTTCCTTTGGTGTTAGAGATGAGATCAGGGCCTTCTCTGTGCTAAGCATGTGCTCTGCCACTGAGTTGCTCCCTAGCCCATCTAAAGTGTGAGTAGTAGTTTGTCACTGATGTTTCAAGCTCATCGTGTGTATAGCATTGGTGTTGCAGTCAGAATTCACAGCAATACTACTCAGCTAGTTCCCAGCTTCGTCCCTGAAATGCTGCAGTTGTCTGCTTTCAGAATTTCAGCATGCTCATCTCTCCCAACCGCCATGTCTGAGAGCTCAGTGCAAACCATGCAACCCCTCTGTCCCTGGCAGCATGCCTGGTTTCTCACCAATACAGCTACAACATGTGGAACCTTGCCCAACTTACTGAAGGTTCAAGTTCACTTCCTTCTCACTGCCTGAAGAACCTCTCAGCCTGGGGAACCTGCAGAATTTCACAGCCTGGGGAACCTGTAGAGCCTCACAGCCTGAGGAACTTGCAGAACCTCTCCTCTCAACCTGGGGAACCTGCCGCTAGGGAGCCTGAGATCCTGAAAACTAGCAACCAGTTTCCATCTTGAACTTCTCCTTCTGTATACTTTTCTCTTGAGCCCACTTTGATTTTAAGTTATAACTTATTTTACTTTTTTGTAGTGCTCAGGATCAAATCCAGGAATGGAAACATGTTAGACAGACAAGCCCTCTATGCCAGACTATATCCCTAGTCATCTAAATCATAATTTTGTATAATTCTTCCACAGTTTCAGAGTCACCTTTCTCTTAAGCACATTGTGTTTTTGCATAAAGCAGCTGAAGCTTGGCCATCATAGGCAAGGCTGTGTTCTGCTCCTGTTTTGGAGCTGCCTCACCCTGGAAGTTGTACTTCCTCCCAAAACACCCTAGCAGGCTTCCTGATTTAACTAGGTGTCAGGTGTCCCATGAAGTGGTATCAGAAACTGTTTCCATGTCAGAGTTAAGATCTAAGTTGCTAGGATAAGATTTTAAAAAGGCGTGTGGGGTATTTAGGGAAAGTATTGTTTCTTAAGCGCTGCTAGGATAATATATTTGCTGCTGTTTCAGTTTTTATTAGACAGGTTCTCGTGTAGTTTAAGGTGGCCTTAGATGAGCTGGAGCTAATATTGGCCTTGAACTGCTGAGCCTCCTACTCCCCAGGTGTTTAGATGACAGATATGCGCCGCCATGTCTCTAGCTCTACTGATATTTAATAAGATAGATTTAGTTAAACTAACATTTTAAAATTAGGGATTTTTTTACATTGTTAAAGCATTTCTTCGGTTCATAATGAGAGGCAGTCCAGGTGCCATGATATAGCCTCAAAATCATGATGCAAATGAATGTTCAGGAAGTTCCCTATGAAGCTTCTTTTTCTGTCCAAGTGTCAGTGCTCACTTGTCTCTGAGGTCCCCACTGTGCCACATGCTGTTGGTGATGACTTTGCTTAGTAACTTAACATGGGCGAGAAGAAGCCCTCACTGGCAGTCAGGGGGCTGTGGTCTTTCTGGTTCTTGTCACAACTTTCTGCATAGTGTTCATAGCTGTATCTCACAGATCTGAAGTCAAAGCAGGGAGCTCAGAGCGGGGTTATGGGAATTTGGAGCTACTTTGTGGAACCTCGTCCTGAGGTGAGAGCAGAGTTTTGCTATGTATAGAAGGAGCATGGTGTCTGAGACTTGGAGGCATTTCCCCTTACTCTGATTGCCTAAGAATGCTTTCCTGAATGTTAGAACCAGTGAGGTACCCCCTGACCTTGCCTGCCAGAGCTCAGAACCCACATCCCTGGTAACCATGCCTTGAACTGAGATTTAAGACCAGCCTAACAACATGTCAAAAATGCAGAATTCTTAATGTAGCCATTTTTGCCAATGTCCAAGCAGCCTTTTTAATCCTGTGGGCATCCCCTGGTCCAGCAAGGACCTTCCTACCCATCAGGTCTCCAGACTGAGTGTGTCCTGCCCTGCATCCTGCTACAAAGAAGCCTGCTCTTGGAAGCCTGAAAGGCGGTTCAACATTAGTTTTGACTTGAGGCAGGAATACTGGTTCTTCTACCAGATGCAGTGGCCGATGACATATCGGTAAATGTCACCCAGTTGGTCAAGTGTCTGTTGTTTTTAAGAGACAAAATTCTGTACTTTTTTATTTTAAAGACATTGGGATATCAAAGTGCACAGCCTAGAGGTTCTTTCTTGATGGTTCAGTCACGTAGTCACCCCACCTTTCACTCTGTGCTTTCCTCCTGGACTACTTATTCTTTCCTCTCTGTTTCCATTCTTAGTGGTTCTGGACAGCTTTCTAAACTCCTCCCCAGGTGCCCAGGCCTCTGGTAATGACCATCCTTTACTTTTGCTGTGAGGGCCCAATGTGAGGTTCTTGACTCTTGTGGTTCTGTATCAGTGTTTGTATATTGAGTACATGCATACCTTAGCCTTCACAGCATGGCTTTGCCCATGGCCATCTTTGTATAGTGAGTCTGTCTAGAAATTCTGTATGGCCTGCACGCGCTGCAACCATTGCAAAGCTTGATGGCATTGCCATTTCCACGAGGGTGGACTTCTGCATTCAGACTTTGATGGCAGTGAGGCTCATCCCCCCCCCCTTTTTTTTCCCTTTTAATGGCCCTGAGTAGTCTAGCTCTGCTCTGCTCACATTGTCCCATGTGAAGATACCAGACCCAAGCAAGTCTCTTACAAAGTCTCAGAATGTGGGGGAGCAAAATGTCCAGCTCCCACCTATTTTTTCCACTGTAGAATCAAATACAGGGACTTTCTCCATGTGTGGTCCTGTGACCTTGGTAGAGCAGTCTTAGAGTTACCCTGTCTTTCTGCTCATGGTTTTGCATTTCTCTGTGGCCCAGTGGGTACCACAACTTCACTTTGGCATTCAGGGGATTCAGGGTGATGACCTTGCTCTAGTTGGATTATGTGACAACATGGAGAAGTCCTAGATTTCTGCTCCGCCATTTTACTAATCCCACACTCCAACTCTGTGCTTCTGTGTGGATTCTGATGGGGAATCTCAAAGGGAGCCTGGGCTTGTGGGTTTTCTCTAAGCAGTGTTCAACTAGGAGGTGATAAATTAGGGTCACTTGCACATTAGGGAGTGTGCATGCAGTTTGCAGTGGGAAAACTTGAAAGTGCTCCCTTTGATTAATACTTATGCTCGTAAGACTTCTTACACAGGTTATAGTCAAAGCTGAGCACTGTTCTAAATTAAGGATTTCTTAACGTGAATGACTGGGGAATTGGCAGGTGATCTCATCTGTGTGATGCAATGTCATTTCCTAATGCTGCAGGACAAAGCACTACATGTATGGTAGCAAAGCCAGTGGGATGTTGGTGTTCAGTAGGGCAGAGAAGGCCAGGGAGTGGACATCTAAACCCGCTAGCTCTGGGCGGTTTTTATTTCAGTGTTTTTATATGTGTATGTTTTCTGGCAATTTTGTAACCAACTTTGTAATGAAAATATTTTTATAGACTTAAATAAATATTTATTATTTGACTATTACTTGAAATTTATTAACACACATATTCATCTGGCAACTTTAATTTGCTGAATGTTATAATTTAGGCTTCATTTTCACAGCATATCCTTATTTTCTACAGTGGGAAGTAAGATTTTATTTTTTTTTTTACCATGTTGAAGTTATACTGGGTTCAGAGTACTGGAGCCTGGACTGATAAGACCATTTTACAGAAAAAAATTTCTTCTTATCATGGGACCAACCTGAATAGACCCTACACGGACACGTTAGTTAGCTTTCCTTCATCGTGACAACGTGTCAGAGATAAGCAGCTTCTAAAGAAGAAAGGTTGGGGCTGATGAGATGGCTCAGTGGCTAAGGGTGCTTGCTGCCAAGCCTGACTCTCTTGAGTTTGAACCTATGACATACACTGTGGAAGGGGAAAACCAACTTCTCAGTAAGTTGTCCTCTTATCTCCATATGTATGTATGCAGTGGCATGCATGCATGTGCACAAAGACACACATATACAAATAAATGTAATGTACTTTCTACTAGACAAAAAGCAGAGAGTAGGTGGAGGCAGATATCCCTTTCAAGGACACACTCCCAGTAATTAGCTACCTTCCTCCAGGCCCCACATCCTGCAGGTCCCTCCATGTCTAGGCAACTGGAGATCAAGTCTACATGTGGACTCGTGGGGGCATCTGAGCTCTAACCTGGGTCATAACTGAGGCACAGTGCCTAACACTGTCTGCAGAGGAACCTGAGCACTTTATTAATGTTTCTTAGTCCAAGCATTCTGGGAGAGAGCAGCTAAGCCAGGATTCCTCACAAACAACTGGGCAATCAGTGAGAAGCACAGGGACGGGACAAAGAAATGACACGTGCCTGTGCGTCCACTGTCCGTTTCACAGAGCAATGCTGTTGCCAGCAGCGCTCCAAACGATGCTGGACTCTACACTCTAGCACCCTGCGGTGAGACCTGCCTCTTCCCAGCACCCAGTCTTGGATAATCAGTGGCCACTAAGGGGCCACCAGTGGGTGGTTGGAGCTAAAGAAAATTCAGCACTCTGGTGCATTTCTCAATTAGAAGGCATATGGCACCACGTGTAGGTTTTACAACCCAACAAAACCTAGAAATTGGCCTCGTTTCCAAGGGACTGATGGCCACGAGCTCCCAACAGCACAGGGTGCATAGGTGCTTTGCCTATGAGTGTAGTATAGGCAAAGGACTCCAGTGACATCTGCTACTCTGCAGTTCAGAGCTTCAGTCAGTGTGTCGGGTACACGTGACACCACTCGGTTACCATAGGGCCCTCCACCCAGGTAGCCTGTTTCTAACCCAGCGTTATTATAAGCTTAAGGTTTCAGAAGCTCCATGTGTGAACACCCTAAGCCCTCTCACCATACACATGTTCATTTATCTGTCATCATCTTCCTTACAGAGACAGCATCTTATATAGCTTATCCTGTGAGGTTCCCTGCCTGAAGGGAAAAACACGCAGGTGGCCAGAGAGAAGTAAGAATCAGAATGAGTTGAGTTTCTGCCCGGGATTTCTGTACTTTAATCAGTTCTTTTCCCTTGTGGGTTGCTGCCAAAGAGGCAGAGGGTATAAGGAACCCTTCTTGTAGGTGGATAGCACAGGACCATTGCCTCTTTCCTAAGGTCCCACTCCACGTTCACACTGGGGCTTTACCAGTTCCTGGAGCATGTTGCATTTTCAAATCAAGAATGCGATGCTCAGCATGGCTTGAATGTTTATTCCTCCTATGTACCCGATGGACCTCCTTGCTGACTGAACAAGCTGTAAGTACCCAGGAGAAGGAACAACCGCTTTATCCCAGATCTGGGGAAAAGAGAAGCCATACACTGGACACCAGGTTTCTGAATCTGCCTTTGCACTGTCGGTCCATAATGTGTGTATGTGTGTGATCTAGATTTAAAAAGGTAGCACAGTGTCTCAAATGATGTGGTTCATACTTCAATATGGCACATGCATATGTGTCATTGTCTATTTCACAGAGCAAAACATTCTAGAAGAAAAACAAGGAGTGGAAACAAGAATAGAGGTAGAGGTAGGCACAAGAAGCCAATACGATGACTGTACACTAATCAATTAAAATATACTTATTCTACTATGACCCTAAGGGTGCAGTGATGTAGGAAGTCCTTCTGTATATGTGTTGTTTTTATTGGTTAATGAATAGAGAATCTACATTGGCCTGTGATAGGACAGAGTAGGGCTAGGTGGGGAAAACTAAACTGAATGCTGGGAGAAAGAAGACAGAGTCGGAGAGATGCCATGGAGCCACCAGAGGAGAAAGAGGCAAGCCACCAGTTGGAACCTTGCCGGTAGGCTACAGGCCTCATGATAAAATATAAAATAATAGAAATGGGTTAACCAAAGATAAAAGAGCTAGCTGGCAATACACTGGCCAAGCAGTGGTTTAAATAATACAGTTTCTGTGTGGTTATTTCGGGAGTCTGGGCAGTGGGAAAATGAACAAGTGGCCTCTTACTACAGTGCAGTAGTAGCACGCATACCTTGTTAGTAGCCAACAGGTCTCTAATTGGACTTAAGACCACTCAACAAAAGTGAGACCACACCTGTACTAGAAACTAGCCAAGTGCCCAGAGATAGTGGAATCATGGATCATAGAAGAGAGCCTACAACCTCCACTTATTAAACCCACACAGTTCTGAGCCACACTCTGAATATTTATCCTTGCCCACAAATAAATGTTTTTCTCACCCCTCAACAAGGAAATTTCTTTGTCCAGTAGACAGAGACCATTACAGAAAACCACAAGTTATCAAAATGCAGAGTTCTAGAACCTACTCTACATCAAAACTTCTGCACCCAAGGTTTAGGGAACATTGCGGAAGAGAAACAGAACATTAGCTTATGAGGTTGTCTCTCCTAGAAATGGCAGAGAAGCTACACCCATGAAGTCTCACCAGCAGGGCTGCTGTACATGACCTGAACAAGGTCAACACTAAGAGTCGTGCTAACATGGATGGAAGAAAATACAGGAAGCCTCAACCTTGACAAAGAACTAAAGGGAACTAAGAAACAAGTCTTACTGTTGGGAGACAGAGTCTTCCCCCAGGGACAAGCATGCCAATTAGTTATCCAGTGCCAAATGATCAGCCCTGAAAACATATACATACAAGTAACGTTGTAAGGACTGTGCAGGTTGTATTTATATATTGAAGCTGTGCGAGTGTGTGTGTGTGTTGGCAATTAAATAAAAAAGAGCCAGGTTTTATTTATATATTCAAGTTTGTGTATGTGTGTGTGTGTGTGTGTGTGAGAGAGAGAGAGAGAGAGAGAGAGAGAGAAATTAAAGAAAAAGAGTCAGCTAGATTGTATTTATATATTGAAATTGTGTGTGTGTGTGTGTGAGAGAGAGAGAGACAGACAGACAGACAGACAGAGCGCAATTAAAGAAAAAAAGTGAGCCAGGCAGTAACGATTCATGCCTTTAATCCCAGTATTCAGGGGGCAAAAACAGATGGATCTCTGAGTTTGGGGCCAGCCCAGCCTACACATTGACTTCCAGGGCAGCCAGGGATACAGAGAGAAACCCTGTCCCAGAGCCCTGCCTCCTCCAACCCCAAAAATTAGGGGGAGCATTAATTTAAATGACACCAAAGTGGGAGGGATAGGAGAAATGAAGGGGAAGAGGAGAAATGATGTAATTATAAGCTAAAAAAATTTACATTCTTTAAAATTTTGGGGGGGGCTGGAGAGATGGCCCAGAAGTTTAAGAGTGCAGGCTGCTCTTCCAGAGGTCCTGAGTTTAATTCCCTGCAACCACATGGTGGCTCACAACCATCTGTAATGAAATCTGGTGGCATACATTCAGGGAGAATGCTGTGTATGTAATAAATAAATAAATAAATAAATCTTTTTTAAAAATTTGAACCAATAAATTTCCTCAGAGAACATATTATATGTATTTGTATTTTCTTTTTCTTTTCTTTTTTTTTTTTTTTCCGAGGCAGGGTTTCTCTGTGGCTTTGGAGCCTGTCCTGGAACTAGCTCTGTAGACCAGGCTGGTCTTGAACTCACAGAGATCCGCCTGCCTCTGCCTCCCGAGTGCTGGGATTAAAGGCGTGCGCCACCACCACCCGGCTATGTATTTGTATTTTCTTTTAAAGAGTGTTGAAACAGGTTAGATTTTAAAAAAGTGGTCATGTTGATTCCCTGTTCTCACAAAAGCTATTAAGAGAAAGAAATCACAGTGGTCTCCAAAACCTACAGCATCGTCATCATCTCTACTATGCTTACTGATGCTGTGCACACAAGGAACAGTTAGGGGATGGTGTTTGCCCAAATGCCCAGTGGTCAAAGGAGCAAAAGCCCTTGTTCTAGATATTTTTACTTTGAAGTAAATGATAATCATGGAAGATTATAACAGACATAGACAACATTTGTATTTCAGTTATGTGGCCAATAACCTCATCTCTCTTCTCTCCTTTCCTTCATCAACTCCCCTCTCTCTAGTGGGGAACTGAGCCCAAGGCTTCACACATGCTCTGTCACCTAACTACAGCTCCATCCCTAAAGTTCCCACAGTTGGTATCAGATGTAGCAAAACCGTTTTCCTGTCACTTAAAGATGACGTTAAATGTGAACACTGTCCTGGCATTACAGATGACAGGTCACCCTGCTGTTTTTCACAAAGCCATGTACTTTAAAGTACTTTAAGCTCTGTGTCCTTTAGCAAGCCACTGTTGATCTCTGTCCTTTCAGGGCATCCTTTGAGGAAATAGCCTCCTAGCTGCCCAGCGCTCCTCTGTGCAGGACGTTTCACAGGGGGAGCCTGTCATTGGTTCATTGCCCTTCATATGCTAATGAGAGCAGGGCACGTTCACTGCTCAAGCTCCTAGGGAGGGCGGGGCAAGTTCACTGCTCAAGCTCCTAGGGAGGGCGGGGCAAGTTCACTGCTCAAGCTCCTAGGGAGGGCGGGCCAGGCCTGGCTGGACCAAAACCCTTCTGGGGACATTCTGCACTCACCCAGCAGAGGCAGTTGTGATCTTTCTGCTGAGCAGAAGACCCCATGGGAGCAGGCTGCCTGATGTGCTGGAGGGTGCTCGTCACAGCCTGGTCCCTGTTCTCCTTAGAGCACTCCGCTCCAGGAACCAGCTCAACCAATGGTAAGTTTCAGTTCAGTCGCAATCTCAGTAATCTACTCTCACCCCATGCTGTGCCACCACACTCAAATTGTCCAGATGCTGTATCTGATGCTCTATGAGTGCTGGGACCCTGAGGGTAGCTGGGTCTGGAAAATTGCTGTAAAAGATGCTGAGTATCCAAAGATAGGCAATAGGAGACATCTACAGGCTTGCTGCTTAAGAAAGGACTCAGTAGCCTGTGCATTGCTTATTACTGAAAGGTGGAGTGATGGTGGCCTGCTCTTGGGTAGTTTTCTATCAAGTGTGGTTTGAAAGTGAATGTTAGCTGTGAAATAATACTTATCGGAATCTGGGCTGGAGAACTGGAAGGCAAAGCTGACTTCCTACAAACATCCTAGAGTTATCTTCCCCGTATCTTTTGCTATGCATCTATCATTGCTGCAAATGTGTAGCTGCCCAGAACTAAACCGAATGTCGGATGCCATCCACAGCACCCTAGCATACAAGTACATGTCTTGGGACGCACCCATGCCTTTGGTCAGATGAATTGCTTCCTTTATACTGTGAATTGTATAGACAAATGTTTGTCGTTTTGTTTAGACCATTTGAATTCTTCAGGAGATGCTACTTGCATGCAAGTATTTATCTATCCTTTTCATTGCATACAGTTTAAGTGCCTTACTCCTTTTCTGCAGAAAGAAGGACTCCTTAGGCAATTATCTATGTCAAAAGTTGGCATTAAATCTGAATGGAGAATTTGCAGTTTCGAATAACGCTTCCCAAAGAGATGGCTTTTATTCAAAGCTAAGAAAAGACCAGTAAGAGTTGGGTAGTTGCTTTCATTCTTTGCCTTCTAGAAGATTCTCTTGAGGCCCATTCCAGAGGGATTTCTGTCCTTACGTATTAATTCCATGCCATCCCTTCTTTTTCCCCTTAACAAGGGGTCCTGTCAAGTCCTTGATGGCTCCTAAGTGAAGCCACCTGCCTTAACCCTCTCCAGAATGTTTGTGCCTGGAGTGTCTACAGGGTGTCGCCTGCCCTTCTCCAGCTGGCTAACGTATCTGGTTCTCACCATAAGTGGAGCATGCCTCTGGCCTCAGCTGTAGGCCTTCCTCTAGGCCATGCTCCCTATCGTTCTAGTGAAGTGCTCAGCAGATCCCAGGCCATGGGGAGTCAGGCTGAGAGTGTGGATAGCCAGTGATCCCATTTGTTGGCTGGATAGGGCAGTTTAAGAACACAGCACCCACATGATTAAAAAAGACAGAGCCCAGCCACAGGTTACCAGGGTGTTCTGAGGCAACGGCCATTTCCTTCTCCCTGTGGCTGAGCCATAGCATCGTTGTCTAATGATGGGGAAGCTAATTCTTGATCTCACTTCATTTACACCCTCCGAGCCCAGACTGACAGTGTATTTCACTTTTTTTTTCATTTTTTTTAAATATAAGTTTTTATTGAAAAAAAAATTCCCGCCTCCTCCCCGCCTCCCATTTCCCTCCCCGTCTCCCTTTTCCCCTCCTCCTCCCTCTCCTCTCCCCCTCCCCCCACTCCTCTCCCCCTCCCTCTCCAGTCTGAAGGGCAGTCAGGGTTCCCTGCCCTGTGGAAAGTCCAAAGTCCTCCCCGCTCTATTGTGAGCTCACCAAGGCCAGCTGGACTGCGACTGAAAAAGCATGGGATAAAACCTGACTCTCTGAATATGGCGGACAATGAGGGCTGCTGAGAAGCCAAGGACAATGCCACTGGGTTTTGATCCTACTTCATGTTCTGGCTTTGTGGGAGCCTAACCAGTTTGGATGTTCACCTTCCTAGACCAGGATGTATTTCACTTTTTTTCAGTCCTGCCACTTCCTGGAGTCTTTGGTTAGCAAGTGTGACCGCCACAAACTTTGAATTTGTCATCTTCATTACATCCAATTCCATTCACAAAGGGCAAAGGTGGCCATCAGGTCCCGATGCTGGGTGTGGCTGTCTCCCAGAAGTCCCAGTGGCAGGTGTCTTTACTCTTGGGCTCACTTTAAAGGTGAGGTGTTAGATCTGACACATGGCATCCAGGGCAGGGCGTTAAGAGAGGAAACTCTGTTTGCTTACAAATAAATTGCAAATTGAAACCGACTCATTCCTTAAGGACAAACCCGCTTTGAGTTAATAATAAAGCCGCAAAGTACACATTTCCCCAAATTCCTGCACTTACCCCGACAAGCACAGAAGAGAGAAAACCACAGGGATTAACACAGAGAGAAGACTGGAGACCACCATTGGCTGTTCTTAAAAAAACAGGACACTGGAATCAACAGTGGCCCTTTAGTCTCCATGGGCCACAGAGGCCCTGCTTACTCACCCCGTGGAGATGAAGCAGCTTCCAGCAAACACAGGCTGTTGGCAGGTTAGCCTCCCAGCAGGCTCTTCCCTGTATCCCACGGTTCCTTCCCTTTCCCACCTGGGAAGGAGCTTTGTTCAGGAAAAGCGTTCCCGCCCTGCCAATTAATACTCTCCTCTGCAGTTTGGTGCAGACCCACAGACAGCTCTAGAAGGAAGGAATTTCTAATTTCCCAAATAAGACAAAACAAGACTGAGTTTTGTAGACTCTCCGGGGAGGTTGAGAAGTTTCTGTAAATTAGGAGAACTACCAAACACTTTCTAAAGCAGTAAGGGGCTACTTTACAAACCACAGAGCCCTTGGTCCATGCCTCTGAATGGCAAAGTGGGAAACGAGATGAGAGGTACCCACAACAGTTCCTTCTTTGGGTCTCCAGAAGAAGGGGTACCTTGAGAGATGATGCAGAGGAGCTTAGAGTGCTCCCCCTGAGTCTGTGTGTGACGGAAATGATTCTGCTGCCCCCTGGGGTGCCTGGGTTTACCAGCTTATAAAGCTGTTTTCCCTACCAGATCTCACTCGCTTCTCTTGCAGTAGCTTGAGGGGTTGATTTATTCCAGACAGTCACATAAAGATCCCCAACCTAAACAAACCTGTCTCCTAAGGAGAGAGTGGAGAAGCATGTTTTCTGATCAGGAAAGTACTGTAGCAGTATATCCTTTCCTCCGTGCATGACAGGTACTCTGACACGAGTTCTCAGTATAGAGAACAGAAACCTCAAGCGTCCCATCGCCCTATGTCTTGCAGTGAGTGTGGGGGGAGGCTGGCGCACTGAGTGTGGTGTCCAGCACCAGCGAACACAGCACACAGCCGAGGACATTACTGAGGACCAGAAAAGGTGAGCTGGCCCTGTTCTAGGCTTGGGTGGGGGTGATGAGCTGGACTGCAAACTGTGTACTTGGAAATGCTTCTTGCAAAAGGAATTGGGTTTGGTTTAGATTTGCCTATGTCATTTGTATGGATGTTCCCTTTCATGTATAGGCATTCCTGGTGTCCGCAGAGGTCAGCAGAAGGCATCAGGTCCCCTTGAGTTGGAATTACAGATGCATGTGAGCCACCATGGGGTTGCTGGAAATTAAATCCTGTCCTCCGCAAGAGCCCAGTGCTCCTAACCTCTGAGCCATGTCCCCAGCCTCAGACAATGAATGGTTATAGCTTGGACATGAACTGCCACCAACCCTACAAAGGCTGGGAAGTTGAACACTTGCTCCCAGCTGGTGGCCTTATTTGGGGAGCTCGTGAAGAGGTGGGACCTGGCTGGAGGAAACAGGTCACTGGGAGCACATTCCCGGGGCTCTGTATCTCATCCTTACAAATAGTGTTCGTTTTTTAAATTGTTTGTGTTAGACATTTTGTCAGAGTGACAAAACATGAGCAGGACGGTGGCGATGGTCCACTCTTAGTTCACAGGAGGAAATGTAAGACGGTGGCGATGGTCCACTCTTAGTTCACAGGAGGGAAAGCAGGATGATTTTGAAGGAGCTGCCAAGATTAAATAATTGTTCGTACTCAGAACTGTTTTACCCAGACTGCTGTCTCCATAACTGATTACATGTGCCTGTGCTAGCCCAAAGACTAGCCTGGCCCATGAGGTCCCAAAGTCTGGCTCAAAACAGCTGTGCATAAACTTAGAAAAGTCCAGAATCTGTCTACCTTTCCCTGCACTCTGCCTCAGAAGGGCCGAGCTCTGCTGTAGCACCCCGGTCACTCACACCCCAGGCTTTCCCTATGCAGTGCCCTACCCTGGAGGAGGCTCTGCGCCTGCTCACACGGAGAGGCTACTCTTCCCCTTTCAACCGTAGCAGCAGATGCTACTGAGAATGCATGTGCCAGGCAGGCATTTGAGACATCTCCAAGGACTCTCTGCCTTCATCCCCGAACAATGCCCATCACCCTTCCTACCAACCCAACAGGGTTGCCGGCTATGGGCGGCAGCTCCTCTGGAGAAACTAGACATGAGCCATCCGTCAAAGGGCACAGCACACCCTCTGTCCCATCACTCCTCCCTACTCCTCCGTCAAAGGGCACAGCACACCCTCTGTCCCATCACTCCTCCCTACTCCCTTCTAGTTCAGCATATTTGTGCTGCTCTGAGGACGTGTGTCCCCTTAAACTCCGTTGCCAGCGGGCTGCTGGTGGCAAGATGTGGCACAAACATCTTCCATGCCCCTCTTCCAAGGCCTGAACCAGTCACACCAGCTCAGCCTTGGAACACATCTGTGCTCTGGCAGGGCATGCCGGGCAGCTGCGGTGCAGGCTTGGTGTAGGTGGCTGAGACTCGGCTGCTCCTCTGAGTTGGACTGAACAGGTCCCAAATTCCAGTGTGGGACACTTCTCCTCATTGCCAAATCTCAGTACCCTTCCTGTCCCATCTGTCTACCCTATCAAGTTTCTGCAGACAAGAGGTGAAGGAGTATTCAGGAGAATGTTTGCCTGCCTGTCTTTTAGCTCACTGTCTGCTTCTGTGACCTGGCCATTCTTTCACTAAAGACACCAAGAGGCGGGCGACAACAATTGGGCTGTCTTTATTACTGCTTAAAAATACCTTTGTTCATTGTCACTGCTGCCAAAGATTGTTCAATTTGGTGGGTTTATTTCCCCCCATGCCTCTTTAAAATCACCTGCCCTTTTGTTCTGAAGCTCTTCTCCCGCCGACTTTGGTGTTAAAATATTTGATACCGTCACGCAGGAGTTATAAGAAATGACCCCTTTGCTGAGAGTAGCAAGTAGACTGGCCCTCCAGCACGCACTGTGGGGTCCACACAACGGACAGACATTAGGAGCTCTTTTCCACAGTCCCCTGACCTCCAGAGTGCTGCAGGCCTTTGAGCCTGCAGTGAGGTATGCTGGTTCCAAGGTTTTCTTCTTGTTGACGCCCCCTTTTATGGCCATCGAAAGGCGAGCACAGTGAGGGCTAGACAGCATTACCTCCGGAATTACTTCATCGTTTAACAGAGACCCTCGCACCTGCTTCCTCTTTTATCTTCACATTTAGGCTGGTTGATCGCTTTGGGGCTTATCCACCTCTTTCCGTCTACATAATGTCCTCGTCTGCCCTCTGCTGGTGGTGTCCTGGTTGTTGCATCAAGAACCACGCTCACGAAAATCGGATAAAACTAGCCAGGTTTTTTGGTCTTTGTACAACCTCAATGAAATTAAAACACACACACACATACATACATACACGTCCTCCTCATGCCATCGGCACACACCAAAGCTAGAAAAAAAAGCTACAGATTTAAATGAATAAAAAGAGTTGAATGCATTTTCACAAAAAAAGTAGAATCCAGCACCAAAGGATCAGACTAAAGCCCTTAACTATAATGGAACAGCACGAGAGGCCCTTACTGGAACGGCAGCCCCAGAACCAGCCTTGGGATGCAGGCTCCTTTCTTTTCCATATAGAGGAAGACGGGGGGGGGGGGGGGGAAAAAAAAG
>NW_026067920.1:11298603-11355974 GCF_014885135.2 Alexandromys fortis | reverse complement strand
CACCCAGCGGCCAGCAAGAGACAGAGACATGAATAGGCACGCCATGTAGAGTGAGGTTGGATATTTATTTAGTGGTTATCGAAGAGAGGGGAGAAGGAGAGAAGAGCAGAGAGAAAGAGAGAGAGAGAGAGAAAGATAGGAGAGAAGGGAGAGACAGAAGTTGTTTCTCCAAGAGGGAGACAGAAAAGAGAGAACTCAGGCTGGAAGCTGAAGATCAGCCTGTCTCCGCAGATCAGGGGGGGAGTGGATGTGGCTTGTCTCTTAAAGAGACAGAACCGATCATTACAGTCTCTGATGGATCCACAGATAAAATAGCATATGATAGACGAATGGAAGGGAAGCATGCAGATCAAGTACAAGTTTTGAGGCTCAGAAGCTTTTCTGAGGAAAAGAAATGAAGACACTACCTCTTATGTCCTAAGTTAGACCACTGTAAGCTGTGATATAGGATAGGTGAAGGCCTGGACTGTACAAGTTTATCAGGCAGAGAAGCAGCTAGAAAGATAAGTGTTGGTTTAACAATGAATTCCTCAGGCTTCAACTTCCTGTCCTTGATAAGAATTATGCACTGAGCTTACAAGAAAGACGGTCACTGTGAATTCCATTGTGTACTTCCAAAAAACAGAAGAAGGACAGAGATTTTGCTCTTTTTTTTAAATTTATTTATTTATAATGTATACAATATTCTGCCTGTGTGTATGCCTGCAGGCCAGAAGAGGGCACCAGACTCCGTTACAGATGGTTGTGAGCCACCATGTGGTTGCTGGGAATTGAACTCAGGACCTTTGGAAGAACAGGCAATGCTCTTAACCTCTGAGCCATCTCTCCAGCCCCGAGATTTTGCTCTTGAAATGGTCACTAGGCTAGGGTCATATACTTTCAATCTCTTCACTGGGACCCACTCCATACTTCTGCTTCAGGAGAACTGCAGGGACCACACCCAGAGAAACCCTGAGTCTACCATGAAATCCACAGAGACCAGTGACTGACAGTATGCAGAGGTGCCAGGACCTGGCTCCGTGGCTCCAGGTCTCCTTCACACAGATGCTTGTTCCACTGTTACTACTGCCATTATGTAGGTGGTTCAGATGGAACCCCGAGTTTGCTAGGCAAGATCTGTGTCCCTGAGCCAAACCCACAACCCCCAATCTTATATTCTCACCATCATTATCATCAATAGCATCATCATTGCCAGGCAATAGTGGTGAACACCTTCAATCCCAGCACTTGAGAGGCAGAGGCAGGTAGATCTCTGTAAGTGTGAGGCCAGCCTGGTCTACAAGAGCTAGCTCCAGGACAGGCGCCAAAGCCACACAGAAAAACCCTGTCTTGAAAAACAAAATACATACACACACACACACACACACACATCATTATCATCATTGCAGTAGTAGAGCAGTAATATAGTGTTTTGATGCAGGGTCTCGCTTCTTGCTGTGAATCACAGACTGGCCTCACATGTGTGATCTTCCTTTCTCAGCTTTCTAAGTGCTAGGGTTGCAGGCATGTGCCGCCACCCTAAATGATTGTGTGTGTTATTGTTGAGGACTGAACCCAGGGCCTGGGCATGCAGAGCAAGTACTCTACCAGTGAGCATCCTCTAAGCTGGCTGCTCAAAACTTCATTACTAGCATTTGTTAAGAAACGGCATTATCACCTGGGCCTCTACAAATGGCTGATGAGAAGAGCTGACTTGTCTGGGGTATTTCCTCTAAACATGTAAAAACCATTGTCCTTAGTTCTTCATGTCAGTGACCTGTAAGGCCACCACCGAGAACAGGGCAGTAACTTAGTGACAGATCAGAGAAACAAGGCATTTTACTTTTCTGGCTCAGTCCAGTTTTATAAATATTTTCCCCGTAGATGTAGCAGTTCATGGAACTCTTTCAGACCAGGGCTGGAGAGACAGGAGAAATGGCTCAGAGGTTAGGAGCACTGCCTGCTCTTCCAGAGGTCCTGAGTTCAATTCCCAACAACTACATAGTAGTTCACACCATCTATAATGAGATTTGGAGCCATCTTCTGGGCAGAACACTGCGTACATAATCAATCAATAAATCTTAAAAAAGAAAAGTGGTACATAGAAATATGTACAAGCAAAAAAACCACTCATATAAACACACACAACACACACAATTCTTTCAGACCTGCATAGTTGGCAGCAGTTCATATTAACACACTGGACTCTTGATTTGACATTGCCCTAGAAAGCTGAAAACATGAGGGGACGCTGACTACCTGTGTCCTTGCCCAGAGGTGCTGTGATAACTACTGGCTTTGAAGCAAACCTACTGCTCTGCCTACAGCAGCCTTCAGCTCTGACACCTCAACCTCCTCCTATGAGGCCCAAATAGAAGCTGCAGTAAAGGGCGCTAAGACCGAGTGTCCCTCCTCACAGAGAGCAGCACCGTGCTCCCATCCGTCATCGTCCCTCCTCCAGCATGGCCAGGGCTGTGCATTGCTTCCTGCACAGTCCCGGCGACTCCACACCCAAGCCCTCTTAGACAGCGAGAACATAGACAGAAAGCATCCTGAGGATGGGTTTCCTCATAAGGGCTCCTTAAGAGGCCTTAGGCCTTGTGCTCCGGCCATGGCTCCTCTGTCTCTGCTCTCATCCCCAGTGAGTGGCCAACTTCAGGATGTATGTTTCTCCTTCTCCAGAGATCCAGACTAACCCAGTGCTCTGTGTGAATGCTGAGCATGGCAGCTGGCCTCCATGTGTGACAAATGTGACAGCAGGGGACAAACGGGCACAGAAGCCATCCTCATCAGCTCCCCAGGACAAGGTGCACCTTACACTGGACCACTTAGGCCTTTCTATCTGAGAACATCTGTGTGTGTGTGTGTGTGTGTGTGTGTGTGTGTGTGTACATATGTGTATGTGGGGGCTTGCAGCTCCAAATGCCCTGCACTGTCACAACATAGATGCTTGAGCAGGGGAGGGGCAAGCTTGTCGTGGCCTTGTCATGGGAATGACAAGAAGGCAGAGGAGCCTGTGTCTCTACCCAGGCAAATGGTGACCCCTCAAATGGGGACTGGTGCTGTCTTTCAGTTGTAAGAGGATGGGGATTCTCTTCAGATAGGGATGGGGCTGTCCTTCCAGCTAGGATGGGGTGGGACCATCCTGTAGGTAGTGGTAGGGTGTGGGCTGCTCCTCAGTTGGAGGATGAGGGGGCCCTCAGGTAGGGGAATGAAAGCACGCTTCAGGAGTGGGGGTAAGACTGCCCTCAGGAGGGGTAAAGTGAGGAGTGGTCCTGCCCCTCAGTCTGGGGGTGATGCTGCCCCACATGTATGTGGGGGATTACCTCCCACCATAGTTCCAGTGTAGGTGAGGCTGTGAGCAACATTTCATACATGGGGCATGGGAGCTCTTTGAAGGTGTCTACTAAAGAACTACCCAAAGGTGCATAAGTTCACTGAGGGCAAACAGAACTGGAGTCCGAAGTTCTAGGGAAGAGAAGACACTCTTCTTCCATCCAGGTGGGCTCCCTGCCCTCACCACAGCCTCCCATAGCCAGCTTTCTAGTTAGCTCTGAGCCTCCCTCTGCTCCCTAGGAGCAGAGTCCATCAGTCTGTCTTCCTCACTGCTCTTCCCCAGGGAGGACGGCGCCTGGTACGCAGGGATGGAGGCTGCTGTTTTCTAATGACTAATGCCCCTTCCCCAGTGCTCTCACAGCTTTCCTTTGTTTTCCTTACAGAACGTTTTGAACGCGAGTTGTGAGGGGAGACTAAGCGCTAGTAATGGAGAAACACAAGCTCCTGCACACTGGGACGGCGGTGCTGACAGGTAGGTCAGAGAAGCCCAGACAGTCGGGCATTTCCGAGAATACAGATGGCGTGGGAATCATGGGGACCAGCTCAGAGGCCAACGTCAGAATCAGTTCTGCCACCACAAAGTAGATTTGGGCCTCTCAGCACTGAGGGGAAAAAGAATATGTGTGTGTGTGTGTGTGTATAATACATGTATGTGTATATACATATATGTGTGTATATGTGTGTGTATATACGTATACATGTGTATATGTGTGTGCATATACATATATGTATATATAGTATTAATTATTATTACACAAGGTTGTATAGTAAACTTAACCCCAAATGTTGGGTGGTGCCAGCTACGAGTCCTCATGAGCACTCCATGCTAGAAACACAGATGGACAGACGCATTGCACCTTCCCACAATACTAAAATTCCCTAAGCAATAATAAATTTATGAGCTGAGTTGGCTTTGTTGGCTGCAGTCTGCTAAGAAGTCCTGATTTGCCTTGAAAGCTGGCTGAGGCAGAGGCAGTTCTTTGACTCCAATCTCATTACTAATATTAACTCTCTGATCATGTGTGGCACGTCGCATCATAATTGTATATACATACACACAGGTGGGTCATAGAATGACTGCAGATGGTCAAAAGGGCTCCAGTGGGGATCAAGGACTTCTCGGGGAGGCCTTCCCGGAGGCAGGCAGAGGGCTGTAGGGAATGCAGAATTACTGCGGGGATTAGAGCCTGAGACCAGATGGAGAGCCGCTGGTGACACTACCACCCGAGGCTGCAGGGCCTCAGGGCTGGCAGACCTCAGAACTGAGTCCAGCTGCAGGGCTCAGGGCCATGGAAGCTATGGGCAAGGGGTGGAATTGGATCCAGAGAGATGGAAGCTTGCTGCAGCTGTGGTGGAGATCGATATAGACTAAAGCCCTGAGGACAGTCAGGAGCTCTCTGCCTGTCGGTCCCTTAAAGGTCACACTGGGTAGCCAGATGTCAGGAAATGTGTTCCCATTGCAGTGTTAGCTTCCTCTTCCTTCTGGAGTCCAGGTAAGAATGTTGCAAACTTGCTCCACCTAGTGTATTTTGCAAGTTCTAGGCTGGCTTCCTTTTTTTTTTTTTTTTTTTTGTTCGTTTGTTCTCTCTTGCTCTCTCTCTNTCTCTCTCTCTCTCTCTCTCTCTCTCTCTCTCTCTCTCTCTCTCTCTCTCTCTCTCTCTCTCTCTCTCTCTCTCTCTCCCTCTCTCTCATTGTTTTTATCGAACTATATATTTTTCTCAGCTCTCCCCCCTTCCTCCCCACTCCACTTCTACCCTCTCCCATGACCCCCATGCTTCCAATTTACTCAGGAGATCTTGTCTTTTTCTACTTTCCATGTAGATTAGATCCATGTATGTCTCTCTTAGGGTCCTCTTTGTTGTCTAGGTTCTCTGGGATTGTGATTGGTAGGTGGTTTTCTTTGCTTTATGCCAAAAAGTCATTTTGAGTGAGTAAATATTTTATTTGTCTTTCTGGGTCTGGGTTACCTCACTCAATATGATGTTTTCTAGATCCATGCATTTGCCTGCAAATTTCAAGATGTCATCATTTTTCTCCACTGTGTAGTACTTTTTTTATTCTATCTTCCCACACCCTTTTAAAAATAAATTATGCATATATCACAGAGACCAGTTCTTTATTATTTTTACTATTACTATTTGTGTGTGTGTGTGTGTGTGTGTGTAAGTGTGGGTACTTGAAAGCCCTGGTATAGGCGTGGAGATCAAGTAACTGTTTCCAGAAGTGGGTTCTTTCCTTTCACCTTATTAACGCAGCATCTGTCTTGTTTCTGCCACTCTGTATCCAGGCTAGCTGGCCTGTAGATTTCACTGCTTCTTCACCTCTACCTCCCATCCTTACCCTAGGAGGGCTGGCGTCACAGATAGAAGCTACTGTGTCTGGTTTTTTTGAAGGTTCTGGGATTTGAACTCAAGTCATCATGCTTGCGTGGCAGTCATTTTTACCTGCTTAGCTGTGGAGCCACTTCTTGGGCCTTTTACTGCTGTGGTTGGGATTGATCCATGCACCCATCTGCTGCCATGCCGCTTTGATAAATTTCACAATGCTATTCTGTAGGAATAAGTTAGGTATCAGCCATGATGGCACCAGAGAAGTAAGTGGTGGTGTTGTCAATGACAATGAGGTGCAGAATCATTGTGTGTTTGTATTTGCACTCAAAGAGGAGCCAGATGCTGCTTTTAAAATGAAGTCACCTGGGTTAAACCCTGCCTGAAAGCTCCTGCAGTATATACTATGCTGTGGTTTAGAACGAGGCCCAAAATGATCGCAACACCAGGAACGGAGTTGGCAAGCCTTGGGGGGGGGTGGGGTGTTATGTGTGTGCAGCTCCTGGAGTTGGGAACAAAACTGTTTCCAGCCATGAGGTCATGGTGCTTTGTGAAATGCGCCAGTTGAAAAAGGCCAGCCTTACTATGCAGTTCCTACAGGAGATGTCTAAGCCATGAATGCAAAAATAGACGAGGAGTGGCCAAGGGGTGGGGTGGCGTGATCTGGGGGTTGTTTCAGGACTTTCAGGGTTCCCCAGGAAGTAAAACTCCTGGACACTGGAGGCACAACACTGCGAATATACTGTGATTGTTTAACTCCTCCTTAAACACATTGACCACGCATGACACAGCTTGTATGTTTTTGTTTTCTTCTTTTCTTATCCTTGTATACTTAAAAAATCAAAACAATATTACACAACCAAAAATTTAATGTTGGGAGGGGAAATTCTGGAGAGCATAGGATACCCACCCCCACGCTGCAGGGTTTGTGACCCAGATCTCTGGAAGGGGGGGGGCTGATCGATAGGGTCTTTCCAGCTTCCACTTTACAAACACGGACTTCCTGTTAGGGGCAGAATGTGACAGCTTCAGGCCTTTTGGTTGTTGTTGTCTGTGCCACATGCTTTATTACCTGGCGTCTCAGCATTTTAATGCCATTTTGCTGGTCCGACTGGCACCCCATCCCACTCCCCAAGCCCATCTCAATAAACATGTTCTTTCTGGCTCGGGAAGAATGACCTTCTCCAACCTGAGCATCAAGCACTGAAGAATTAGAGCTTATTTTAAATCATTTAGGACTTGACAAGGTAGAACTTCAGATTCTCCCTGGAATTAGCACTCCCTGTGAGCCGTCAAGGAAACGCCATTCTTATCTCCGCTGTGTGTGGCCACGGTGAACAGTCAGCAAGAGCAAGGTGGAGCTGTCTTGGGCAGGAGCCCTGAGCCCTGTTTTCTCCTCCTGCCCCAGCATGCAGTCTGTCTGTTGTCCGCAGTAGTAGCTGGGTGAGCAGGCTCTGGGGAATGTGTCTGGGCAGAAGGGAAGGCCGGCGTTTTCTAAAAAGGAGGCAGCGAGCCTGGGCTATACCCCTAACTCCTGGATTTTTGTTTTCAAAAACACTTCTGTGCTAAGAAGTAATCAGCTATAAATAAATAAAAAAAAAGACACAAAGCCAGAAAGCAAATATCGAGAAAATGTGACCCATTAGGAATGTACAAAGTCACTTAGGATGCCCCCTCAGAGGACAAGGACATGCCGTCAAAAGTATCAAGGGAACTGGTTCCACCAGTGGCGGGAAAGGTATATGTTTCCTGCACCATGAGAGAGACCGGGGAGGTGGACACGGCAGCAGTCAGAGACCAGAGATGAATTCTGAAGTTGACCATTGTTTCCATGAGGACAAGCCTGTCCTCTGCAGACCTCGAGCCTGTTGTGGTCAGAGCGAGGCACAGGACATGAGGTGCGATTCACTGTCTAGGGCTTATAACCAGGACCTGCCTTCCAGGACTCCAACTCCCTTGTCTGCGCTATAGCTCTCGGACATAGCCACAGTATGTATCGGTGGCCCAGCACGTGTGGGGTGTGACTTGCACCTAGATGTGTGCAGATCTTAGCAAATGGCTTTAACTGTGCTCCTTCTCCACCCTAAAGACTTCTCCCTGGCATCCAGTCTCTGATGGTCTGCCTGTGGGGCTCCCAGCAACAGACTTGGGTGCATAAGCCTGAACACTTAGCAGTCAGATGCAGCAAGCATATGACAGCATGTCTCTGCCTTCTGTCATGATCAGGAGCATCAGGAACAGCGCCAGTCCCTGCTTCTGTCTCCGGTGGCTGTGCCAGGCTGAAAGAGCAGACGCATCGTTCTCTAGTCTGCAGCAGGTTGGTGTCTGACCCCAGCCCCTGGAGAAATATCCTCTGAGCTGATCAGCAGATTCTACTTTGCCCTTCTAACTCTGTTAGAGGCTGCACAGTTGCGCAGAATTGAAATATGTAATTGCAATAAGAAAGAAAAGAGTCCTTGCTCCCCTGCCTATGGTAATGTCATCTCTCGGCCGCCGGCCTCATGAATACATGATCATACAAATAGCAAACCTATCACCTTAGCAGAGGCTGACAGCACAAAGTGATAACAGGCCACCCTAAAGTTCCTGGTGCCTCCTGTGTTGTTCTAGGGGGGTTCCTGGCTGGGTGTTCTCTTTACTGGGAACGGCCCCATTTTATTCTGAATACAGTGCCATGGACAGGTTGGTCCCCAACCAAACCAGAGTCCTCAGTCCTCAGAGACCACAATCTCACTGGGCGTTTGCTAAGTTGACTTTGACAGGAAAAACACGTGCCCTGGCAACGGCTGGGGAAGCTCCTTTGACCACACACATTCATGTTGCAGGGCGCCCTCTGCTGCCCGAAGAAGGGAGTTTTTTGCTGCAAAGAACTGAGCTCTGCGGAAGACCTGTTCAAGAAGCTGCTTCTGAGGTCTGTCACCAGGAGGTCCCCACCAGGGTGGTCACAGCCCCACAGAGCAGCACCCAGGCAGCTCTCTGGGTCTGGCTTTCCCTTTTTCCACCATTCCCAGAAGGCAGAAGGAAGGTGGCGAAAGCCACCCTTATTTCAGTCACTTGCTGATTTGGGTCTCTTGCTCATTCGATTTTACGACAGCCATGGCTGCGAGTGTGTTGTCACTGCGCTCCAGATGACGTGATTGGCTGCCCCTTGCCACCTGCATCCTGTGTCATGTGGTCCCTTTGTCTCTCAGAGAAGTCAGAAATTCAGACCTCAGCGCTGTCTGTCTGCATTGCTGTGGGGGATAAACACAGCATGGGCAGACGATGGAAATGTGGAGTATTGCCCAATACGCAGACCCTGCGGTGTCAGGGAGAGCAGTCTCCTGCTGCTTTGAAGGGTTCTGTCCCTTATCCACACTGCTAACTGGCTAAATGCCCATCATCGGTGTCCTCCTGCAGCAGTTCCTAGGAAGCCAGTGATGGAAGTCCTGTATTCTAGGGAGCCAGAGGCTTGGTATTCCAGACTCCTCCCAGCCCCCAGCTCCCAGCACAAAGAGCTACATGTGGAAATGGGGAAACTGGTGGTCATGGGTCAAGACAGCACTGTACAAAGCCAGTAGCTGCTGACTCTTAGAAGGACTGGTTTTCGGCTCATGATTTCAGTGATAGGGAAAAAAAATGTATGTTACCCTCTTTTTCTGTAACTAGATTAGTTGCGCTCTGGTAGCTGACCTCAGCCTCCAGAGTGTTGATCTCAGTCTCTGGGGAGCTGTCCCCAGTCTCTAAAGTGATGTCCTCAGTCTCTAAGGGACTTTCTGGCCCTGATTTTAGAGTCTCAGCCAGTGGTCAGAGATGCCCGTCTCACAAGTGACCAGAGATTCTGGTATTACAGGAGGGGAGCCCAGGGATCACCAAGGCCCTTCTTCAGGGTCCTCACACCCTGTTCCCTGATCTATCCTAGACAGGCTTCTCACACCTGCCCTCCCACCCACCCCCAAAGCCCCTCTATTCCCGGACTCCGTAGCATTCCCTGAAATCGGATAACTGCTTCTTTCCTGTAGTTTCTCAGAGACTCCTCCCGGCATCGCTTGCACCTGCAGCCTCCCCACATCCTGGTACCACCCCGAGAGTCCCTCTCCCCTCACTCGGCATCCTACTGGGCCCATCCCAGCGACACAGCCTGAAAACCCTGGGCACTTTGCCATCAACTGCTTCCCAGACACAGACGCTCCGGCGCTTCCAGCTCTGGGAATCCGTGTCTACCCTGCTTCCGGATCACTTCTTCGTCTGCTGGTGGACTTTGGGGACGGTTGCGGAGCTGAGATGAGACTGTGTCCAATGACAGGCGCAGCTGCAGTGACTAGCTGCCACCGGTACAGGAAAGGTATGGTGCAGCGCGCCCTTCTCTGAAAGCCTGGGGAGGAGATGCCATCCCAGGACACTGGCAGAGTGACCGTGTTCAGACGCTGGCAGGGAGGAAGCCATATTCCACCCTCTGGATCCTTTAGAACCAACCTGGGGGTTCTATATGGCAGAGGCTCACATTTAGGGCTGCGGACAAGTCATTAACAGTCCCCTCAGGACTGCAGAGTAGGAGAAAGAGACTGAAAAATGAAGCCTGGGGTCACACAGTCAGTACAAGGTTTCCTTCCTACACATGGCGACATCCAAACATCCCTTACATTGCTCACCAAGGACCCACGTGTGATAGAGCATACTCTTTCTTTAGAGTTGAAAATTCCACCACTTAAGTTTAATCAAAGTAAGAACAACAAGCAATGGTAGTGTTTGTATAGACATTTTGATGTTAGGTAAATCTAAAGCCTTGAAGACAGGTGTGGGATGCGAGCCAAAAGCTCCACTTTGCTGACTCATGGAAGACTTTAATTTTTTCCGCTCTCTTTTGAAAATTGCTGCGCAGGCCCCACAGTCACTAAGAAGCACAGCGAGAGTCTCACTAACCCACCGGCAAGCACATCTTTTATTTCTTACATCTGGTGTGTGTATAAGCCGCTACCAGGTTTGTTCTGCTTCCTGTAAACGGAAGTGCATAGAGCACAATGCCCTGCTCTCTACCCACTTAGAGACGAAGCTCCCTCTTAGAACAACTCCTCAGCCCAGACCAGAAGGACTTCCCTGCCCCTTTAGGAGGCTGCTGTATACTGATTCAACAGGCCACGTCTGCTTAACTGGATTTTACTGGTGGACATTGAGATAATTTCTATCTTCCAGTATTAAAAGTAACATTGAAGTGAGATCACGGCAGCTCATAGTGAAGAGGACATTTTCCTCAAATGCTGTGTCCAGTAGCAATTTGCCAAATTATTGCCAAATTGCTTTCAATTAGAGCTGTCTGGTCTGTGCTCTATGAACACAGAGATGTCAGTCTGAGAAATGGAAATGGTCTCTTTCTGAAACTTGGTGTGCTATTATCTTCATTCAAAATTAAAGCACCTTATGTTCACTGAACATAGCGGACAATGAGGGCTACTGAGACCTCAAGAACCATGGCAATGGGTTTTTGAGCCTACTGCACGTATTGGCTTTGTGGGAGCCTAGGCAGTTTGGATGCTCACCTTACGAGACTTGGATGGAGGAGGGTGGTCCTTGGACTTCCCACAGGGCAAAGAACCTTGATTGCTCTTTGGGCTGACAAGTGAGGGGGACTTGATTGGGGAAGGGGGAGGGAAAGGGGAGGCGGCGGTGGGGAAGAGACAGAAATCTTTAATAAATTTAAAAAAATTAAAGCACCTTTTATTTTATTTTAATTTTTAAAAAGATTTATTTTTTTGATTATGTATGCAGTGTTCTGCCTACGTGTATCCCTGCAGGCCAGAAGAGGGCGCCAGATCTCATTACAGATGGTTGTGAGCCACCATATGGTTGCTGGGAATTAAACTCAGGACCTCGGGAAGAGCAGTCAGTGCTGCTGAGTTGAGCCATCTCTCCAGCCCTAAAAGACCTTAAAAAAAAAAAACTCTTTAGCCAAAAAGAACACTTTTGTGGTCTGTATAGCATGGGGTTTTGTGAGTATTTTTCATTACTGAGAAAATTAGTCTTCTTATTGTGAGAGTAATGAGTAGCAAATATTTTTCTTCATTTATTGTCTTTCAGCTTTGCTTTTAGATTTTTTTGTGAAAATGCTGTTTATTTATTTTGTTATCTGTTTATGGAGGTACTAGAGACTGAACCCAGTCTCATGCATTCTAGGCAGGTATTCTACTCCTGAGCTATATCCTAAGCCCCAGTTTCTGAGATACATGTTCTAGTTAAAAAGGTCTTCCTTACTCCAGATTCATAAATCAATCCTTTCGTGTCTTTTAGTGTTTTCACGATAGAGTTTTGCACATTTAAGTAATTAATATTTTTGAATACGTAATTGGCATAATGTCGGGTGCATGTTTCACATTCCTGAGGTCAGAATGCCTGCTCATGTGGCTTGAATGATCCATTTTTCAGAAGCATCTGCAATGCTCCCTCACGCCACACACCCCCCCCCCCTTCCATGCTGGATTCCTGTTCCAGGCCACCGGCAGACTTCCTGTTCCCTTTAGTCCCACCTGCTGGTGTGAGCCACTGTCGCGTTCTCCTCTGGTTTCACCATTGTGGGCCGCACTCCTGGTGCCTAGACTGTTCTGGGATTATTTTGGTCATATTTTCTCGATGACTTTTCCACACTGAACCTTAGACCCACACTGACTAACATGAAGGGATTGGCAATTCTATCGGAATAGTGTGACTTAAAAATTAATTTATGTAGAGGCTTTATGCTCCCAAGCCCCCTTTTTTAATAGAATGTACTCTGTTCCTTTGTACCCTTCCCCACACCTTTGGAAACGCTAAAATTTTTTTTCCATAGTAGAGAGATAACTCCCACAAACTGTACACGCACACATACACACACACACACACACACACACCATGTGTTTTAGTTGTTTCCATATGGAACTTACATGGCACCTCATTTTTTGTGCTGTCACAAATAAGCTATTATCTCCAGACAGGTTTCCATGGCACTTAGGAAGGTGAGGAAGTTGCCCTTTGTCTTTTGCCTTCAATCTTGCTGACCTTTGACAGGGACTTCTGCACACACTCACCAGTGTTTTCTTAGCTGTGTAGACACGCTGTTTACAAATGCTGATATATCACTTCCCATCTCCAGTGATCGCCCCACAGTCCTTTCTCTTGTCTAATTGCCCTGGCCTGGATTTCCGGAGTATTGTGGGTGACATTAGCAGACAATGTTGGGTGTCTTTGTCTTCAGCTTTTTCTCCTATTTTTTTTTCCTCCAAACTTCATGCTTCAGTTGATCCTGGTACAGAAGTTTTCATCTTTTATTAAAGACTGAAAATAAAAATAAAGGTAAAGGAATTGTTGGATTTGCCAGCTTCTTATAGATTCTATCTGCTGAGGTGATTTTATGATTGGTTTTTCCTTTAGAACTACACAAGTTTCAAGTCACACTACTCAATAAAGACATTTCCTGAATTCCCAGGAGGAGAAGTCATATGATTTTTTCTTATTATTTTTAAACATTTGGTTGAATTCAGTTTTCTAAATCCTACTCAAGGGTTCTATGTTGATGTTCATAAACTGGGCCGGAGTCTAGTTGCTGGTTTGGAAGCAGTAGGTTTAGATTTTCCGATCAGTGATACATGGAGAACTTCATCTTTCTCTCATCCTGGACAGCAAAGGCGGCATTAGAGCCCGCAGTTCTCTTTACAAGTCTGCACACAACCCTCCTGTTGCTTCTGGCTAACTTGTTGACACCTTTTTCTATTGACATTTGATATTTATTTGACATGAGATCATGTCGTTAATTCTTTTTAAGTTTTAGCTTCTTAGAAAATTATGTTTTAACACAAATCTTCAAGTTTAATTACATAGACCTCATCAAAGTGGGTCCCTCTGGTTCTTAAATTTTCACTGATACTGACTTTTTTCCTTCATCATTTTTATTTAATTTTCTTCTGACTTCTCTTCTGAACAGATAGAGCTGATGTATATTCCTTTAGTTAAGGAACCAACATGAATTGTGTTTGTTATATTTTTTTTCTAGTTGCTTAATTTCTGTTTTGATCTTTTTTCTTCTTGTTGTTTTTGTAGTTAGTTTTTTCTTATTTCCCTAACGTATGACTTTGTTTGATTGTTTCATTGTTAATTGCCAGTCACCATGTACCATAAGTTTTGAGCTCATCTTTGTGGTTTAAAATGCAGTCAGTGTTAGAAATGAGAATTCAAGACTGCGCAGGAGGTTATGGAGAGCTATACCTTGGGTCCATACTGACAAGGTTCAAGTGGCTCCTGAACCTTCTAGGGGCTGAACTCCTGTGCCACCTTCCTGCTTCATCTCTCCTGCTTTGAATATATTATGCCACCACCTACTGCTCTCTTAGACAATAAAGGCTGTATGAATTCCTAAGGAACAGCCTGCACTGGGCCTTGAGAACATTGTTTTATTTATTTGGCTTTAGTTTTCCATTCTATATAATGTCATTGATCATTTCATAAACATTTATTATGCATGTGCTGCGTGCACTGTGATGAGCCTGGGGGGCAAAGGAGACAGAATATAGTGAACTTGAAACTGCAACACAGCCCAAGAGCTTTGGGCGTTCCCCAGATGAAGGCAACTGTTCTGCCTAAGTGGTTTAAAAGGGTCATGGCAGGAATGAGTTGTCCAGGAGAAGACGAGAAGCTTACATAATGGGGACATGACTGAGAGAGGCTGGGAAGGGGACCTTTGTTCTAAGTGGATGATAAATAAAGCCTGTGCAGGACAGAGCTGGGAATGGGGGACTGGGACCCGCAGAGGACATAACCTGTGACACACTGGGGCTCACCTAACATTTAACAGCCAAAGCAGGATTAAATGCATGATTTAAGAATAGTGGGTAGGGGGTTGGGATTAGCAACCTGCTAGAGGCCTCTCTAGTCCAACAGAGCTACATCAGTCAGCTGTAGCTGTGTTAGGAGGGTGCAAATCAGTGCCTCAAAATATGACATTCTCAAAGAGCTAAAAAAAAAAACTAGAAAGTATTCATGAGTTCAACCAGTTTTTTTTAAGGGGATTTTTTTTTTTGATATGGGTGGGCCTCAACGAATTCATTGTGGATCTGTAGGCAGCTGCCAGTCAGCTAGATGACTCTTTTCGTGGACATGGCTGGTCCCATAGGACAACTGAGTTTTGTGTCTTCTTCAGCAAGCTAGACCCAGATACTTGCCATGATAACGGTGACCAATCCAAAGACAAGGAAGAAGAGGCGAGTTGGAGGGACAAGGCGAGTTGGAGGGACGAGGCAACTGACCATGAGATCGGCAGCAATCTAAAAGAGAAAGAATAGCTTCTACCAGTTAAAGAAAAATTCAAAGTCATATTATAGTGATATAGAAACTTCAAGAAAAGTCAGGATTGAGGGCCATTTTTTTAGTCTATCGTAATCCTTTGATATAAACTCTTTGGATGGTTATTCAAGCAAGCATGTCTAGCAAACACACACACATATTGACCTAGCTATTCTGGAATGACCAGGACCTGCTTTCACGCTCACACACAGATATGCTACATCATTTTCAGGGTCTAGTGGAGAACACAAACGCCAGTTGTTAATACGATGAAGAATTCCCAGACAGTAGAATGTTAAGACATTCCAAGGCATGTTGAACATGGGATTCAGTGTGTTATGTGGCTGCGTGCCCATGAAATGTCCTTGCTGCAGTGTGCTGTATGCCTGCATGCTCATGAAATGTCCCTGCTGTTGCTAGGATTTTTTTTTAAAAAAATCTTATTTACACTATCAGTCTTCAGACTAACCACCCCACTGTGCCTATTCTGAAGTGTTAGTTCTCATGTCTGTTTGATAGGCCATCATACGTCTGCTTTGTCTTCTTTTCCAGAAGGAGTCTACAAGCTCAGGGCTGTTGTCCATGACGTCCACGGATCTGATGTGGAACTGGGGCCGTACTACATGAACATTGGCCATGAGAACGTGTCTGTATTCATGAACTCCAGCTCTATCCACGAGGGTGAAGCCCTCTCCTTGGCCAACTCCCTCCCACAGCAGAAAGGTGAGACCTGTGCATTGAGATCTCTGCTGTGCATTGAGATCTCTGCTGTGCATGCAGCCTGACTCGGCTTTAGTTTCTCTGTCCGAGTCCTAGGCACCCTATTCTATACAGTACCGTTCTTCTTTTTTAGCTCAGGAAGAAAATAGGTACTGTGGAGTATTGTGTGTTAGGAGAGAAGAGGTGGAATCACATGGGGATCCAACCTTAGGGGAGTTGTAAGCCAGTAAGGTATCTGGATAAGTGTATTATAAAAAAAAATAGGGGAAAGGACAAAAAAAAGGGGGGGCTGAAGAGGAGCATTGCCAGGCCATGGGGCTGAGCGGTCCCCTCGACTGTGTCACCATAGGACAGACACTAGGAGATGGTACATACGGTGAGCTGTGAGGAGCAGGCATGGGAGCATTCTGGCAGATGGCATAGCCATAGCCAACAGCATGTGGTGCTAGATGCTCATCTGTCAGGAACTCCTAACTCCTGCCTCCTTACCCTCACCGCACACCTACCTGTAGGCGTCTGTTCCCCCTCTGCCATCTTGGGGGAAGGCGTCACAAACTCACATTCCAGGAGTCAGAAGAAGGTAACAGCTAGGGCAGATTGTGGCCAAGCTAGAGTGCAGAGGAAGACCCCAAATTGCTCAACTCCAGTAGACAGATACAGGCTTATAGGAAAAAGAGAATCCAGTGGGAGGTGCATCCCAAAGAGGTCATTCTTGAGAATCTGGACACTTGTACCATGTATTGACTGCATTTCCCTACAGTCCTCCTGGTGGGGATGTAGGGACCCTGTACTAAGCAACACATGACACAGAGCAGGACTTCTAAAGCTGCCAAGCAGCATTCTGTAACTAGCCACTGACCACTCGTATTGACGTGTCTTATCAAAACTTTGAGTGAGTGAGCACAGGCCGTGTGTGTCTGTGGGTTTTGTACTAAGGTTTCGAACTGGGTGATTTGAGTCTAAATCCTTTAGAAAGATCAGTAATGGGACATCCTGTGCAAATCCATAACTTTTCTTTCCTTGTGTATTGTGATACCAGATTGTGATCAAGATTAAGCTTTAGTCATTGTTAATAAGAATATGTCAATCTTATTCGTGGGGCACATTTATATATATATATATATATCCATTTTTATACTATAAACATTTTTCATTATAATGAGGAAATTCATAGAAAAACAGCAATAATAGTTGTAAAGCCTATTTCATTTTAATATCCCAAATGAGTTTATTTCAATCTTCTTAGATATCACAGCCCTCTTCCAGGATCTGATTCAATTTTTTGGAATTTGCTTTCCAATATATACATACATATGTGTATATGTACCCACATGTACAAATATATACACACATATGTGCATATGCACTTACATGCACAAATATATACATACATATCTGTATATGGACCCACATGCACATAAAACACTGCACTACATTTTAGAGGACTTACATGAATGAGGCTTATTGTTGAACCCCCCCCATTAAGAATCTTTATGGTGTGGAAACTGTTTAATATGTACACATAAGACAAACATGTTTAGCATAAAATCAGCTAACAAAGGAATTAGTATCTTGCAAAGGGCATAATGTATTCATTGCTATGTAGATTTCTCTGAAGAGACAGAAATCATCTAAAGAAACTTTTAAAGAGAGAGATCCCATAATTTATGTTTGCCAGCCACTTGAGTGCATGCTCCAGATTTCAAATTCCATTAAAATTCAAAGAGGAAAAGTCGATGATGGGAAATATTGGTGTGTGCGTGTGTTTATGTTTGTGTGTGTGTGCTTAAGACAAATGGCTTAACATCTCTCCCGTGCCTTCTCTTGTTCTAGGCACAGTCGTGACGCATGGCTTTTCTTCTGTGTCCTCATACAACGTGTCCTTTGTTTCTCAGCCCCCAGTGGGCAGCGGCCAGGCTTGGCTTGGTGTGACTGTCGGGTATAAGATGCAGCGTACGTCTGTTTTAACTCTAGATGTGGCCCTTCTGCCTTAGCAGCTGACTGCCGACCCTTCTGCTGTCAGCTCAGCCAGGACCCATCCTATTGGCTCTGCAGCAGGCTCTTGTACACACATACTTTGTTCTGGAACTTTTCTAGAAGCCACAGACTCTGAGCTCCCACCAGAGTGTGGGAGATGGGGACTATCATCTGATCATCTGCCACCCCCTCTCCACCTCCATTCCCTGCCTTCCAAGCACAGTTCCCAAAGGAGCTGACCAGGTTGCCTTGTGAGCCATTCCTGATGGTCGTCAGACTCGGGCTCTACCTCCTGCTTGAGCCCCACAGATCCCGCTTGCTCCCTGGCTTTGCCTTAGATTCGCATCCGCAGGCTCATTCTCGGTGTTCATGCTTTGGTTAGGTGGCGGGGTGGGGCGAGGTTCTCTGCGTGGCTTCCAGCCCTTTGTGCTGATGGCCCCCACCTCCTCTCTTTGTCACAGCTGTGTCCATCTACACCAACGGAACTGTGTTTGCTGCAGACACAGACATCACATTTGTGGCTGTTACCAAGGAAACCATACCCCTGGAGTTTGTATGGTATTTCGGAGATGACCCACCCGTGAGGACAACTTCCAGAAGCCTTAGAAGAAGGCTGAGCATCCCTCAGCGGTTGGTCAATATGGTCTTTAGTGCTAACAGTCAGCAGTCAGGATAAAGACCACCCTGACACTCTCACGAAAGTTTTATCGGTGTTTACATTGCACCCAGCCCCTAAGCACTCTGTGCGTTGAGCTTAGCCATAAAATGTAAAAGAAGAGGGGTTCACCCCCCCTGGTGTACAATAAGCACGGCGATGCTAAGTTAAATGTTATCTCAGCCCTCAGCATAATCTAAACTGCTCTTCTTATAGAGAAGGGCAATATGCTCACCCCATGTAGAGACGTGAACTAAATAATGAGAAAGGGAGCTTAAGAAGAACTCCCTCCGTCTTGGCTTTGATCCTCCCTCACTGAACAAAGCCCACAACTTAAGCTCCCAAGTCTTAGTCTGCTGAAGCGCTGTGGAGATTCTCGGCAGCCTCGTGTTCTCATCTTGCCTTGTACCCCATCCTTAGGTACCACGTGATGGTCGAGGCCATCAGCCGGATGGGCAGTGTGGCCTCTGAGTCCCACCTCATCAGGGTACAGAAGAGAATCACGGCCAATCGGCTCATGTCCCCGGCCTCAGCCCTGGTAAATGCCAACGTGTCCTTTGAGTGCAGGCTCAACTTTGGCACGGATGTAGCCTATCTTTGGAACTTCGGAGATGGTACCACCGAGGTGGGCAGCAGCTCCTCCAGCCATGTTTACAGCAGGTGAGCGATGCAGGACAGGTGGCAGCTGACTGCGGGTGGCACGTGGGGCTGCCTTCTGACGGACCTGATGCTTAAAGCCTCTTAGCCAATCTTGCAGGTCACGCAGATGACGAATGTTGAATGGAAACAGGTCAGACCTGCCTAGGGCTCTGGAGCAGCCAGCCCTAGGGAAAGGAGGCAAGCAGAGGCAGAAAGCCACTGCCAGGTGGTATTGTTTTAGAGGCTACAGTTCTTTTTGTCCATAGGTGTACATTCTCTGAAAACTATAGCCCATAAATATATACACCAACCGCACAACCGTTTTTATCGTCATCCATGCCATCCTTGTCTGTGCTGGCAATGTGGTTGTTGACTTCACCCCAGTATCATTCTGTTATTATTAGGGCAGCTATGGTACCACTAGGCAGCACAAAATGTTCTGCCTTATCATAATCCTAGGAGCCCTGTCATGCCATAGGCATGTGGTATCATCAACCATGACATCGTTCGGCAGCACCTGGCTAGATTAGAAAGATAAGTGGTATCTAATTGCCTTCATCTGAAACTGTTGCTCCAGAAAGTTTCCTTCAATGTAAAACCACAAGTGCAAGCGGCACTCAAAGTGGGACTGCGGGTGCCGCAGACGGACAGGTCAACTGTTCCTCGCCGAGTCTCTGGCTAGGGTGAATCCTGGGCTCTAAGGGGGCCAAGACCTCCCAATGAGTGTCCAGTTTTCACAGTTGCCAGAGGCAAGCATGGCCAAGGCCCAACCTCAGACTCAGCTGGCGCAGAGGAGTGCACAGAAGTGTGATAGTTACGGTGCTGGGGTTGTGGCTAAGTACCACGATCAAAAGCAACTTCGGGAACAGTTTACATGGGTGTAGGGGTCCTGAGGGCTTGATGGTCACCTGGTGGGGAAGGCACAGCAGCAGGAGCAGGAAGTGTGGCTGCACTGTGTACCCTCAAGGCCTACTTCTAGTGTCACGCTTCCTCCAGCAAAGGCACAGTTCCATAACCTTCCCAAATAGCACCACCGATTGGGGACTAAGTGTTTAAACACGTGTGTCTACGTGGGAGGGAAGTGTTTCTCATCCAAACCACAAATAGATAGATTTGAAAAGTAAGGCCTCTATGAGCGGTGGCACCAGAAGCCAATACAGACTTTCTTCAATGCAGGCCCATGCCTGTGGCCTCTTCCAGCTCTCATGGGCAATCTTTAACGGTCTATCACTAGCCATAATTCATGACGTCTTCCTTGGAAATAGATTCTCAGGTACAGAAGGAATCAACCAAAAGTTCCTGAGGGGTTTGCACATGGCTAGGCAGGTTCCTAGAGCTCGGGCACCCAGGATGCCCTCTGGGGCTCCAGCAGCCCTCTGCAAATGATAATATGTCTAGGGCAGTTCCACAGCCCAGAACCCTCATGCAGACATCCTTACTGTGAAACAATGGCCTGTACCCTGACACTTGTATTTTAAATAAACACTGATTGGCCAGTAGCCAGGTGGGAAGTATAGGTGGGGCAACCAGGCAGTAAGTAGAGGTGGGGCAGTGAGAATTCTGGGAAGAGGGAAGTTTCAGTCTGCAGTCATCTCCTGGACAGAGAGGAAGCCAGACACAGAGCAAGCAAGATGTGACTGCCTCACTGAAAAAGGTACCAAGCCACGTGACTAACACAGACAAGAAGTATGGGCTAATATATATTATAAAAATTAATTAATAAGAAGCCTGAGCTACTAGGCCAACCAGTTTATAATTAATGTAGACCTCTGTGTATTTCTTTGGGACTGAATGGCTGCAGGACCACACAGGACAGAAACCTCTGTCACCACATCCCCCTCCTTGGAGGACCTGTCTTTCTTCCTGAGCCTCTAGGGTAGCAGGTAGCATTCTAGTCATGAGCTGCCTAACTCCCATGATCCTCCTGTGCTACTTCTCTCCATAGCCAGGACTTTCTGTCCATAACCAGAACCTTCTGTCCATAGCCAGGGCCTTCTCTCCATAACCAGGGCTTTCCTCTCTGCCCAGGGACTGGAAGTAGGTTCAGGTTTAAAACCCATTCTTATCCTTTTTAGTGTCCTAAACCCTAAGGATTATTCAGAAAATCTGACCTCTAGGACCAGATGTGTCCAGAGACCCAGAGTTCCAGTCTGGAATGTCCATCACAGGGAAGAGTTTGAGACTCAGCCTTTGGGTGACTCTGTGGTCAGTAGAGAACTGGGTCATGGCTACTGGGAGCAGTGTGCCCTCGCCTAGTGTCATGTTGTTTGGAGCGTGTAACTGCCAGTTGAGTTCCACAGGGACTAATCCACACATAATGGGCACCTCCACCACGTAGACAGAGAATGACCTCCGTGGAGATCAACTTCATGACCCCGGCCCCTTCTGTCTCTACACTTTGGGTTCAGTGGCCATCACAGATGGTGATGCAGAGGGATCGAGGGTCAGTGTAGAGCAACCTTGATCTCTCCATGTCTGCTCTCCACCCTTCCAGGGAGGGTGAGTTTACAGTTGAAGTCCTGGCCTTCAACAATATCAGCTCCGCCGTTCTAAGGAAGCCGCTTTTCATCGTGCACGAGCCTTGCCAACCACCTCCGGTGAAGAACATGGGGCCTAAGAAGGTTCAGGTAGGGCTGGGCTTAGGCAAGCAACCTGCCTGCCTCGAGACAGGCTGCTTCAAAATCGCTGAGCTCGCTGGGGAATGAAGGAGGCTTTGTTGAGCTTGTCTGCTGCACTCAGCACAAAAGCGTCCCTGTGAGGGCTCGGAAGCTGGTGCCTGAGCAGGGAGAGCCTGGATTTGGAGGGAAGCCTGGCTCCTAGCGGGTGAATAAGCCTTTTATTTACCTATATGACTGACATTCAGCGCAGCTTGCTCTGAGTAGCTTTTTTTCTTTTCTTTTCTTTTCTTTCTTTCTTTTTTGGTTATATACAGAACGATGGCATTTTCAGTCCAAAGAAAAATCTGACACCAGAATGAAAAGAAATGACCAATTATATGTTGAGTACTAATTACAAAATGAAGGGAAAAAAGAGAATAAGGCTGCCCTTTATTTCTTGCACTTCTTTGAGGGCTTTGATTTCAAGCAGTTTTACTTTCAGGTCAAAGGTGTTCAGCCTGCCGCTTGGGAATCAGAATTCGCCGCTGGCTTTTGCCAAAATGCGTTCTGTGGTGGGTCAGCTGCCAGCCCCGCGCATCTCAGGTCCCAGCAGCCTCAGAGCGCGGTGGACTTCAAAGAGAGTATGGGGTTGCCCTGGGCAGGCTGTGGCCATCGGGCGTCCACGGCCCGCGAGGCAAGACCTCTGTAGCTCTCCAAGCCAGCACTCCACGGTGCCAGGCTGTTCTGTGCTCTCTGTGTGAGGGATGGACCAAAATGCGAGGGCTTCTAGGGAAAGACCTCAGCTCACAAGGCTCTGGCTGGAATTCTTGCTCTGCCGTGAAGCCGATCCTGTCTTCTGTTTGATTTTGTTTTGTTTGAAGGAATATACTGTTATTGTTGTTACCTTACGTTCTTTATTTTTATTTCGTTTTAAGATTGGGCATCGCTATTTAGCCCAGGCTGTCCTTGAATTTGCTATGCTGCCCAGGCTATCCCGGGACTCGCCGTTTTCCTGCCGCAGCTTCTTGTATGCCGGAATTACAGGCCCACACTTCCACACATGGACGTATTGTTTGTTCGATTTAATTTACGCTTACTTTCAACTGCCTCAATACATAGGAACAAATATTGCATAAATAAATGAGTTTAGTTTTTAATCTGTAAAACATTTTCTGTAAGATATGGAAAGCAATATTGATGGCACCATTTGTTTTTTATATTTCTTGTGTTTTCTAAAAGTATAAAGAAAAATGAAATTATGCACAATATAGACACCAGGAGATATATTTATTTATTTTAAATGTTTTTCTATTGCTTAAAATTTTCTTTATTATTTTAAAATTGTGTGAGTATAAGGATATGTGCATATGCATGCAGGTGCTTGCACAGCCAGCAGAGGGCGCCAGACATCATGGCGCTGGAGTTATAGGAGGATGTGAGCTGCCTCACATAGGTACTGGGAAGAAAACTTAGTTACCCTGCAAGAACAGAAAACATTCTTAACCACCGAGCCATTTCTCTAGCTCCTTGCTATTGTTTGTTATATGCAGAGACAGAGGGATATAGAAAGAGGGAGAGGGAGAGAGAGAGAGAAAGAGAGAGAGAGATTGAATGCGTGTTTAATGACAAAATTTGAATCGTTGTATTATAGCATCACTGTCTCTTAGTACATCACCACAACTGCTGGTTTTTAACGATGGCATGTACTGGACCATATGTACACATTCTAACCATTTCCCAGCATCTTCATTAATGAACTCTGATCATTTCTAACTCTCCATTACTACAGATGGCATGTGGCCCTCATCTGTGCACACATCATCTTCAGCATGCAGCACTCTGGTGCACATGTTTCTCTTCGTGTCCTTAGTGTCTCCATGGCACAGAGCTAAGGGGCAGAACGCCTCTCTTGGGAAATTGACCTGTGCTTCCTGGATGCTCCTGTGCACCCCAATTTCCCAGCATGCAAAGCCAGCTCCTACTCCAGCAAAAGTTGTATAGTTTTAATGCATCTCATCATTTTGAATGTGTATGAAAATTGAGAGTATTGTAATTTGTCATTGCTACCATGTCTGGTAGCTTTCTTACAAGTCCTACAGTGAAATCAGTTCAGAGACGAAACAATGACAAGGGCTGAACAGTAAACGAAACAGTATAGAAAGCTATTTGGAGAACACAGAAGATGAATTCCCCAGTTGTAAGACTAATACATTCTTCTTCTTTTTGTTTTTAAACATTCTAGTCTTTATACCATTTGTGTTTTCTTTATAACAAAGTGTATTTCATCTAAATTTTAAGGTTAAAAGTCCCAATCAGTAGTGGGAGGAGGGAAGCCAACACCTCCTTTGACCTTTAAGTACATTTAATTAAAACTTTTCCATGTGTTTCATTTTGATCACATCCTGTCCCCTCCTGCTCCTTCCAGATCCACCCCACCTCTTTACTCACCCACCTCATGTTCTCACTCTGTAAAAAACAAGACAAACAGCAGAAATCAAAGCATATGAAGAAAAACGAAAGTCAATACCAAAAAGCTATTAAAACAAAAGAACTCACAAAAAAATATGGTCTGTGTTGCGTTGGCCAACAACTCCTGGTCATGGGCCTTGCACCGAAGTGTAGTGTAATAAGGAGACAAAGGAGAAATAAAAAAGGAGGAAGAAATGGGGAGGAAAACATGATGGGTGGATACAAGAGGGAAGATGGAGAGATACAATGAGCATTAAAGTTGCTGAATTCTTAAAATTCCATTTCTCCAGGAATTTTTCTCTTTCAAATTTAATGGAGCTACCTCCAGGGAGAGCCCATGCACCTAGCATCAGCCCCAGAACAGGAGGGGGTCCCTGGCCGGACAGACTCACCCGGAATGTTTTTCCACATTCAGGGACAAATCCCAAAGTCAGGCGGGGATGTTGAGGGCTGCGTTATAGCTAGTCCCAGAGGATGGGGAAAGGGAATAAGGAGCGTGGGAAGCACAGCACAGCTGTGAATACCGTGACAAATACACAAACAAGTAACATGTAATACAATCTAGTAACTTTTTCCTTTGACATTTTCCCATTGGTTTCGTGCTTAAAAGATTATTTTTCTCCTGCTATCAGTATGTAAGTGTAAACACTTACTTTTCTTGTTTTTGTATGTTTACTGTTTACTTTCGTCTGTAAAATAAATGTGCTAGGTGCTATTTGAAGTCCACTCCCAGGTCCCACCCTGTAATTTTGCAAACCAATGGCGGGGGCTGTACCAGTGACACTTTCTGACAGTGTGCTGTCCCATCCGGGTCGGCGGACACTGACTGACACGACCTCTCATGTTAATTCCCAGATATGGCGCTCTCAGCCCCTGAGACTGGCAGTGACACTGGAAGCTGCAGTCCTCTGTAACATTTCCCAAGGGCTTTCCTACACCTGGACCATTGTGGACGCTGAGGCGACTGCCGTCACCCTCCCTGCTGCCCTCAACACCCTTGGGCAGACCATCGTGCTCCCTAGCTACACCCTAGAGTGTGGGAACTACACTGCCACGGCCAAGGTGGGCTCACTCACAGATCCTCAGGCTCGGTCGAGCCAGCCAACTCTTTCCACAAGCCCTAGAGGAAAACCTCTTTCAGCCAATGAAAGGGAGTTTTGTTTGTTTGGATTTTATTTTAGTCTGGTTTGAATTGATTTGGTTGATTGTTTGTTTTAAAGGTGTGGGTAGGATTTTAAGAGAGATTTTTTTCTTCAGTTGGAGAAGTGGCCCAGTGGGAGAGAACATTTGCTGTACTCTACAAGTGGGAGGAGCTGAGCTCAAATACCCGGCACCCGTGTACAACAGGCAGGCATGGCAGTGTGCACCTGTAACCCCGGTACTTGTGGGGAGAGGCAGAGACAGGTGACTCATTGTCTAGGCTGGTGCATGCAGCACACACACACACACACACACACACACACACACACACACAGAGAGAGANCGAGAGAATGTGGAAGCAAGTATGGAAGAATTTAAAAGAGGGGGATCGGCCAGGCAGTGGTGATGCAGTCCTTTAATCCCAGCACTCAGGAGGGTCATTCAGAGACAGGTTTGTAGGTGTGCTGGTGCATGCAGCACACACACACACACACACACACACACACACACACACAGAGAGAGAAAGAGAGAGAGAGAGAGAGAGAGAGAGAGAGAGAGAGAATATATGTTCTAATGTTGGCCAAGTAATCAATAAAAAACTTCTTTTATTTTTTTAAAGACACCTTTTCTTTGCACCTACTTTAAATAAACCCTGTACTGACGGAGGGATGTCCACTAGGGGGCAGGGTCACGAGAGAAGTACCCAGCGTGACACTCAGCCAGTGCTCTCTAGTACTATGTTTGGGGCTGGAAAATTATATAGAACCACGTGGGTTAGAAAAGGGATGCCACTGCTGAAGGAGAGAATGTAGGGAAATACTACTTACCTTTCCTGGTTCATTCAGTGTGCTTTCTTATACACCCCAGGCCCACCTGGCTAGGAATGGGGCCGCCCACAGTGGGCTGGGCCCTCCCACATCAATCACCAATCAAGAAAATGCTTCACAGACTTGCCTATGGGCAAATCTGATGGGGCCATTTTCTCAGCTGAGGTTTCCTCTTCCCCAACGACTCTGGCTTGTGTCAAGTTGACAAGAATACTGACCAACACACACCTAGATGACTGCGCATTTAGGCAGACTTGGTTATTAACGGATCCAGGCTCTTCCCCCCCCCAAGCCACACCCTCTGATGAACACTGTTGGTGACTCCTGCAGTTAGAGCTGAGGGTCAGTGTCCCATGTGCAGTTCCAGGAAGCATCTGCTTTCTTCTCCTGGAATACCCCTTGTGTTTGGTCCCTCAGGTTCAGATCAAGGGAAGTATGGTGTATAGCAACTACTGTGTTGGTGTGGAGGTTCGAGCCAGGGCTCCTGTCAGCGTGATCTCTGAAGGCACCCACATCTTCATCCCCAGGACCACCACAACCTCCATCATCCTCAGAGGCTTCCAGTCCTATGACCCTGACAACCCTGGGGCGGCTCTCAGGTAAGAGCCCAGAGCTGCAAGGTTCTCAGGCTCCTACTTCTTCAAACTCTGGCTCAGGAATATTTGGAGAGTTAGTCTGGGAATTCGGCCAGTGTGGTCGAGATAGTTACGCATACCAGCTTTCTGTACTTGAAGTGCTCTATTCATTGTCCAAGTGTAAGTCAATACAGGAAAGGTGAGTAGAGCGTGAGTCACTTTTTAAAGCTCATGCTTAAAATGCCATTTTGGAAGGCACATTGTAAATGCGCCCCTTTCATAAGGACTCCTTGTGTGGGGGAGGCAGAGAGCTGCCTGTAGGGTGGCTCTGCTCTGTGGTCCTGGGCTCTGAGCCAGACAGCCCAACCCAGTGGGCCTTTCCCAGTCGTCTGATGCGGACCTCTTCCTCCAGGCATACATCCCCCACTCAGGCAACCTTCAACCCTCCCCATCACCACCACAGACTCATGTCTTCTGGGCTCTCTGCAGCGCCACCACCTGCGGGCCTCAACTCACCCAGTCACAAGCTCCACCTCTTCCCACTTTGCTTCCCATCTTCATTCAGGGAATATTTTTTTTTAATTAAAAATAATTTTTATACAAGATATTCTAATTATGATTTGCCCTCTCCCATATCATCCTAAATCCTCTCCGATCCCCCCACAGGTCCAATCCATGCCCCTGCCCCTGTCTCTCAAACAAAGAGGCAAACAAACTAGAACATAAAAAAAGAAAGAAAAGAAACAAGAAACACATATACACACTAATGCACACACACAAATGGAACCCATGAAAACCCACACTCATAAACTGTAATCGACCTGCCAAAGCTAGGTTAGGTTTTAAAAAGTGTGCAAACAAAGCAGTACAAGACAAAAAGATCCGAAAGTACCACTGGATTCATTTTGTGTTGCCACTCCACTGCTGCCCTTAAGTGTGGTTTGCATACGCAATGAGACTCCAGGGGAGGAAAGGGGATTCTCATTTTTGAGCATATGTCAACTGGAGATAGCTTCTGGGTTGGGGTGGGGGCTCATGTCCACTTCCCCTTCTTGGTGCTGGGACCCCAAGGAAACATTTCTTCCCGTCACTCAAACTGAAACTTTTCTCAGAGTCTTTGCTCCCACTCTGTCTCCTCTGTCAGGAGATCTCATTAGGTCTCCCATAGAAACCAACCCCGTATACTTCCCCTACATTGCCTGGGTGGAGACACCTGGGCCTCAGCGTATGTCCATCCTCCAAGGATGGAGTTGTCTAGGAAAAGTCAGAAGCTCTCACTTCCCTGCTCTGACCTTTTTCACACCCTTTTGACTCAGAGGGGAAGCCACTGTCCTGTCTGGAGTGAATCCTGTCTTACCTGTTCCTCACTCGTAAGACTGCTTGCTGCTCATTGCCCTCCATCATGGAGTTTGAGTTCAGAACAACAGGGCTCTCACTGGCTATATCCCTGGGTCTGGCACATAGTCCCTTATTGACAAATCAGTAGAGAGGTCCCTTTGGGGTTATAACCCCTGCTGTGATGTTTGCCACACCCAAGTGTGCGACTTGGCACTTCTTTAGTGCCGTGGAGGTGAGAGGTCGACCCCTTCCCGATTCTACTATTGTACATGCTGTAGATACAGCTCTCAGTGACCAGTTCTTCACCCTAAGCCAGACAGACTAAGGCTGTGTCTCCATCATCTTCACACCACCAACTATTAGGAGTCCTCACAGTGCCTGAACACGAGAGCTCGGTATCTCCTGCTGGATGTGCTTCTGGGCAGTAAGGAATCTTCAGGGGGAATCATGGGACAGTTTCTCTATCCAGCATGTGAGCTGCACTGGGCACTGAGTTCTGGTGTACTCCAGGGATGCTTCTTCCCAGAGGAGATTAAGAGAATGCTGCAGCACCTCCTCAGAATGCAGCACCTGCAGGCTACACAAGGAAACGGACTTTTAAGGCTCAATAGAGTTCAGTGACAGTTATGGAAGCAGGATGCCATGGCGGGGCTGGCCCAGCTTGCCAGTGCATTTGTGTACCGTTTCCTGCCTGCCGCATGCCTGTTTAAGCATGTCTCCCCTGTGGATTAAGATCTGCTCTAGGGTGGGATGATGCTGTCCTCCTCCTCCACCCTGATGGCGCAACCATCATTGTCTTGTGGCTCAAGCAATTACCATTTTCCAGAAAGATGGTGAGATTGAAGGAACGGGGCAGCTTCCCAAGGCCTCCACCAAGGTGTTCTCTTCCTAAACTTGGGATAACGTGACATTGCTGTCTTACCTTGTGGAGTTGTCTCCACAAGGTGAGATGCACCACTGGCAGAGTCATAGTGAGGGAGGCATTCTAGGCTCTGCAGGGCTGTGTTTCTTATGAGCAGAGGGAGTCACTTTGTACACGGGACACAAGTCAGCCAGAAGCAGAACTCTAGCTGGATTACAGTGGTCTTTGTGCCAGTGAGTGGGAGAGACAGGCCCAGCCCTGTCACTGATGTCAAAGAGGAAGGAGTATCACCTCTCCCCAGCCACATGAGCCTTTAACACACAGTGATGCTAACCACGCCCCTCCAATGGCTTCTTCGACAGGTATCACTGGACTTGCACCGCAGCCAGCTCACCAAGGTGGTCCTGCTTTGAGGACTCTACTCCATACCAAGTAGACACTCAGGCTCCTGCCATTTCCTTCCCAGCAAAATGGCTCAGTGGGTGCTGTGACCAGTTCCTTGTGACCCTGATAGTCTCCAGCAATGGGCAGAACTCTTCTCAGGCCTTGATATTCCTGTCCACCCGTTCAGACCCGGACTTCAGGTACCCTTGCCCTGCACATATGTAACTAAGCATTCTGGCTGGTGGTGGCAGCTTAGGACTCTGTGAATGGAGACAAGTGTAAAGTTCAGCCATGTGGGGACCACACCCCTAAGTAAGAAGGGAGGGGCTAGTGTCGTGGGTAGCTCTGCTGTCTCCTGGGCTAACAGTGGCACATCGGTGGGTCCTTCCTCTAACAGCACCCGTCCCCTAAATTGAAGACCAGTGCTTAAGGCTGATGTTAGAAGGCGGCTCTGATTTCCAGACTAGGGAGCCTTCTAGGAATTACAGGACTGAAGGGATGCAAGTACAGGTCCAGTTGTGACATCCTGGAGCATGAGAGATCACAAAGAGATGCTAGGAACCAAACACATAAGTGCTTCATCACCAAGGCTACCAAAGTACTCACATGTATAGCCAGAGACCCAAAGCAGGTATACCAGGGCTGAGCTGAGTTGTCAGGATGGGCAAGGACATGGAAGCCTCTGGGCTCCCCCTTCTGGGTCTAGGTTATATGTGACTGGGCAGGGGCTGAATTCCAGGGGAACCGACTTTGGGGCTAGCACACGAATTACACGTTTCTGAGAATGGCATACCTGAACACTTACAAATAGTTCGTTTCTGGGATTTTCTATTTAATGTTTCTGATGTTGGTTGACTGCAAGTAACTGAAAACTATGACCAGCAGCTAGTACATACATGTACACACACACATACAAAGGTACATACAAACATGTGATGGGCTGATTCCTTTTGAGGAAACAGCAAACCTGGCCTGCCATGTTCCTTTTTGCTTCCTACACTTAATGTTCCATGGTGAAGTCATGGCGTGGGGTGTACCTGATAGTGAAAGGCACACAGACTTCTTGCACACCACCTAGAAAGTCCCCTCCATACTCAGCCATTTAAGAGTCCTCAAGTCCTATAGGAATGGAATCCACATAACGAGGCCCAACATGGTCTCTCTCGCTACCTGACGATGTTCCAAAGAACCAGAGTTTATGAAATGCTTTGGGAACTCAGCCCTGGGCCAGCAAAGAGCCTAAAGAAATTGCCAGGATGTAGCCATAGTGACTCAGAGATGTGTGGATGCAATGGGGAACTGTGCAAGGTGTGGTCCCTGTGGGCACTATAAGGCACAGGGCAGCTCATGACCTAATAGCCCGGCCCAAGTGGGAGGCAAAGCTAAGCCAGATGACTGTGGCAAAGGCAGATGATTTGGAAAGGCCCCGATGAAAGTGGTCTGTATCTGCGGAGGCAAACATGTAGTAAAAAGGTAAAGAGGTAACTCAAGTGTTGACGTCTGTGTTTGGACAGCCCGGCCAGAGCCAAGGCTGAGCAACAGAGGGAATAGAGCCCAGGATTGTTCAACATTGAGGAAGTCACAGCTTCCCTGAACCTGGTGAGGTGTGAGTGTGCTTGTCTGGTGTATTCGGTAAAACACTGGCTGTTGTGTGAAGCCTGGAAGCTGGTCACATGGTCCGTGATCCCCCACACAGGCTCTGACAATACATTCAGTTCTCAAAATACAGAGCCAGCACAGATGGTTCAAACATGGCCCATCCAAACGAATGCAGCCTAAGGATGCACGTGGTATTTTCCAACAACATCAAAGCAATTGCTTGTTCCAGATTCGTCTACATCTCGTGGGTCAACTTTAAAGACATCCGTGTAAACTGGAATGAAGAACTGTCTCTCCGAGCTGTGTGTGAAGACTGTGACGATATACCCGACCTCACTTATTCCTGGGATCTCTTCCTGGTCAATGCGACAGAAAAGAATACCGTGGAAGGTAATATGGCTACTCTTTTTCTGATGAATAAAAAAAAGGGTTGTTCTGGGGTGGCTGAGGACTTCATCCCACCTCAGCCTTCCAGACACCTAGTGACAGTCCCATAATGGTTCCCCACATATGTGCCGTAAGGAGGCTGAGCACAGACTCACTTGGGCCATTTTATTGGTTGAGAATCACAGGCAGCCATTGCAAAGGATCTGTGATGGCGTTCACTGTCCAGAGAGCAGTGGACTTGGACACTGACATCTGCGTTGGCTCTACAGTCCTCTTTCCAGGTATACAGCTCCTAAAATCCTTGGACTGTTTCATGCGATCATGTTTTCATATGGTAACGAGCTGACAGGTGGCTAGCAGCCACTGCGTATCTTTGAGATGAGGCTTGGCCATCCCAAACACTGGGGCAGGGTGATGTAATCACCCATAACTATGTAACAAAGCTTCCAGGAGAGTCCCAGAAGGACTGGGATCACTGGTGGAGGGTGCAGTTCCAGAAAGGACTGGCATCTCGGGTCTCTGCTGCTCTCTAAATGGGAAGTTGAGGCATACTGTGTGTGGAAAGAGAGTTAATCAAGTCCTGATGAAGATGGCCACAGGGAGAAAGCAGGAATTGCAGTTACTCAGAATAAGTGCTCCCGAAATGACACGTTGGGGGGGGGTGTCTCTGGTGATTCCACCCTGGGGCAGGGCTTAAGAAGAGCACAGTGGGTGGACTGGCAGTCACTGGGTGACGTGAGGCATTCCAGGAGGAAAGAAGGGGCTTCACTAGGGTATGAGTTATCTCCTCCACGTCAGGATGTCTAGAGAAACCCACCAGGCTGATGAGAATGAACTGGGGGGGGGTGTCTGGGGTCTCAGGCCTCTCATTCGCCTGGGCTGAAGAATATTGTGAATTTGTTCTTATCCACCCCCGACTCTCGCGTTCCTCCTTTCTCACACCACTCCACGGAGTAGTGGGATGCTGTGGAATGAGACTGAGTTCCAACAGGAAGTGACACTGGCTGCCTGCCATGTTTTCTTTAGTTCATTTGGGGCTCTTAGAAAACATTATAAAGCAGAGTTTGGAGTTCAGAGCCCCCCCCCCACACAAACACAACAAGGACATCCAGTCGATTGTGTCTCATACCACAGGAGAGGGGGCTCTGAATTCCTTAAGACAAACTAGACCTTTATGAATCAAAACCCAAAACCTAAGTGAGGACCTACAGTAGAGACACTGGCTTCGACAAGGCCAGTGCTGCCTGAGACCAACGTATCTCAGAGAAAGCTGACAAGGGCTCCCATCACCCCCTCTGACAGCAGGTTCACAGAACACAGGGAGACAAACCACTAGCTCACCGTAAAGGACACCATGGAGGACAGAGGCAGAAAGGTCTGCCCTGGTCAGGAACAAAAGCTGCCTTTTCAAAGAGTTATTTCTGTCCGTGAATTTTTTGTCATTGCTCCTTTATCATAAGCCCTGGTGATGCCTTTTAGAATTATTTACTGAGCCCTCATTGTCAGGGAGGAAATGAAGATCGGGGGAATTTCTTCCAGAATAGAGTCACTCACACAGTGGGCTCGTTGAACCTGGTAGGGTCACCCTCTAGTCTGAAGGCAGACTGGGGAGAGCAAGTTCAGGCAAGAGAAGAGATCCAGAGTTTCCTTCCCTACTTGCACACGTTTAGGTCATGTATTGGCTTCCTCGGCACCAGGCCACAGCCATGTGCCTGGGTCTTGATCTGAGCATCAGGGCTCCATGGCAGGCTTGTTTACAGTAGCACGGTGCTTCCTGGGAAGATGGGAACAAGTGTTCAGTCACCCCAGACGTGGCACCAAGACACACTCCTGATGAGAAGTCCACTCAAGTCAGGAGCATCACTGGAGGGTTAGTGACAGTACCATAGGTGACTTAAAAACAGATGTGTCACCCAAAAGCCTGGGTGATGACTCAGGAAAGCTGCCACACTGGAATCCCACCCTATGCATTCTAGCACCTGTCCCCAGACCACCAACGGTTAGGAAAAATGGCTGGAATCGCAGGTGAGAATTTTGGGGCCCTCTTCCTGCTTCTCCTAGGGAGTTTTGGCAGCCAAGCCTCCACGGCCTCTGTTCTGTTTCGCTTCTTGTGTTTCCAGGACTATGTAAGGTACTGCATACCTCAGCCCCGAGGTGGCAATGGTCAGTCCAAACTCTCAGACAATATCTTCGCCTCGCAGGTAGACATGCTTATGTAACCTGTATGTGTATGTGTTTTTATTTTTAACGTGTGTGTGTGTGTTGGCTGGGGAATGCCACAGTGCCTATGTGGAGGTTAACCACCATTACAAAACTCCTGGATATCACATTAAGGTCTCCAGGCTTCTTAAGCAAGCATCTTTATCAGCTGAGCCATCTTGCACTGAACCCACAGACTGTATATTTTTTTTAAAAAAAAAAAAACCTATATTTTATATTTTCAGTGCAGAATTTTAACCCTCTCACACCCGTGTTTAAGTCCCCTTCTGCAGCACTGTGAGGCTGCTGGGCGCTTCAGCATCCGGGGCCATTCTGAAGTTGTCTCAGTCAGACCTGCAATCAAGCCCAAGAGGATCCCCGACACGACACTCACCAGAGCGGTCACCCATGCCCCCGAGCTGGACAGCTCTTCACAACCTGGGAAGCATTTACTCTGAGTCCGCAGCGGGAGGACACCACATTTCTGCAGTGGTGGGTCCCATGGCAGGCTCCGGGGAGCCCATGGAGGACTCCAGCTCACTGAGTCCAGCTCCAGGTTCCCTGGATGAGGAAGCTTTGAAGATGGGCGCCCCAGAGGGAAGCTGGCTTCCTTCTAGCTCCTCCCCTGCCTTTGATGGTAAGTGCCACCATCTCTGCACATCCTTGTATCTAGGCACCAGGCTCACCTGGAAGGAGTGGATCTAATGGGACAGGCTTGAAGTCACTTCCGCCTTTGTCCTGCGTCTAAGAGTACTGGGTCCATGTTGAGTGCAGAGCCCAGCTTCAACCCCAGGGTAATAAAATAGTATTTTGGTGTTGTTATTTTGAAACAGGTTCTAACTAATGTGGCCCAGGCCTCCAATTCCCTATGTAGCTAAGGCCGAATTCCTTATATTTCTGTCTTCATCCGTCAAACACTGGAATTATTGCTATGTGCTACTATGGCCCGGCTAAGGGATAGTTTATTCTTATTCTTGACCCAAATATGAGTGATAGTGGTTCAGGAACACAAATAAGTTTGCCCTTAATACTGCATTCCATAGCAGAACTGGTTACATGATATTTGATTAGTTATACAACAAAGAAAGTTGTATCAAATACATTGTGTATGTGTAAGGGGGACACCACCAGTTGGTGTCTTACAGTCAAATGGGAGAAAGTCACACAGGTTTTGGACTGGCAGCATTTTTAGCTGAGGATTGGTAGCAAATAGTCCTCTGCTAAAAATACAATTTAAAGATTTTATCTATAGTCAAAAAGATGTTCTGTCAGGCATGGGAGTGGAAATGATTAACAACTTAAGGGAACTAAGAAATGGCTTGGATAGTTTGGCTCTGATCTGCAACATTCTCACTCCGCACGATCATGAAGTTCTACTTCTCCAGCCTTACAAGATCTTGGTGTCGGGGGTTTTAGTCTACAACACACAGCACTTATTAATTGTGTCTTCAAATGAAGTGTAATTTTTCCCTCTTATGTAGATTTTGAAGCCTATTATAGTGACATCCAAGAAGACGTGCCGTCCCCTGGAAGACAGCCAGGTGACCACTTTTATGATTGTCCCCATGTAGGAGAGTCCTGCACCCAGGCTTACTATGTACCACCATCCTGGACGCTTCATGCTTGCCCCTAACAGCAAGGCCACCTAACAATCCCCTAGGGGATTTTCAAATGGAGACTGTGAGCCCCTCTTGGGCACAGACCTCACTCCTGGTTCACTTACTGTTGCTCATCTTGAGCCCTCTGCTATTAAACTCCAGTGGTCTGAGGCCCAACTATTGGCAATCCAGACCCGAGGTGCCTTGCATGGTGACCGTAGATGTACAGGCCTCCCTAAGTGCTCCTTCGCCCTGCCTCCTTGCTCATCATCCTTCTTGCAGGCTCCCTCTCTCTCCCCATTCTGAATTCTCCCTCAGCACCGTGATGACCCCTGTCACACTTCCACCCCTACTTCTTCTAAGCAGGTGGCTTCTGGACCTGTGATGTCTTTCTGTGTCTGTCTCATATACACCTGACATCTTCACGAAAATTTCACAACTAGCTTATTTCCATGTCCCCAGAACCGTCGTGATGCCCAGTGCATTGATTAGGATGATCAATGTATCGTGTAAATAGGTACTGATCGTACGATCAGTAGGTGACCTATGTTTCTGCAGAATAGACAGACAAGGAGCGAACACTACTCTCTAGTGAACAGATGGATAATTGGAGTGTGTTGTGTCTACCAAATGAATAGGTAGGTGATTAATTTGTTGACAGAACAGGCAGATGATGAATGATGCTTAGTGGTTAAGTTAATGTGTTGGTTCTCTGATTCACTGCTGTATTTTCTTCAACTGTCTCAGACCGAGGATTTCTTCAGTTCTCTGTGTGAGATGCTCCTCATAGGCAGTCATAGGAGGAAGCAGAAAAGAGACCTGGGAAAACAAAGTGTGTTATGGCCATAAATCCTAGAAATAGACATGTGGCCAACCACTCGGGGCCTTGTAAGAAAGCCTTGTGGACCATGAGCCCCAGTTTCACTGGGGTTTCAAAGAGAGGAACAAGATAGGCAACATGTCCTTCAGGATCTGACAATCAGAGTAACTCCAGTAGGCTGTGGACAGTGGGGGTGATGCTTGGTATGGCATCTAGTCATCTAGTCACCTAGTCACCTGGCACCTTGCTCTGGGATGAGTAAGAAGAGGATGGCTGCCCAGAGTGTACAGCAGGACAGAGGGGTCCTGGCTGTGGATCAGGTAGAGCTGCTCCTGATGAGGCCCTTGATATCACTAGGGAATGCCTAGGCCAGGACAGTGGCCTCTGTCTAGCCAGAAAGACTGTTTTTGCTGCTGTTTGGTTTACTTGTAGGATACTGAGACATGATTGCATTGGTTAGCTTTCTGGTTACTGGTTTTGCCTCATGGTTTCACAGAGTTTGGGTTACGGTCACTTGACCCCACGTTCCTGGGTAGAAGGTCACTTCAGTGGGAGTGTGTATAAAGGGGATTTTCTCTTCATGGTGGACAGAAAGCAGAGGGCCAGATAGAAAGAAGTTAGGGGCAGCATACCACCAAGGACCCACCCCCAGTGGGTTTTTCACAGTGAGGCTCCACCTTCTAAACTTTCCAGAATCTCCAAAAAGAGCATCACCAGTTGGGGACCAAGCATTTAACATGGACCTGTGAGGATAACCTTATATTCAAGCCATAAAAATCATACAGAAAAAAATGAAAATTTGAACTACATATGCAGGTCTGTTTTGGGGGTCCTGCTTGGGCCTGGCAGGTGCCAAATCAGTACTAGCAAATAGACAGAATGGGCATGATCTTATCCTGTTCGTAGCATGACTCTTTCTGAAAGGGGACATCCTAATTCCTCGAGGTCTTTTGGTACTGTATCTTATTTCTGTGGGGTTTTTTTTTGAAGTCTTCAGTCAGCTCAGCACCTTCCCATGCCATTCCTCCCCAGACTACACAATGGCTTTCTGCCTCTGTGCCTGCCGCCTGCAATCATATCCTCTGCACAGTAGCTAGGGGCCTTTCTCAGACACAAACAAGATGGTCACTTTCCTCTGGTTACTGGTGGCTTCCTAACACTTGCAAGACAAAGGTTTCAAAGGTGGCCACAGGCATGTCTTTACTGCTCACCTTCTGGTCCCCATTCTCTTTCTTCAGCCATGTGTGGAGGACCATTCCCACCACACTTGGTTTCTACACAACCTGGAAACTTCCTCCAGATCTTCACTGAACTCATCCTTTGCTCCGAATCCCTGCCACCCCTCCAACAGAAGCTCCCCACCCCCGCCAACAGAGGTCCCCTTCTGTTCCCCACACTCGCTTTCTCTGTCGATCTGCTGCACTTTTTTCCTCATTTAGCATCACCTGACTTTGCATTATGAAATTCCAGATTGCAAGGTGGAAGGAAGGAAGGAAGGAAGGAAGGAAGGAAGGAAGGAAGGAAGGAAGGAAGGAAGGAAGGAAGGAAGGAAAGAAGATGAGTGAGGGAGTGAGGAGGGAAAGAATAAAAAGGGAGGGAGGGACAGAAAGGATCTAATGGGAGGTTGGTTGTAAGACACTAAGGGACATCTCTTGAATACGCACACTTACTAAAGGCATGGCTTTAGATATACCCTATCCAGAAACCACAGAAATCGGTATTAGCATCAACCTTGACATTCATGCTTTACAAAACTGAGACCTTTCCCTTTCTCTCCTGTGGCATGGTTTATCTTCATAGGGACCGGTACCAACTTCCAGGAATCGGGACCAAGCATGAATGCCCAGGAGAGTGCCAGTGATGGGGACAATCTGCTGGGCCCTTTCCTCCACACAGGCAGAGCAAAGCCGGCTCTCATGATTGACTGGCCCAAGGCCCTGGTCAGCCGAGCTGTCTTCCACAGCTACACCTCCTCAGGTACGAACATGCTCTTCACACTCCGGATTCACAAACATTTCAGAAGCATTTGAGACTCAGCCCTCAGGTTCTCCTGAGTCTTTTATCTTAATGGATGAGAGGAACCAGCCAGCCTTCCCTGTTCATGCTTGTCCTTCTATGGACCACAGCCCATCCCGTGGCTTCTTCTCTAAGGATGAAGCAAGCTGCAGCTGTCTCTTAGGAGTCCCCAGCTGCAGAGCAGCAGAGAGCTTTGGTTCTGGGTGGAACCTCAGCACATGGTATCCACTGTCCCTAAGACCTTGCGTAGAGTACATGTTCCATTTCCATGGACGGATTAGATAAAGCTGGCCTTGCGGGAAAGGAATTTTTGAAATTCTCTCCCCCAGCATAGGCATGTTGGTTTGTCTGCTCTCGTGGATCACTGCCTTTCTGGGTACTGCATGTGAGTAGGGTCACCCCATGCCCTTTGGGGGAAACTATGGATTTCATGCTATTTTTAAGGGATTTTCCCCCTTGCTCTCTCCAATCACCTGTCTTGTATCTTGTATCTCTCCCAATTTTGAGGAAGGCTAAGCAAGATAGGACAGCTTACTCTTGCAGGGAAAGAGTTAAAAATTTTCATCACCAAAATTCTCCAAAATGCAAATGTCAGTCATACTATATCAGATAAGCCAAATTTATAAAATAAAACCTCAAATACCAAGCTTGCTGTAAATGCACAAGTTGAGATCTTATCAGCATTCTCTTGTTGCTAGGGAAATCTACCTCATCTGAGCTGAGGCGAACTGATCCACCTCAATACTGCTTCTGTTGGGTGAGAATGGCCTGGAGATAAAAATTTGGGCTCCTCAAAGAAGGCTAGTAACACACAGACTAGTGTCCTTCCCAAGTATTAGTAGAACATGTGTCTCAGGGTTTCTATTCCTGTGAAGAGACACCATAACCACAGCAAGTCTTATAAAGGAAAGTATTTAATTGAGACTGGCTTACAGTTTCAGAGATTTAGTCCATTATCGTCATGGTGGGAAACAAGGCCACATGCAGGCAGATATGGTGCTGGAGAAGGAGCTGAGAGTTCTACATCTCGATTCACAGGCAGCAGAAAGAAACTGTGTCCCTCACTGGGTGTAGCCTGAGCATATGACACCTCAAAGTCTACCCCCCCTACACAGTGACATACTTCCTCCAACAAGGCCACACCCACTTTAACAAGGCCATACCTCCTAATAGTGCCACTTCCTATGGGCCAAGTATTGAAACACATACATCTATAGGGGCCATACCTATTCAAACCACATGTATTATTGACTGGTACCCTTGGAGCAAAAGTGGGGCTCATTCCTGAGAGCCCACTGACTGCCACTTTCACGTGGACACTTTCTCTTCTGTAGGTATCATGGGACCGGATGTGACAATAAGACCATTCTCACTGAGCAGTGGCGAGATGTATGTCTTTCAGGCGTCTGTAGGTATGTCAACATACAAGTTATAGCTAGTGTGGGGGACCATGAACACTTCGGTCTTATCATACTTTTTCCTAGAAATTGCAGTGACTCTTTCCTGAAACTCTTTGCCCTGGGCCCTACCCTTCCTTCTCTTCTCCTACCACCACCCCATTGTGTGTTACCCGCATTAGTTGTTGTCATGGTCTTCTTATGACATCAGGTGCGTGTTTAGAACAGGTTAAATGACCACTTACTGTCCTTCTTATATATTTGTTTGTGTGTTTTGGTTTTGGGTTTTGTTTGTTTGTTGATTTTTGTTTTGTTTTTGTCTTTGTTTTAGTTTTTTGCTAGATGCCTAATGTCTTAGGGTTTTTGTTGCTGTGAAGAGACACCATGGCTACAGCAACTCTTATAAGGAAACATTTAATCAGGGTGGCTCGCTTACAGTTCAGAGGTTCAGTCAATTATCATCATGGCAGGAGCATGGCAGCGTGTAGGCAGACATGGTGCTGGAGTAGCTGAGAGTCCTACATCTTGCAGGCAACAGGAAGCTGACTGACACACTGGGCACTATCCTGAGGATAGCAAACCTCAAAGCCCGCCCCCACAGCCACACACTTCTTCTAACAAGGTTATACCCACCGCAACAAAGACACAGCTTTTAATAGCGCCACTCCCTGTGGGATTATGGGGGCCATTGTATTCAAACTACCACACCCGACTGGGCCACCTGCCCTGCATATATTTAATCCCAACCATGTGTTAGTGCCGTTGTTTTTTAAGTGTTCAGCATGGGCTGGAATTTACCACAGGCTTACCCTGCTTAGTGTCCGGCAACTCTTCCTGCATTTTTATGACTCAATCTGAAAGCATTCTTTTGGGTAACTTTTAAACGTTCCCCCACTTCTGGAGACGAAGGTCCCATTTAACAAGCACTGAAGGTTCCACTGATACGCATGATTGATTCTTCACCCACATTTTTGCATTCGTTAGAGCCCACCATGAACCAGTCCTAGTGGTTCATCTGTAATCACAGCACTTGGGAGGCTGAGGGAAGAGCATTGCAAGTTCAAGGTCAGACCATATCTCAGAGCAAAAACAGAGAAGCAAAACTTACTGTGCACTTGCAGTTTTGCCTCCTGGGTTTGTATATACATCGCCCAAGGAGGCAGCCCAAGGCTGGTTGTTTTCTGATATTAAAGAGACTGGCCCTTCTGGATTCTCACCACTGCTGTGAATCTCTGCCTGGCCAGTCTAGACACTAAGGCCTGAGACGCTGCTTCTGCCCCCAGAGACAATGCTTGCTTCTGTAATAACGGATACCATTGCTTCTTGGTAGCTCATGTGCCGCGCTCCCACACCTGTTTTTAAATCCACCAATGAACAAACTGAAAGACGTTTTCTTAGGCCACGTACAGGAGATGCCTGCGAGTCTTCCCATGGTCCCTGGATCCTGTTCAGTGTCCTTGGCCACCTGGGAGAGCTGATCTCAGGCTCCAGGTGTCCTGCTCCGCTGGCCACCACTTAGCCCACACACAGCCTCCCTAACAGCTTCAGTCTCCTGTGTTCTCCATCGCATATGGCACTGTGTGGCTGTCCTTGCTTGTGTTGTTTCAGGGGAACACGCTTGCCCCTATGTCCCTTTCTTAGGCCAGTATGCTATTCCTACCCCAGGGTTGTTAGCTCTAAATGCTCAGCAAGGCAGAACTAGTCTCCGCATCCTCTTGGATGTCACTTGTGTCGAAGGGCCCATTCTCTGCAGTCACTGTTGTCACCCCGCTGTTAAATAGGATGCACAGGCAGTGTTCAGCCTGCCAGAGGCCACACAAACAGTCCCCCCAGGGCCGGGTGAGGGCTTTTGACAATGTGACAAAGAAAGCTCCAGCCCATAGTTTATCCTAAATGTGATAATTTTTAAATCCAAATTTAAAAAATGTGAATGCTAATAAATTATTGAAGGGTAATTAATAGAGCAGAAGGGATATAACATGGTGTTTAATCACTGGGGAGTAATAACTATGCCTGTTGGGGTATATCTGCCCAGAGAATTCTTAGCAGATATCTGCGTCAGATTCTAGACACAAGCTGGGTGCATGGGAAATGTGTGTGTTATATATGTGTGGGGGGGGGGTAGGTGTGTATGTATGTATGTATGTATGTATGTATGTATGTATGTATATTCTCCACTCTACTTCTCTATGCTGGCTGAAACCCCCATTCTGTCTTTCTCTTAGCTTCAAAAAAGGCCTTACTAGGCAAAGCTCAGCTCTACATAACGGTCAACCAGGTCCCACAGGACATGTCCTGTCAGGTGCGACCCCACAGTGGTATGGAGGCCCATACCGTCTTCAGTGTCTTCTGCATGTCAGGGAAACCGGTATGTGAGACCCCTTGTCTGTCCTGAGGGGTGCAAGCAACCACAGCTCTTGGAAATCATAGGAATTCTTTGCCTGGAAGGCTGCAGGGCTGAGCCTGCCTTGCATTGTGAGAAAGTCGTTCCTGCCTGAATGGGGGACTTCTCATTAAAAGCAGCCTCCTCATTAGAAGGAGAGGATCCTTGCAGGGCTTTGTCACAAAGTCAGGAGACTCTGTTAACTATGGCCATACAAACGGGGTGGGGGATCAACCTAAGGCATAACTCCATCACCAAGACATGTCTCTGACCCACACTTGCCCACTTTGACCAAGGCTCCCTTTGAAGTCAGATGGCGGCACAGCACAAGGCTGTGAGTTTTCAGTCAGAGTCCTCTGGCTCTGGACACCATCTGACCCGGTCCTGTTCTCCCCACGTTCCTTCTCAGAAACCTGCCCTTGTGCATAGAGAAGAGGTTGTGACCCACAGGTTGCAAACCGCTCAGATAGGGGATCCAAAGAGAGGAGAGCTAGCTGACCCAAGGGCAGAATATGAGAAGCCCTACAGCTTAAGAACCGACAAGTCCCACAGCGCCAGGAGGGCTCTTCCATCTGTGTGTACTGAGGGTGATGCCAGTACTGGTCTAGGCTGAAAACACGACCGCCATGGCCATGAGGGCAGAGGTGTGTGGCTTTGATTGGTGATTCCATCCATACTGTGCTCAGTTTCCTGTTTATTTTTGCTCCCACGGATTGGATCATAGGACTTCCATTATGAATTTCGCTACCGGGTAGGAAACACTTCTCCACACACCCTGTACAGCGGACGAGATACCCAGTACTACTTCCTATTGCCAGCTGGTGAGACCTCAAACAATTACAAAGGTAAGCCACAGTGTCAACCATGTGACTCGGTATGCCTACTTATCCCTCCAAACACTGTCTCCTGCCTTCTGAAAACAACGGATTATTAGAGGGGCCTAGAAATTAAAATCATTTATTCACCTCAGTCAATTTAGGCCCTTTACCTGTATTTTTTAATTTAAATTTAATTTAAAATGATAGTAGTTAGTGGAATACATTGGGTGGTTACAATATTATTTTTAGGTATTTAACTTTAATTTCTTTTATTCTTTTTTATCATTTTTATTGCTTTTATTGCACTATACATTTTTCTCTACTCCCCTCCTTTCCTTACCTTTCCCCTTCTACCCTCTCTGGTGAGCCCCACACACTCTCAATTGACTCAGGAGATCTTGTCTTTTTCTCTTTTTTATGTAGATCCATGTATGTCTCTCTTGGGATACTTTTTGTTGTCTAGGTCCTCTGAGATTGTAGATTGTAGGCTGCTTTTTCTTTGCTTTATGTCTAAAAGCCACTTATGAATGAGAACATACTATATTTGTCTTTCTGGGTCTGGGCTACCTCACAAAATATGATGTTTTCTAGATCCACCCATTTGCCTGCAAATTTCAAGATGTCATTGTCTTTTTGTTTTTTATACTGCTGAGTAGTACTCTGTTGTGTAAATGTACCACATTTTCCTTATCCATTCTTCAGTTGAGGGGCATATTCTTTAGTCGAGGGGCATTTAGATTGTTTCCAGGTTCTGGCTATGACAAACACAATGCTGCTATGAACATAGTTGAGCACGTGTCCTTATGGTACGATTGAGCATCATATATATCATATATGATATATATCATATTTCTATATATATTTCTATATATATTTCTATATATATTTCTATATATATATTTCTATATATATATATATATATCGAAAAGTGGTATTGCTAGGTCTTGAGATAAGTTGTTTCCTAATTTTCTGAGAAACTACCATACTGATTTCCAAAGGGGCTGTACCAGTTTTCACTCCCACCAACAATGGAGGAGTGTTCCCTATCCCAACATTCTCTCCAGCATAAGCTGTCATTGGTATTTTTGTTCTTGGCCATTTTTATAGGTATAAGATGGAATCTCAGAGTTATTTTGATTTGCATTTCTCTGATGGCTAAGGATGTTGAACATGTCCTTAAGTGTCTTTCAGCCATTTGAGGTTTGTCTGTTGAGATTTCTCCATTTAGGTCTGTACCCCATTTTTTATTGGATTATTTGTTCTTATGATGTCAAGTTTCTTGAGTTCTTTGTATATTTTGGAGATCAGTATTCTGTGAGATATGGGGTTGGTGAAGATCTTTTCCCATTCTGTAGGGACGTTTTGTCTTGTTGACTGTGTCCTTTGCTTTACAGAAGCTTTTCAGTTTCAGGAGGTCCCATTTATTAACTGTTTCTCTCAGTGTCTGTGCTGCTGGGGTTATATTTAGGAAGTGGTCTCCTGTGCCAATGCGTTCAAGTATACTTCTCACTTTCTATTCTATAAGGTTCAATGTGGCTGACTTTATGTTGAGATCTTTGATCCCATTTGGACTTGAGTTTTATACATGGTGATAGATATAGATTTATTTACATTCTTCTACATGTTGATATCCAGTACCATTTGTTGAATATGCTTTCTTTTTTCTATTTTATATTTTTTTGTTTCTTTGTCAAAAATCAGGTGTTTGTAGATGTATGAATTGATAGCTGGGTCTTCAATTCTGTTCCATTGATCCTCCTGTCTGTTTTTATGCCAATACCACGCTGTTTTCAGTACTGTTGCTCTGTAGTGGAGTTTGATTTGTTCACAATCTTCGGGAAAGTTAGAGCCCAGAATCTGGGCCTCTCAGTGATTAAGATACTTATGTCCTAAGAAGGACTGATATCCAAGTGAAGTCTCCTTTCCAAGTTGGGTCTACTATGCAGATACCCAAGGTTCACATACAAGCTGGTCTTCCTGTGTGGTACACATGACTATACCTGTGGCCATCATCTAAACCCCACCTTCACGAGCTGTTCTTATTACACGTTTGAGTCTTTGTTAATTGAAAGGATTCCTCTGTCCATCAGGATACCATTTCTCGCTAGATACATACAGATGTTTTTATGTAAGCCTCCTTTCAGAATTCTTTAACTTTGCCTGTTAAATCTGCCTCCATCATTTTAACTAGGAACTAGTTAAAATGTGACACTAACACCAGACCATATATTGTGGTCAGGATTACATTCTCTGTGACCCTGTACCCCATTTCAGCACTCCTTACGTTTTTGATGGACAGCGATACTCTGGAGGGCAGAAATAGTCCATGACCTTGTAAATGGATGATGACTTACCTGTCCCCTCCCGCAGCACACAGTGATAGGCTCTGCCTGTCTGCCCTCTGTAACACCCTCTGTCCCCTGCCTGATGAGCACTCACTGACCTTACTTTGGTGTTCAGATCTTGGGTTGGGCTGTGAGGTCTCCCCAGAAGGACAGAAGAATCTTGAGGCCTTTTCTCATACCGTGCCTTATTTTTGAATCCCTGGTAAACAGGCCATTACCATGGGGCAGCACTGATGTCTCAGTGGTTAGGAGCATGTACTGCTCTTGAAGAAGACTTGAATTTGATTCTCAGGACCAGGTCGGGTGGGTGCCTATAGCCCTAGGTCCAGGAAATCCAGCATACTCTTCTGGCCTCCGAGAGCACCTGCTCTCACATGTACACACCCTGACACTCACACACACAAAATTAAAAATAAATCTTTATAAGACAAAAATCTGAAAATTGTAATCAAGTTTGTTTTGTGTTGGCTGTCCACTCCTGGGTATGACCTCAGTGTGGTTCATATACCCAGTGAGACTCTGTCGAACTCATTTTTCCTTTGCAAGCAGTTATCAATCGGCGATAGCTTCTGGGTTCGGGATGGGGGCTCGCGTCCACTCAAGGCTGTAATGTATCTGGCTTAGACCTGTGCAGGCCCTATGCATGCTTCCACAATGATCGTGAGCTCACATGTGCAACAATCCTATTGTGTCTAGAAGGCCTTGTTCTTTTGGTGTCTTCCATCCCCTTTGGCTCTTACATTCTTTCTGCCTCCTCCTCCATAGGGTTCCCTGAGCCCTGAGGGGAGGGATTCGATGCAGACATCCATGTAGTTCCAAAGTCTCTCACTCTCTGCACATTGTTCCATTGTGGTTCTCTGTATTTGTTTCCCTCTACCGCAGGAGGACACATCTCTGTATGGCTGAGCAAGAAATTGATCATTGGATATAGCTTTGTCTGATTTCTTTTTTCTCTTTCTTTCTTTCTTTCTTCCTTCCTTCCTTCCTTCCCTCCTTTCCTTCTTCCTTCCTTTCTTTCTTTTGCCTTTTCTTCAACCTTATATGTCTTTTAATTACATATTATATAATTTTGGGATGGCTGTGTGTTAGAATGTGTATGTTTCTGTCTCTGAATCTATATATGTTTCTTGTGCTTTTTCATTAGCTCCTTTTTTCTGTTTGTTCTGTTCTATTCAAGTTTTTTTTTGTTTTTATGTTTTCTTATTCTTTTCTTCCTTTCTTTATTTTTTTTAGATACCTGTTTGTTTTACAATGAGAGAAAGCAAGAAAGGGTGTGAATTTGGGTGAATGGGGAGGTGGAAAGGATATAAGAGGGGTCAGAGGGTAACTGTAATTAGAATATATTATCTAAAAATCTGTTTTCAACAAAAATAAATCTTTAAAAGCCATTGTTTCTATAGCTCATAGTTTTGCTTGACAAAGATTCTAGTTACAGCTTTGTTGGTACCCTCGGTGTGTATGATGTGGGAAGGAAGACAGTTTGCCTGAGTTTCGCCAGCATCCCCCACCCTGTTATCATTGCACATGCTATTCAGCTGCTGGTGGTGCTTGAAGACACTTCCCCACAGCTAGCGGCTGGGATGACCCTCCTCTGTCATATTCCTTCACAGTCATTGTTTCTACCGAGATCACAGATGGCCAAGGCTCCAAGGTGCAGCCGTGCAGTGCGGAAGTGACTGTGCTACCCCGTTACCAGGGAAATGACTGCCCTGACAAGGACCTGTAAGTAAGAGGGTGCAACAAAGACACCCGACAGCAGAGCTTATATTCCCTGGGAGGTGATAAAGAACTGCTAACAGAACAATAGTAATTGCTCTTCTCTTGCTGGGCAAAAAAACAGGGTTTCCTGGTCACGGCTTGTTTAATACCTCTTGCACAGCCCTGTGCTGCTGCTTCAGGGTCCATGATGCTCTTTCTTTTCTTTCTAAAATTTTTTTAAAATAGTTATTTATTTATTATGTATACAATATTCTGTCTGTGTGTATGCCTGCAGGGCATCAGAGGGCACCAGACCCCATTACAGATGGTTGTGAGCCACCATGTGGTTGCTGGGAATTGAACTCAGGACCTTTGGAAGAGCAGGCAATGCTCTTATCCTCTGAGCCATCTTTCCAGCCCCTCTAAAATGTTTTTAAGATTTATTTTATGTATGCATCTTTAGGAGGGTAGTGGAGGTTGGGGTTTCTCACATGTGTGTAGGTACCTGATGAGCTCCAAATAAGGCATCGAACCCCCTGAAGCTGGGATAGACGTCAGTATGAGTCACTCTACATAGATTCTGGAAAGTGAATTTGGATCTTCTGGAAGAGCAGCAAGCAGTCTTAACCACTGAGCCATCTCTCCAGCCCCTTAAACAGTTTAACTGAGGTGTTATTTAAGCATGATATAGCTGTCCGATGGAAATTGCTCGCACTCACAGAGCACTGTGGCCTTTAGCGTGGTCTAGTTTAGGAACATTTGGTTATCACAACATCTTTGTACCAAACAGTAGTAACTCCCGAATCACCAACCCCAACGCCTATTTCCAAATCCCCAAAGTCAAAATCTTTGTGTCTAAAAATTTGCAGATTCTAGAAATTTCGGGGCAACAGAATAATGAGAATAAGCTCTCGAGTGTTCCTCTTCATTTCACATATGAATATTGCTGAATTTCATCCATGATTCAGCACAAATCAGTACCTCGTTTTTAATGACTCAATAATATTTATTGTATTGCCTCAATTTCTTTACTCGTTGACATTGCCTAGTTTTGTCTGTAAGTCAGGTTATGCTGAAGATTCTTTTACAAGCTTTGGTGTGGGTGAACATTTTCATTTCTCCAGGGAAGAACTGCTGGGTCATAGGATACCTCTTGCTTAGCACCTCTCCAGACAGGCCGCACCACTTGGTATTCCTACCAGCACTGGCAGAGGAGAGTGATTTTCCTCCGTGCTGAGTATGCTGGGCTTAGTTTTTGTGTCCACTCAATAAAAGCTGAAGTCATCTGGGAAGATGAAGCCTTGAGAGAATGTCTCCATCAGACTGACCTCTAGACAAGCCTGTGGGACATTCTCATGTTTAATGATTGACTACTGTACTGTGTGCCCCCACCACACCCTGGGCAGGTGCTCTTGGGTTATATAAGAAAGCAGACTGAGCAAGTGATGGGGAACAAGCCAGTGAACAGTGTTCTTCCTGGGCCTCTGCTTTAGTTCCTGCTTTCAGCTTCCTGCCTTGAGTTTCCTCCAGAACAGACTGTGACGTGGAAGTTATCAGGTGAAAGAAACCTTTTCCTCCCCGAGTTGTTTTTAGTTAGTGTTTTATCACAGCAACAGAAAGCAAACTGGGACAAGCCATAAATGCTGAGATGCATTTATTGATTCTCATGTCGCGCCATGGCTCATAGATGTTGGTCAGAAGACAACTTTGGAGAACTCGTTCTTTCCGCCTCTGTCTAGGTCCTGAGGCTCAAACTCAGGTTGTCAGGTTTGCCTAGAAAATATCTTTACCTGCTGCTGAGCCATCTCTCTGGCCCCAAAATTATTGTGTGAACATTTTAAAAATTGATTCTTTGGGGGCTACAGAGATGGCTCAGCAGTTAAGAGCAGTTGTAGCTCTTGCAAAGGACTGGGGTTTTATTTCCCGCACCCACATGCTGGCTCACAACCACCTACAACTCTAGGTACAAGTCATCTAATGCCCTTTTCTGACTTCCAAAAGTACCTGGCAATAGATGGTACATAGACTCACACTCAGGCAAAATACTTCTATGCATAAAATAAGTAATAAATAAATTTTATTATTTAATATATTCATATGTAATATGTTTGACCACCTTCATCTTGAGTCTTATATACCTTGCTGATCTCCTGTTGTTCTGTCCATTACTGATAGCATCATTACCTTTGAAGTCCTTTCTGTCTCTCCCGTGCCATCAGGTTTTGTTCTCTTCGTAGATTCCCTATGTATTCATAACAATTTTGTACAGTTCTACAATGTTATATATTTGGGCAATTGTGAGCACATTCATAGTGTGATAATGCCGCCTCTGTTTGGCAATGCACTGTGAACATGTCTACATTAGATTTTTACGTTCTTAAATGATTTTCTTTGTTTCTGAAATTTTTATACTGTATACAATAAAATATGATTATCTCTGACCCAACTTCCCCCTCCAGTTTACTCTATATGTACCCTACTTCACATTTTTCTTTTTTTTAACAATCCACCAAGTATAGTTAGTATGGCTTATGGAAGCGGGACTGACCATTGGAGCATGGAAATCCTATGAGTGGCCATATCCTCAAAAAATAATAATTCTCCTTCCCCAGCAACCACCCACTGCCAACAGATCCCTAGCAAGAGGTAGAGTAATCAGAGTTTTGTTTCCCACCTGCCTGTTCCCAGATAACTACTCAGAGGCTTAATATTAATTATAAATGTTTGGCTGATGGCTCAGGCTTATTACTAGTTCTTACATTTAAATTAACCTATTTATATTAATCTATGTATTGCCACGTGGCCGTGGTGTTATCTCATTTTCTGCATGTCTTGTTTCCTCCGTGGCTGGCTGGTGTCTCTCAGACTCCACCCTTCCTCTCCTCTATCTTTGCTTGGGTTTCTCTGCTGGCTCTATCCTGCCTTGCCATAGGCCAAAGCAGCTTTATCTATCAACCAATGAGAGCAACACATATTCACAGTGTACAGGGTAAAGCTGAGATCATCTACCCTATCTATGCTGGGACTGTACTTGGCTTGATCTTGTGTTGGTCTTGTGCAGGCAGCCACAGCTGCTGTGAGTTCATGATTGTTATAGCACACCATATTCAGAATACAGCATGTCACAGCTCTCCTCCCCATCCTCCAGCTAATTCCTCTCCCGCCATGTCCTAAGCCTTGATGGTGATGTGTTCACAGATGAGGACTGAGCACTCGCTTCCTTATTCTTGACTCTTTGACCAATTATGTATTTATAACTTTTACCTTTCTAATGGGTTGGCCCATTTTATGATCAAAAAATGTTTCTCTGGATCATTAAAATTTGATCCCCACTTCTTTTATTTTTAGCCTAATACAGGTGTAAACATTCTAGGTGCTTTAAGGTATCTGTCTGAATGGATGCCTAGCTGTTATAGATTGAACCATAGCACTTTATAGACATCACCTCCTGCAATGGATTTGTTGTTAAAGAATGTATTATTTGTGAACTTGCTATCCAGCATGTCTACAAATCTATCTTCATTTTCTTCCTATTCTTTTCTGCTTGTTGTTCATTATCTCTATTGTTTGGTCCCCAAATTCACAGCTGCTTTTCTCAAAATTTGCTTTCAAACACTGCAGTGAATTTTCATTATTGTTAATACACACATAGCTCCAGAAATTCCATTTGATTTATAGCTTTTCTTCATTGCTAGTCTACAATTGATTAGTCACTATAATACTTTATTTAATCTTCAAGATTAGCTTTCTTTAGTTCTTTGAACATATTTATGATTCCTGTTTTGAAGTCTTTGGTCAACCCATCATTTGGGTTTTCTCACAGGAAGTCCTATTGTCTATTATCTTTCCTGAGTTTGGGTTGGACTTTAAGCTTGCTTGCTGTCTAAAAAGATTTTATTGAAAACTGGACCTTTTGTCTGATATATTCTGCCTCTCTGGGTATGAGCTCAGCTTTCTAAGGCTTCCTGTGGCTGCTTTTGTTTCCTTGATGTTTTATTTGTGCGTTTATTGACTGTAGGAGATTAAATCTGTGAGACAGATTTTCCCTAATTGTGCAATCTGTGCTGGTTCTTCTCAGACTCATTTCTGTGTTTTCTCTTTCGCCTGCCTTCCTGCAGTCCTTAGCCAACATGTCATACTGTTTGGTATGTGATTCATTGCTCTCCAAGCATTTTATTTAGTTCGACATTGTTTTACCTTTGAACATTTGGGCTGAGTTATTCAAGTAAATAATGTTTTGCAGTCATATGGCAAAGACAGTGTACAGCAAGAGCTGAAAAAGGTGATGGCTCCATGCACGGAGCTCTAAGACATGATGTTGCCTTTTCCATTCATAAATAACTTTATTATTCCATTCATAAATAATTGAATGCCAAGTTACTAAAATCTGAAGTCATAGACTTGGCGATTTTACCTGGAGCCGCAAATATGCCGTGCGTTTCCGCTCTAATCTGGGTCTGCGCACAATGAGCTCTCAGTGGTTAGGCTGCCTGTACTTTTTCAGCTTGCTCTAGCCACTGTGTCTTTGGCTCTAAGCCACATTCCTTTATGTATCATGATGGTTGTATATTGGTATCTGTTTGACATATTGTGTTTTTTCTGTTCTAATCAAAGAAGTGCTACTAGTATTTTGGCTTTGTGTCTAATTGTGTTTCAAGTTGCCCCGATACAAACCACCTCTTTTTCATGTTATTCTCTTTGGGTTCAGACCCACTCAAGGACAAACCCCATTCCCCCTTTGGCAGAGTAAAGTTTTACAATGCCGTCAAACCATCGCCACCGTTCTGTTCCTTCAGATACGACTCCACCCTGGACACCCTGTCTTCTCTCCAGCTGGTGGGAAGTTACACGGAAGTCAGGAACTACATCGCTATGACCACTGTGATCCTGAGCCGTTTGTATGTGGAGAGCAGAAACACATCCACCTGTAGCCTATGGTCACAGATACAGGACGTATTGATTTCTTCAGCATGCAGAGTTCCTTTAACGGACCAGGTATATCCCTGAGCAGGGTAGTGCAGTGTCTGTAAAACCTAAACAGCAATTGTGCTCTGAGAGCAGCCTCCTCAGTAAGGACTCCTGCGCCTACCACCCGGGCAGGAAAGGAGACCAGGCACAGAGCCTGCTAGGCTCCTGGGAATGCCTCTGCTTCAGAACGGAGGCAGTGATACAAGGTGATTATTGCTATGGCGATAATTCTCCCACTGTATCTATGAATAAAAACCTTTATAAATCTGATGTTTTATTCTGTTAGCAACCATCAGTCAAAGGATAAGGTCAAAATTGTATGCAATTTCTTTTTTGTAAACATCAATGTTTTTAAGTTTGTAAAGATTTATTGCATGTGTATGGTGTGTGTGTGTGTGTGTGTGTGTGTATACCTGGTGCTCATGGAAGCAGCTCTGCTTTACAATGGCCACTCGGGAACATTCAAGCCTACACACAGCAGGCCTTGCTTCGTTAGAATTACAGGATACTCTGCTAGACCTGATCATTTTCCTTATGCTGACCTTCCCCTGCCCCTTCCTCTAAGCTCCTTTTAGTCCTGTCCCTTTATTTCAGCTTCTGTTGTGTCAGTTTCCTACTGGCGATGCTGGCCAGGGACACATCAGAGTCATGCTGGACTAGAAGGAAACATTGAGGCCAAGGTCATAATCTCGCTACAAAAGGGCTGGCCTCTAGGGAGGATTTTCATAGAAAAACACAATATGTGCTCCATTTCTTTATAATCAAGCTATATTTGTTTTTTTAATTATTTTTATTGAGCTATATATTTTTCTCTGCTCCCTACCCTCCGTCCCTCTTCATCTTCAACCCTCTCCCATGGTCCCCATGCTCCCAATTTATTCAGATCTTGTCTTTTTATACTTCCCGTGTAGATTAGATCCATGTATGTGTCTCTTAGGGTCCTCTTTGTTGTCTAGATCCTCTGATATTGAGAATTGTAGGCTAGTTTTTCTTTGCTTTATGTCTAAAAGCCACTTATAAGTGAGTACATATCATATTTATCTTTCTGGGTCTGGATTACTTTCAATCAATATGATATTTTCTAGATATATCCATTTGCCTGCAAATTTTAAGATGTCATTTTTTTCTACTGTCTACTACTTCATTGTGCAAATGGACCACATTTTCCTTATCCATTCTTCAGTTGAGGGGCATTTAGTTTGTTTCCAAGTTCTGGTGACTACAAGCAATACTGCTATGAACATAGTTGAGCACATATCCTTGTGGTATAATTCAGCATCCTCTAAGTATATGCCCAAAAGTGATATTGCTGGTCTTGAGATAGGTTGTTTCCTAATTTTCTGAGAAATTTCCATACTGATATCCAACGTGTCTGTACCAGTTTGCACTCCTACCAGCAATGCAATAGTGTTCCCTTTACCCCACATCCTCTCCAGAATAAGTTGTCATCAGTGTTTTTGGTCTCAGGAGGACTAGAAGGCAGGAAATCATCAAATTGAGAGCCAAAATCAAGAAAGCAGAAACAAAGAGAACAATACAAAGAATCAATAAGCAAGCTATATTTGAAATAATATGATTTCTTTATAGTTTGTTGACTTGTTTCCGCTTTTTAGGAAGCAATGGTGGACTCTATTCATATACTGAGAGACCTCATAAGCTTCCCTAATAAGGTAAGCACTATTTTTTTATTGATTTTTATTGAGCTCTACATTTTTCTCTCCTCCCCTTCCCTTCCCGCTTCAACCCTCCCCAAAGGTCCCCATGCTCACAGTTTACTCAGGAGATCTGGTAAGCACTATTTCTCTCTTGGTATATTTTCCTGGAATTATCACAATCATAAAGGCCATGATCAAGACTTGATAAATATATGATTCAAAATTTTATTTTGACATTGAGATTAAAGATAGAACTTTCTCCTAAATATTTCTTCTAACAGTATTTTCCATCTCAAGCCATGCCTGAGGACCTTTCCTTCATGCAGAATTAGAAGTTCAAAGGAGTAACAAGTGCCTTCCATAGTATGAATCACGTTGGTGGGCAGATTGTTCTTTATTACTAACGTGTGGTATTGAATTTTCTCATGGCCATGCCTACTTGTTTTCTCAAATCTTCAGCATTCTCCAGAGTCCCTCAATAGGTGTTTTCACTCTGCTGTTCTTCGAGAAATGACAGAATAACTCATGGCAGTTTCTCATTGTCACTGGTCAGCAAATTTTACTGCAATTACATCTGTCTTCACGCCCTGTCACTAGGAAACAAAAATCCAGGCTCCCAGCAAATATCCTCCTTCCTTCTGTGCTCAGGAACCTACCTACCATCACCCTGTGTGGCCTCATGTGTGACTGCTGTCCCTGGGGTTGGAGCATGTTCAACCTAAGCAGCTGTTCCAGCTCTATCATACTGTCCTCCAGGGTTTGTCTCCAGGTTGCCCATGCTCGGCTACTTCCTTTATTCCTCTTCTAGATGATGCCAAGGAATGTCATAACTCCCACTTAATTCTTTAAATACCCATATGCGAATGTCCACCCTCTTCTAGCAGCCCTCGTTTCTAGGCACTTCTTTCCAGTGGAGCATTGAGGTAGCACCTGGGTTTGCAGCGTTCATGCCTGTTGTCTGCCCTGCAGCTTTACCCATAGCAATGGCTTTGCATACTTGTTAGTGCTGAAGCTAAAAGATCCCTCAACTCTACCAGAAAGCTCTTCTCAGCCTTTTTTATTTTCCTTCATAGGAGATGCATGAGGGTGCGGTTCATCCCTTGGCCTTGTGGCTCGGGTTTTGGTTGCCGTCCCTGGTTCTCCAGTTCCTTCCTCCCTGTCATGCTGACATCATAAGCGTTTCAGCAGGGAGCCACTGGGACCTCTTCTCCGATACTCTCTCCAGATGACCTGTTCTAGTCTATTAGTCTTAAATCGATGTGACTATATCAGACTGTGCATTCCACATCCTCTGCCCAGCCTTCTCTCGTGGGCTGTAAATCAGTCTCACGTTTCCAAGTTCAGAGCCACTCCATTTTCTTCCTGCTTCCTTTGGCTCAAGGTGGGACCCAGAGTCTGCTACCCAGAGTCAAGTCAAAACACGCATGGTCACCTGAGCATCCTTTGATTTCTGAGTCCATCAAGTGCAACTAAACTAGTCAGTTCTTCCTTTAAAAGGCTGCAACTAGAATCTCCCTGTCTCTTCCATCTCTACTGCGCCGCACTAACCTATATGCTGACCATCTTTTTATCCAGGCTGTGTGTCTCGCTCATTACACTCTCTGCTTCCTTTCTGACACCTTTATAACATTTGCTACAGTCAGCAATCAGAGCGTTATTGTGGAAAAGCCTAAATCAATTAGTCACGTCCCCTCTCTTATTACCATTCTACAGCTGTGTGTTCACATTCAGGGACACACAAACAGCTCACCATAGCCTGCATGCTTTGGCTGCTTCTGATCTTCACCTTCATCACCTGGGCCCTTCAACCAGTCACACTTCTTAATTCTGGCCCATAACTTGTCCTATCGCGCCCTGCCTTTGGCTCAGCAGAGAATTGAGAACAATCCATAGACACTCAGCCCAAGTGCTTCCCTTGCACCCTCTTTTCTTATTGCCTGGGCTCCCTCCTTTGGTAGTTGTGTACTTAGCAGCTGTCTTGCACATTTCTTTAGGGCTCTTCTTTCTCTCACTGGAGTGTGGGTGCCATGACAACAGAGAGGCAGAGTAGAATGAGTGAGAGACACTGTGGCCTTGCCGTCTATTTCCTATTCTTCCTCCTATGTATCTTCTTCATCTTTAATGAGGAGGCCAAATCGGAAGGCTGACCACACACTCCTCTTTGCTTACAGATCTGCCTTCATAAAACACATCCACTCATGTCCCGTGAAACTCAATATGCCTGTGGCTCTCTACATTATAGAGAGGGTTGAGATTCTTCACATGGCACACAGCTCAGTATCTCTGTGTCTCCCTTTGCAAGCCATCTCTTCTACGATCTGTCACTTTAGGTTTTTCTCATGTTCCTGAAGTAATAAGTTTTCTCTTAACCTGAAACAGGTTTCTTCCTGCTTGCTGCTCCTTCGAAAAACTCGTTTCTTATCAAAGATGGTTTCAAATTCCATAACCTCTATGAAGCCCTCAGGGTTCTGATGACAGAGTCGTCTGACTCCACATAAACATAGCACTTGAACTGGGATTTGGGGCCACATCTGCCTTCTAACTCCTTCTCCCAGGGTGCAAGCTGTGCTAAAGTAATGTTAGCTGCTATAACAAAAAGCCCTGGTGTCCGAGTGACTGAACACAGAGAAGGTGTCTTCTGAGTGATCCTTCCATGGAGACACAATCACACCCTCCTTATTCTCATGCATCTGACATCTCCACTCTATGGCTCCCCAGTTCAGGGGAGAAGAATACAGTTAAGGTGTGCCACCTGTCATTGATGTCACTCTAAGTGACAAGCCTAATCCCACACGTTTTCTTGACTGTTGCACACGTGGCCTCAGCTGGACTCCAGGACCTGGACTATGGAGTTTTTGCCCAGACATGACTTCTCAGAAGGCTCAGGAGGGTGACATGGTACAGATCAACCCATGCCTCTCCACAATCCTGTCGTGCGTCTCCCAGAAATGAAGCTGAACACTACTGCCATTTCTGAAGTAACCATTCCTGATATTTTTGCTTGTTTGTTTATAAATTGTGCAGCGCAAAATTGAGCATAATGCTCTTATATGTTTAAATGGATGACAGTTCTTTATTTAAAACCCTATTTTGATTTAGGTCTGGAAGTAGTTTAAATGCTCTTCCAGGGCTGAGGGAATGTCTCAACCAGTCAAGTGCTTCCTGCACAGGCATGGAACCCGAGTTTATGTCCCCAACAACTGTGTAAAAAGCTCAGCACAGGAGCTCATACCTATAATCCCAGAACTAGGGATACAGAAACCAGGAGAGGCCTGGTCCTCGCTGGTCAGCTAGTCTAGCAAACTGGTAAGTTCCATGTTCCTTATCTCAATAAATAAATAAAAAAATACATACATACATACATACATACAGACATAGATGGAGAGTGACTGAGAAAGACACCTATCATTGATATCCAGAGTTCTTCCATATGCATGTATACACACACACACACCAAAATAAAAAAATGTATTTGTACACATAAACACAAATAAATTTCAAAAATAAATTAACTTCCAGACTAGCTTACTTTTGCACTTTGGGGGAGAATTTCATTTTCGAAGCTATTTCTAAGCCACTGCTCACTATTGATTAAAACATGTGACTGCCAGAAAACAGAATCTGCTCATCCCACCACACATATTTCTATAACAGTTGCTAGAAGCTGCTAAAGACCAAAGAAGGAAATGTTTAATCCTTGTCTTGTAGACACTGATCAATGAAATTAATGTAGAAAGACATCCTTTAAAAAACAGAAAAGAAGTATGTTAGCTTGGCATGGTGGCCTTTACTTCCAGCACTCGGAGGCAGAGGCAGGTCAATCTTTGTGAGCTCAAAGCCAGCCTGGTCTACAGAGCAAGTTTCAGGGCAGCCAAGGCTAAACAGAGAAACCCTGTCTCAAAATCAAAAAGCCCTGCTAACAACCCTGTCATTAGGAAAGGGGTACAAGCCCTTTGCAACACAGACAACTGATCAGTTAACTCCAGTAGATGTGAGGAGCTGTTAGCTTGCAAAATGAGGACGATAGAATTGCGGCTCTTGACGGTAGCATGGGGAGCACGCTTTCAGAATAAGTCCTTCTCTATCAGTTCACAGAGTGAAGTATTCAGAGATAAAAACAATATCTGAGATTTCCCATTATAAAAAAGAACCTAAGAGGGAATGCAAGAACAAATGTTGCTTGGAGGAGAAAGGGGCTCATGAGTATGCACAGCCCTGTGGACAGCTGATGGCTTCTGGGAAAGAGTCAGATTTCTTTCTTTCTTTTTTTTAATTTATTTATTTCTTTATTAATTAATTAAAGATTTCTGTCTCTTCCCCACCACCGCCTCCCCTTTCCCTACCCCTCCCCCAATCAAGTCCCCCTCCCTCGTCAGCC
>NW_026067920.1:11265551-11297680 GCF_014885135.2 Alexandromys fortis | reverse complement strand
TGGTTGTACAAGTTTGCATTCCCACCAGCAATGGATAAGTGTACCCCTTTCTCCACAACCTCTCCAGCATAGGCTATCATTGGTGTTTTTGATTTTAGCCATTCTGACAGGTGTAAGATGGTATCTTAAAGTTGTCTTGATTTGCATTTCCCTGATCGCTAAGGAAGTTGAGCATGACCTTAGGTGTCTTTTGGCCATTTGAACTTCTTCTGTTGAGAGATCTCTGTTCAGCTCAGTGCCCCATTTTATAATTGGGTTGATTAGCCTTTTACAGTCTAGTTTCTTGAGTTCTTTATATATTTTGGAGATCAGACCTTTGTCAGTTGTGGGGTTGGTGAAGATTTTCTCCCAGTTAGTGGGTTGTCTTTCTGTCTTAGCAACAGTGTCCTTTGCTTTACAGAACAAGTGGTTGCTGGGAATGGTGTCCACTCATCACCTAACACCAAACACAAACTGGATTCTGTTGCCTTGACACCATGTTGAATCATTTTGATACCTAGTAACAGAGAAAAGAACAAAAGTCCGTGTGCCAGGGAGCATCTGACCCCATCCCCTCTTCCCTGCAGTTGAGCTCCATGAGTGCTGTGTACGTTCTCGAATATGCACAGATGCTCCTGGCCCAAGGTCCGTTCTCCAGGGAGTTGCTGGTCAACAAAAACCTGGGAGTTGAGCTTATCCTTCTCATCTCTGGAGTCTGGGAAGCTGCCAAGGAAGACGGGAGAAAGGAGGACTCTCTGCAGGAAGAAGGCATGAAGATAATCTCTGACATGTTACTAGTAAGATGTTCTATCCGCCCACAGAAATGCAGCCACAGGCCTGGGTGCAGCTCAGTGGTAGAGTGTGTGCATGGCATGCATGAGACCCTTGGTTCCATCCCCAGCAGACACACAGACATGGACACAGACACATGCACACACACACACACACATACCAAACAAAATGAACAGCTGCTCCCTTCACACACTAACCAGTATATATACATGCATGCATACACACATGCATACATACATATGTCCCTTTTCCCATTGAAAATTTAAAGTTGGTTCCTGAGAGCTGAGCCACGGTTCTGGGTGGCAGCTCAGCACTTGGGAGTGTTCATCTGGAATGCTAAGTCTTCTGTGGCAGCAGTCTTGTGTGTCTGGTGTTAGGATAGATCTTCATTTGGGACTTGGGGGCATACTTTGTTTTCCGCAGAATGGCATGGAGTCACACAAAAGATTGCTTGGAGACATTAGCTTTAAAAGTGTCCCTGCTGAGCTAGGACTGTTTAAAAAGAGATGTCTATTGTATCTATTTCTGCTGCCACGGTTTTGAGACCTTGTCTCGGCTATTTCATTCTGATGAAATGGCAGTGTTCTGAGGAAGCAGTCAGTTAGTAGTAGAAGTCCATTGCTTTCCTTTCCCTGCCTTCCCATCCGCCCGAGCTTGCTGGTTTATTTAACTAATAGCTATCACAGTGCTCTGGAAATTGTAGATCAAATAATCCTATGCTTGAATTTGGCCTTTTGTCATCATTGTTCACATGCAGATGTGAAAATGTCTTCCGTCGGAACGTGTACTAAAGCTTAGGTTTGTGTACATACCAACCGGCCTAAAGGTCTTGAAAAGCCATCATACCGTCGAAACTCTGCTTATGAACTGAGAAGCACCGGGAAGCTTAGCAATGTTTAAGAAATTAATAAAATATCAGCGAGATGCACCCAAACAGGGAAGAGCCATTTGTGCCTTTAGTGTTACTGCCTTTGGTGTTTGGTACCCATTTGCTCATTCATCTTGCAAGAGTCCTCCCCTCCCTCCTGTGTTTGCAGACCTGTCTCTCCTTGGGCCACCAACATCAACTTCACATAAGCACTGGGAAGATGGAGTTCTGGACCCTGCTCCATCACAGCTTCCAGAAGTCTAGTCAGAACCTGGGCTTCATCTGGGTCCATTTCCCTGGCGACCTGGCCTTGCACCGTCCTGCTCAAGAGGCATCCCAAAGCCCATGCTACATCAGCCAGCTCATGTTCTTCATGAACAGCCCTTACCCAGAGGGACGAGCTCCTGGACAGGTACGGCACACGGCCTCTGCCACGTCTAATGGTGGCTTCAAATGCTCAGTGACCCGACTTCCATAAGAAAGGAGAGTAGGTTGGCACGTTCGCCCATTGTCCTTGTTTCCAAAGAGAAGCCACTTTGAAGTGGCTAAAGATCACTTTTGCTGTGTCCGAGGTGGCCTGTAGAAGACTGGTGGCGGGAAGGTATTTTCCAGAGACAGGGCCAGAGAGAGAAAGGAAAGAGTTATTAGACAATAGCACAGAAGGAGCTGTGGGCAAGTCTGAGGGGGAAATGCTTACTTAGCCTTATGTGGGGTGAATAGGTGGACTGGCTTCTCACCGTCTTCTTAATTAGTACAGCTTCCAGCACAAGTCCTCCTTTTTGACACTGGCCATTTGGGCGAAGGTGTCATAGGTCATTAAGAGTTAAACTCTAGTTGTTTACCTAAGATGTCCCAGGTGTCTGAAGTCAGGCTCCCAGAGATCATGGCCTGATTGTTCAAATATCAGGATTTCTGTTTTTAGTCTTGGTCTTCTGTCTTTACAAATTTCTCCAAAAAAAAAAAAAAAAATCTTAGCAGAACTAGGGCTCTGTGGTCTCTGATAGGTGGATCCACGCAGTATTCACCGTGGCGCCTTCCCATCTTTGTCAGGGAGTCTAGGGCCAGAGCATGTGGTGGGGTGGTCATGGCTCAGACAGGTTTCACTATTCCTAAAACCAACACAGAGTTCAACCAGAACAAAACTTGAGAAGGGGCTTCTGAAGAGCCACGAGTGTTCTCTTCCTCCACGCTAACAGAGAGGTGCATGTGGTCTGTCCCACATTGGGGGTGTGGAAGTCAGAAGGGACTTCCAAGGTCTTTGCACTTTGACATGACCTTCTACTTTCAGAATCCACAATGGCTTCTCGGACTGTGAATCACGTGGGGCAGGACAGGCAGAGCAGTAGTGAGCACAATGATAACCCCACCCTCTGCCTTCCCAGCTAGCTCAGCTCAGCGGGACCCTCCTCTTCCTCTTCCTCCTCCTCCAGATCCTTCTCCACCTTCTTTTCCTTGTCCTCCTTGCCCTCCTTTTCTTTTTCAGAAGATAGGTTCTCACTATGCAACCATTGGAGTCAGAGAGACCCACCTAGCTCTGCCTCCTGAGTGCTGGGACCACCACACCCATCCCAGATACTTCTTTTTATAAGAGCTCTTAATAATTTTTTAACTTAAAAAAGCTGTCATTTCAGCAAGGAAAACATACAAGGAGCATTAGCAGTGCCCCCCCCCCATCCACACAAATCCTGCCTGCCTATCTCGTTAAACTCATTTTGTTTGATCAGAATTGGACAGTATGACTTCACTTCCTGCTTTCCATTGCTTTGTTTTGGTTTTGTTTGTTTGTTCATTTGTTTCTTGAGATGGGGTCTCCCCACACAACCCAGCTATCCTGGAACTCATTACGTAGACCAGGCTAGTCTCTAACTCACAGCGATCCATCTGCCTCTGCCTCCAGGGAGTGCTGGGACCAAAGGTGTGCACCACCATCCCTATCTGCTTTTCTCCTTTGGGCCAACTGTCAGCTTCATTTTCTTTGTTCCCCAAGGTGGGCAGCGTGGTGAGCCCTAGACTCTACAGCTGCAAGAGCAGAAGCCCCATTCTCAGAGGACGGCTGGAGACACCTGTGACCGTGGAGTTTGGGGAGGAAGACTACCTGGTAAAGACAGCTGACCCACTGCCTCTGTTGCCTTTAGGCTGGGCTGGCTGCTTTCTAATGCATTTGCCTTCCCCAAGACAAACCGCCTGACTTGCTCTCTTTCCTATCGGCAGCACCAGAGACATCCAACCGTGTTCACCTTGCTTCGGGATGAGGTGAATCTCCACCGGTTCACCGGGCTTTCTGAAAATCCCCAGGAAACCTTACAGATACGCATCAAATTCTTGAATCCCAGAAGAAGAGCCTTCCCCGTCATGCTGCTAGTAAGGTGGGTGAAGGGGAAATGAGGTTGCAGCATGATGGAGTGTCCTTAAGTTAGGGGTGTTTGTGAACAGATGGGTGGATTCGTTCTGAAGGAATAATGAGGGCCATTGTCAAAGAAATTATATACATGCCTACATGTATAGAAGTATGTAATCTACTTAGAAAATGAGCTTCCATGCTTTTTTAAAAGTTAGATTTCCGCCTGTTAACTAAACTGAGAAACACCCGAGTTTCAGTCATACATAGCATGACACCACTTAGAAGTCTGATAACTCAACAGTACAGACCTGGACAGGAATTATTCTATTGTTCCCTCCCTCCCTTGCTTCTTTTCTCTCTTTTTTCCCTCTAGGAGAAAAAGTGTATTCAAATTATATTTTCCAAAAGACTTGATCAATTAATTCTCTCTCTCTCTCTCTCTCTCTCTCTCTCTCTCTCTCTCTCTCTCTCTCTCGGAGCTGTTGAGCATGTGAGATTAGACTGGTTTCAGGCAGCGGCTAGACTATGTGGAGAGGCTATTGGAGATTCTTTGGACTCTCAGGCAGAAAAGACTGCGAGAAGCCGCTGTAGTTACTGAGTGGCAGGTGGAGAGGAGCATTGCCTTCTGGAAGAAGCAGCTCTGTGTCCTTCTGTCCTGGGAGTCCCCTGTGTTTAGGCAGATGTTAACTGTACTACAGTATCTGCTTAGCCATGTAAGTCCTTGGTTGGCTGGAGGGAACTTGGGAGCAGTAGTGTGTCTGTCATGGCTCTGCTGGGCAGATAGGCTCCACACACAGCTGAGTCTTTCTTCACTTGCTCGACTCTATCCACCAAGGGAGCTGAGCCATTTGGGCATCTATTTGCTTAAAGAATCTAATTTTTTTACTTAGTCCTTCAGGTCACATACAAAAGGGAGGTGCTTGGAACTCTCTTTACCTGAGTAGTTAGAGGCTCTGATCTCTACTTTCCAGCCCCGCACTTCCTGGTATCACGATGAAGCATTAGATAAGCTCACATGTGCCCTGTGCCTCAGCACACAGCCAGGTCTTTGCTCTTATGCCACAAATATGCTCTATACTGGACATTATTCTTACTTTTTCATAAGTAGCTTCTGTTTGGTTTTGGCTTGTTCTTTACAGATATAAGGGAAAGTGTTATGTTTGTATATGGGAGGGGGTGGAGTTAAGGTGCTAAGTATACCAGGGGCTGAAGAACATTGGTTCTTTTTAGTCCTGACTATTCCCAACTATCCATTTCTAGGTACAAGTACGATCATCACAAAGTGAATAAGTAAAGTCTACACAGATGAGAAAAGCTGTTTCACTACCTCTCATTTGCCCCTAGGTTCTCCAAGAAGGCCACGCCTTCGGATTTTCTTGTGAAGCAGGTGTACTTCTGGGATGAGCAGACTGTGCAAATTTATGTACCTGCTCTTCCGTGGAAAGGTCAGTGGGTGCATGCTAAGCCTTTGACATCTGTCTTCCCTAACATCTCTATGAGGCACAGTATCATAGATTTCCTGGTCATGTAGCTCTTACAGTCTTTCCATTCTTCTGCACTCTGATTCTTACAAACGAAAGTCTTGGTGTGTTTTATTTTCACTGTAAATCCCCCAAAGCAGGAAAAAAAAAAAACTGAACCTGGTGCACCTTTTAGTCCTTCCACCTGCATTTGGGGTGGAGCATGTTCCTTGCATAGTTCACATGTGTTATTGATATGTCTTATCCCCTTTTCTAGGAGCCGATGTGGGGTATCTGTCCCTGCTAGATGCTGATTATGACAGGAGACCTCCAAACAAATACCTTGCTGGTGCAGTAAACTACACAGTGCATTTCCAGTGGATCCAGTGTGTGTTTTGGGACAAGACAGAGTGGAGATCCGAAGGTCCCTGTCCGCAGTCTGGAACTTCTCCTGAGAGAGTCAACTGTAGGTACGAGTCTCCTGCTGGGGGAAAGCCTGGGGATTTTAACAACTGGCTCCATTTTCGCCTGCATTTGTGTCTGTCCCTGGGACCTTCCATGAGTGGTGTCCTCTCATGAAAGCTGGGCAGTCTTGATTGACGCTCCTTAACAGACCGTGCCTGCTACACCAGTCTGCATGTCAGTCTTGTGGCTCCCAAGGACAGGGGCTGTCTGCTGGGCATCCCATCTGAGCCACCTGTCATGACGGGCATGTTGCAGGTAGTTGCTGGTGCCCACGGAGAAGTGAGTCTGCAGATGAGCCTATGAGTCCATCCAATCCTTACCACAGATAGATGTGGGCATGCTGTGACTACGTGCTTTGTAGTCAGGCAGGCAGATTTTTTGTTTTGTTTTGTTTATTTTTTTTTAGTTGTTGAAAAAATTTCCGCCTCTTCCCCATTTCCCATCTCCCTCCCCCGCCTCCCACACATCACCCCCTCCCCTACTCCTCTCCCCCTCCCCCACTCCATTCCCCCTCTCTCTCGAGACTGAAGAGCAGTCCAGGCAGATTCTTTACTGCTACAGTCCCTGCCTTTGTGAGCAGATGAGGGGACCGGGACGGAAAAGTAACTTCACGTGGAAAGAGAAGTCTCTGCATGGACACAAGCAGCCTTCTTAAGATATCTGGGTCATATCACTAAAGTGAACACTATTTATCAATTTAATGATCAGTTTAGTCCATTCATTTGTGCTGCCCTTTGGGTCTGTGCTCAGAGTGGCATGGCGGGTCATACAGTAGGTTCTCCTTTTAGCCAGAGTAACTGCACCAACTCCATTCCTACCAACAGTAATAAGGGCTCCCTTCTCCCCCCAGCTCACCAGCATTTGTTGTCTCTTGAGTTCTTGATAGCAGCCATTCTGACTAGGGGAGATAGAATTCCAATTCTAATGTGAACTTCCCTGCTGGCTAAGGGTCTTGAATGCTGTTTCAAATGTTCACTTGCCTTTATTCTTTTAAGAAGTCTCTTCAGATACATAACCCATCTGCAATTGCATTGTTTGTTTTCTTAATGCTTAGGATTTTTCTTAGTTCTTCATATAGCTAGATTTTTTTCTGACTAACCTTTTTTTTATTTTTCTCTTACTGAAATAGATTATTTTCTCATGCAGTATATCCTGATAATAGCTTCCTCTCCCGCTATTCCTCCCAGTTATTCCCTAACTCTCCTCCTGTCACGGTCTAGTCCCCTTTCTATCCCTCATTTGAAAAGAACAGAGTTCTAAGAGATAATAATAATAATAATAATAATAATAATAATAATGATAAAATATACTAAGATGAAGCAAAAGTTATCATATCAAAGTTGGAAGTGCCAACCCAACCGAAGAGTCCTAAGGGCAGGCACAAAAGTCAGAGACCCTCATTCTCAGTCAGGAGTCCCAGAAAAGTATTACCTAGACAATAATCCCCTTCCAGATAACAGCTGGCAAAGATTGTCCTCCGTTCTGTAGGCTGCCTCGGCAATCAACTGGCAGTTTCATTTGCTGTGCAGGTTTTTCGTTTAATGAGGTTCCCTTTGTCAGATGTTGGTCTTATTTCCTAAGGAGCTAGAGTTAGAAAGCCCTCCCAAAAGCCCATGTCTTACAGAATACTCTCTACCTTTCCACCTACTGGCTTTACAATCTCTGGGTTTACATTTAAATCTTCAATCTACTTGGAGTTGATTTTCATGGAGGACGGGGGTAGATTAGAACCTAGTTTCATTCTTCTACATGTAGGTACTTGGTTTTTTCAGCACTATTTGTTGAAGATTCTGTCTTTTCTTCAATGTGCACTTTTGGTATCTTTGTCTAAAAAACAGTGGCCAAAGTTATACGGATCTATATCCAGATTCTCTATTTCAACCCACTGGTCTCCATTCTCTTGTTTGTGCCAACACCATGCTGTTTTGGAGTAACCTTTTGCAAGGATGTGGTGCCATGGGAAGTTATTGGTAAACTTTCAGCATTCCAGTGTTCTTTGCTTTTACATGAAAGCAATCTTTTGTTTTCTGTTACATAGTACTTCTTCCCCAAGAGCCGGGGACGCAAAGGAAGAACACACAGAAACTACCTGCAGGATGATAAAGGGGAGGCAGTTTTGTTTTACAAGAATAGCATTTACCATAGTTGTCACGCCTGCCTGTAGGTGGCAGTGTTTCCTGATGCAAGACAGCTCAGCACAGTCTCAAGCAGCTGACTCCCGGTACTCAGGCTTGGGGCTCCGTGGTACATCAGAGAGATACACATGAAGACATGGCAAACTGGCCCACATCATAACATCGGAATGGCTGCTGCTTCCTTTTCCCCAGCTTCTCTTTGTCCCGTCACAGACAGCTGGGCTTAGCCCGCATCAGTTATTCTGCTGTTTCCCCCTTCTAGCTACCATCGCCTGGCGCCTTTCTCTGTCCTCAGAAGAAAGCTGAATGCCACTTTCGAAGTGAGCAGCATTTCTGAGTTCCGGAGGTGAGTGCCATTCTCCAAAGCAGAGCTTCATTTCATGTTCTAGTGTCCGCTTATAAGATGTGCATGCTCCGCTGAGGTTATGAGTAACGCTTACGTAACATGTTTGCCCTTTGGAGCACAGATATGAGGAATGATTGTCTTCAATGTCATATTATTGTTTATACTGTTTATACTTCATGTCGACTGACAGGAGCTTTATAAACACCAGGAATCCGGTATCTTCCTACTTTTAAGCTCAGCTATAGTTCAGTCTAGACTGGGTCAATTTTTACTGATTTAATTAATATTTACAGCAATCAAAAATGATACTCACGTTGCTTTTCTTGGTTTATACTCAATATTGTAGCCTCGTTTCTAATGTCAACCTTGTTAGTTAGGGTTTCTATTGCTGTGAAGAGACACCGTGACCATGCCAACTCTTATAAAGGGAAAACATTGGGGCTGGCTTACAGTTTCAGAGATTTAGTCCATCATTGTCATGGAGGGAAGCATAGCAACGAGCAGGCAGACATGGTGCTGGAGAAGGAACTGAGGGTTCTACATTTTGATTGGCTGGCAGCAGCCAGAGACTACAACACTGGGCTTGGCTTGAGCTTCTGAGACCTCAAAGCCAACCTCCTAGTGACACACCTCCTCCAACAAGGCCACACCTCCTCTAAAAAGGCCACACCTCCTAATAGTGCCACTCTCTATGGCCAAGCATTCAGAGTCAATGGGGGCCATTCCCATTCAAATGACCACGAACTTCTGCCATATTTTAAATAAGTTTAAAAGTTCCCATAGCTAGTTTCATAGTGAAAAACTTTATTTAGAATTTGGAATATGAGTCCATTGATGGCAAACTTCTTTGAATATTTTTTTGCATTTATATTGGTGGAATATGAAACTGTACTTCCCTTATGAATGGTACTTGGTAGATTTGCTGGTGGGCCCAATAGGTAGCAAGTAGTCACTAGTTACTAACAACCAATGCTGCCCCAGGGAAGGCTCCCAATCAACCGATTCTCGGGACTTACCGGACAGAAATTCCAGTCCTGGTTTTCCACAACACCAATATTATTTGTGGGTAAACAAGGAGGAGTGGGACAGTGGAGTTACTACAGATAGAAAATGGCACCTGAAGTCACCCCAAAGCACTGGTAACATCTGAGTGGTTCCAGGAAGAAATGTAGGAATAAGATGGATGAGCTAGAGCCAGGAATCACGAGTTCATGAAGTGGGGCTGAGAGCAAGGGAGACCTGGTTCTGATTCTGGTCTGGAAGCAGAAAGGAGGACACCAGGTCGGGGACCTAGAGTGTCTATCAATCCTTAGATGGAGTCAGAGGGATGAGGCAGGAGACTAGGATGGTAGCATCCCCACACAGCATGGGCCCTCTGCAATTCTGTCAAATAGCCATAGAGCCCAAATCCAGGCACATTAAGGTCCAGCTGGAGAGACTTCACACGGATGACTCCCTGTGGATCTGCAGAGGAGGAGGCTGGATAATTGCTCTCCAGGCAGAATTGAGTGTAAGCTGTGGGTAGAGTAAAGCAGCCTCACTCCCAGGGGCAGAGGTATGCAAAGAGTCACATGGAAGGGTCTGGAGCATCTCCTGTCTCGTTCTGCTGGGGGAGGCAGGAGGAGAACAGAATGTCACATCAGTATCATGAGGCATGTCTCATATAGGGACAGTCTTTCTTTCCATCTCTCTTCCATTATTTTTCATTACTAAAGATTAAACCCAGAGCCTCACATATGTTAGGCAAGTACCTGGCGTTCTTTTTCAATTTCCTAGTACAAGTTCCTCAGACCGCAGGGTGCAGCTTTCTGGCACCTCAGCTGGATCATCACAGGCCTCCTGGGGCTTTCCTGTAGACTGTGGGATGCCTGGCATTTGCCACAGGCAGCTCTGTATTTTCAGAGCCCCCTTCCACTCAGCCAGCATCCGATGTTTGAGAGACATGTCCATGAAGACCAATGAGAGTTTGGGAATTTGTGATGAGCTAATGCGTCTCCCTGAATGCCCGTTCCCATGAGAAACCCCCTGTATTTTTCTCTCTTTGTTCCCAGTGACCCACATAATTTGCTTCCCGGGATTTTCAGTGTGTTTCTCTTGGTTCTTTATGGAATCCTGGTGACTAAAAGCAGATGTATACATTGTCACAAGAAAAGGAAACCTGGCTGTATTTTTCTGGAAGGAGACACCGCACCTGGCCACCAGCTGTATGCAGTCATTGTTGACACTGGCTTCCGGTCACCAGCCCAATTTACATCAAAGGTAACATGGACTCCTAACGGGCTTTTAGTGAGGTCTAGGAGAGTAGAGGAGCCTGGAGGGCAAAGAAAGGATGACGAGATGATTTGGTTGCCCTGCCAATCACCCGTGACCACTGTCCTATTGAAATGTCAAGGTGACGCTTATCTACAGTTTCCACTGTCCCCCTGCATATTTGTTAAGACAGGACCCACACCTCCTGCCCCTGGACTCCCCGCACCCTTTCTGCCTCCACGGTGAAAAACGGCTTCAAAGATAGTGGGTCTCTGAGATGCTGAAAACTGGGTTGTACTCCTCTGAGTTAACACTGAATCTGTGACCCACCTCGGGGAAGGATCTAGTGAGAAAGGGGTAAAAAGTTCCCAGGCTAGCCTTCGGGCAAGGTGGGAATAGAGCTGGGTTGGGAGATGGGGCCAAGGTTAGAGAGTTCAATGGAGAATCAGATGAAGATGAGGTTGTATGTGGGGAGGAAGAGGAAATGGTCAGAGGGTCAAGGTGGAGTTCAGCCTAGCAGCCCAGGGAAATGCCTAGGCCAAGGTGGGCTATGGAAGAGAAGTCGGCAAAGGCAGGAACAAACTCTTTCAGAGGCGTGGGTTAGCGATGTGCGCTACAAATCCACCAGGAATTCTCCACGCGTGCTTGATACACTTTTTTCTAAAAACATGTCTGCTTAATGGAACCCATAGGACTGGGGGCATGGGAAGTGAGTGTGGCCTCCTCTAGAAGCCAGAAGATAGAGCCATGTGTTTTTGACATGCTTGTACAAAAGCAATGTAAAACAATTAGTTCTGCTGAGTTAGATCAGCTTGTCAGGTTCATGATCAGGGTGGGATCCACTCACCCATATGGAGTCAGTGGCTTCCAGTGTGCATGACTGGAGGCAGGATTCTCCTACCAGTCCCCAAATGATGATTACCTAAGGTGATTGCACCTAACACCCACAGGAGCACCATGGCAAGAATTTGCTTAATATTCATAAAAGACCTAAATAAGTCATTGCTATCTCTATGCAGCAACAGAGACAACTAATTTCTCACTGTTATAAATCAATAGAACCAATGATAATGATGACAGTGTGAATTGATCTGTTCCTGTGCCCACATTACTTGTTTTATTTGAGCTATTGTTTTGTTTGCATGTGTTCACTGGTTTGTTCAGACAGGATCTCACCATGTAGCCCTGGCTGTCCTGGAACTTGCTATATAGACTAGGTTGGCCTCAAATTCAGAAATCTAGTTGCTTCCTTTTCCCAAAGGCTGGGTTAATGGTGTGTTACCACACCCAGACACACTATCCATTTTACTGAAGAAAAAAAAAACCTTACATATAAAGAGATTAAAGCCAATGAAATCAACTACAATGTCAGAAAGATGTCTTGTGGAACAGAAACTATTGATTCTAAAATTCATATGGAAGGGAGCACTAGCACATAGAGAATAAGCATAGGCCTAGCAATCTGAAAGAGAACAGCCAGGGAAGAGCCATCACAGTGTAATGTCTTCTAGGGCTGACCCGTAGACTTATGGGACAGCTAGACACCCCGAAAATGACCCAGGTATGTGTCAAAGTCTTATTGACCAGAGAAACTGCTCAGAAAAATGTCTGCAGCAATCACAGTCCCTACAAAAGAAAACAATGTAAAATCTTTAATTGACATTGTATACACACACACACACACACTAAATGAATGAATTTCAGAAGTCTAAAAAAAGAAAGATAATAATAATAATAATAGTACCTATTTAAAGCAAAACTATTTTGGACTAGAAAAGGATTTAAAATACAAGAGACGGGCCAGACTGTGGTGGCGCATGCCTTTAATCCCAGCACTTGGGAGATGGAGCAGGATGATCTCTGTGAGTTTGAGGCCAGCCTGGTCTACAGATGAGTTCCAGTTCAGCCAGCACTGTTACACAGAGAAACTCTGTCTCAAGAAACAAAAACAACAAAAAAGACAAGAAATTAATATTATTTTAATGAAAGATTAAAATTACACCACAGCAAAACCGAAGCTTTCTGAGTGGCAGATACCAAGAGAGTGATATGTGCAGTGGATGTGATTTCCTAGGGTGCTCCTTGTGGACATGGGTACCCACCCACCAGCCCTGGACCCACTCTGGTGTCCTGCAGGCCCAGTCCGGCCACCATGGCCAAGGATAGGAGATGCTGCCCTCTGTGGCGTTCTGCCCTGCTGAAGAAGAGAAAGGCTGAGGAATTGCAAAGGGGCTCCTGCTTTTCCAGATAAGTTTGTGACAAGCTGGCTCGTGGAGGAGCCTTTACATTGCAGGATGTCAGCCCCAGTCTGTGAGGACTCTGCAAGCCATGCAAGTCCCCCACAGTCCCTGAGCTCAAGGCTGAAACCAGCCAGTAGGGAGCTGGGACAGCGCAAGGAAACACTGTCTACAGAACTCCACACCCTCAGTGACATAGCCTCAGCTCTCATTTCTGTGTCTGTTTTAAGGTCTTCATTGTTTTATGTGGTGAAAATGGACTCTCAGAAACCAAAGAACTCTGCTGCCCAGAGATGTCCTTATTTGGAAGGAATTCCAGGCACACCTTTATACTGAGGTACTCCTGACACTGCCAACCACATGTTATGGGAAAGGGGCTGGTCAGAATGGGGTACCACAAAGTTGCTGCATAGAGAACATCGGCTTTCAGAACATCAGGCCTAGAAGAATGCTTGCTGATGAAGCACAGAGAGCAATGAACTTGGCTCACATACGTACAATTTTAGGAAGGTTCTAGTTTTGCTTTTGTCTTTTTTAAGGTAGGGGTCTTACTACATAGCCACCGCAGTCCTGAAATTCACTATGTAGCAGGCTGGCCTTGGACTTGCAACTGCCCTCCTGGCTCTGCTGCATGGGGGCGGCAATTACAAGCATGTATGACATATGGAATAAATTAACACGGCTTGTTTACATGGGGTGGAGTGGGGGTGGGGAGAGAGATGAAGGCAGAAAAAATGGTGGAGGCTCACTAAGCTTATGTATTAGAATAAGTGTTCTTTATGTCACAAAACCTGATTAAATTAATTAGTGCCACCACCCCAAACCTGGAAGAGCAATGCTACGTGACATCCCAGAGATGGAGTCAGGGGAAGAGGCCATTTATCAAGGGAGAGGTGACCTTCACAGAAAACATGAAAATAATGAAGTCTTTTCTTCTCATGGAAAAATGTATAATGTCTATTATAACTTACTTATATTTATTATTTTGGGGCACTGTTTTCATGAGGAAAGTACAGGTTAACGACAGACTAACTCACATTAGAACAGACAGATGTAGATCCAGTGACTTAGTTTAAGGAAGTTATAGCCATTGCATTTTCAAGAGATGTGTTCCAGGTCACAGAGTGGGTCCCAGAGTCAGCAGACAGCCCTGAACCCTGAACCAAGCCTTGAACCTTGGTTGTTCTTTGGCATCCAGGCCTGAGATAAAGTGTGAGTTATTAATGAGGCACAGCACAAGATAATCAATTAATCATAACAAAGTAGAATGGCTGGAACACCACAGTGCGATGAAACTTTAAAACCTAGGGATCATTTATTTCTAGAATCTTCCACTTGGTGTGTGTGTGTGTGTGTGTGTGTGTGTGTGTGTGTGTGTTTGGTGAATAACGAAAACCATCAGCTTACTTGCTGATAATAAAGGGGTATTACAGTAGATCCCAAAGGCCTGTGTGCCCCTACCAGTCACAATGCTCATTGGAAACCACAGTCCTGAAGGGCCAGATCAGAGCTGGTGAGGTTTTTACAGGTGCTGAACACACACGACCCATGAGACATTTCTTTGCGTCATTAGCACCCCTAACCAGCTGGGTCCACTCCAGAAAATCCACCTGTGGCACGACAGTAGTGGACCGGCCCCAAACTGGTTCGTCAGTCACGTGATGGTGAAGGAACTACACTCAGGCCAAGGCTGGTTCTTCTCTGCCCAGTGCTGGCTGGCTGTGAGCCTATGTGATGGCCGTGTGCATAGAGAACTCTTCTGCCTGCGCCGTGGTCTAGGCTTCTGGAAGGTAGGCCCCATGCGGGTGACCTGTGACATATTTGGTGAGTTCTTCTGCTTCTCTTTCCAAAAATGCTATTTGAACTTTCCCAAAGTTATGTAGCCAACTGTCAAGATAAGATGCCCATGTCGTGTGGGTTCTCCTGGAAAGATGCAAGCAAGAGCTTACTCATCCCAGATAGGTAGGGACTGATGGCACACAAAAGAAATGGCTCCTTCCAAGTCTCTCTTGGTTAGCCAATTGGCTTATGGATTACTTACAAGGGTGCGGGTGACTCGCCAGAGGCTACACCACTAAAAAGCCAACCCCAGCATGGGCGGTGGCACTAAGGTGGCCCCCCTGGGACTCTGCACTACTTGCAGTAAATTCTCTCCATAGCGGTGGCTTACTGTTTCTCTAACCTTGGAGTGGATATCTAGGACTCTCTCATTTCTCGAGCTCCTGGGTCTTAGCCCCTCCCTCCTCCTCCGGGAAGGGCTGCTTCAGCTCAGAGGAGATAGCTGCAGCCCACCACACCACAGGTGACCTGACACTTGAATCACCTCTCCAGCTAGCATGCAATCAATGCCTCTGCCACTTAGCAATCTTTACAGGGATGCAGTTCTGCAGTCTTTGAGTTGCAGCAGTAATAAATTTCTCGAGCTGTTGCAGGCTGGTGATCTGCAGTGTTCAAGAGGACCCAAATTAGAGATTTGTTATTAACTCGTGTACCATAAACAAGTTCACTGTCATGGAATGCAAACAGGTCATGGCTGCAATGTCAGAGGGTCGATGAGTGCCAGTAGGTGACAGACTTGTCATTACCTCACAGACGAAGTATGAAATTTTGGGTTCTGAATATTCCCATTTACTCCCTGCTAATGGCTCACTGAGAAACATTCACATTTTATATTCAATGTTTTAGAATAAGCCTCTTCATGAATTTCCCTTCAACTAATTTACAGGCCATACAACGGCCCACTGTGCACTGCTATTTGCCCAGGCTACAGCCACAATTTTCCTTTATCTCCATAACAGCAAATGTCACAAGAGACCTTTCTCTGTGAGTTGTGTTTCTAAACAATGATTTCTTTTTAAAAAAAAATCTTACAGCATTTTTAATTATTTGCTTCATGCATGGGTGTGTATGTACGTCACCGCCCACAAGTTGAGGTGAGAGAAGAGCTTACAGGAGCTGGTTTTCTCCTTCCCACCATGTGGGTCCTGGGATTGGGCTCAGGTCACCTGGCTTGGCAGCAAGTGCTTTTACCCTTCGAACTAGCCTGCCAGACTGACATTTCCTGGCCACTGGGCCTTGTTCTTTCCGTTGTCACCCAGATTAGCACAGAACTTAGAACATGGCCAATATGAATTTGAAACAACTGTTTCCAAACAGCCATGGTCCCTAGGAAAATTTTAGCTCTTTAAACTAAAGGCTTTTGTTTAACTGCGACATCCCTTGGACAATAATCGCCATGTTTCCCCCTCCAGCTGTTGGGCTTGAGATCTTTAGGTGAGAAACCTAACTTTACTGATTTAGTCAACTGTGAACCCATATGGCTGGGTCTCTGGAATCAGTGGTCCCTTAGGAATTTACATGCAAAAGATACACCCTTCATCTAGCAAACCTGTTTCAACAGTGTTTGCTGATTGTTCTGATTGTGTGTTCGTAATATCAGGTCTGTGTATAAATAGTTCTTTTCTATAACGTTTATCACCAAAAATTATTTAAGTTGCATTGAGAATCTTATAATTTGGAGAAATTCCACAAGGTACTACCAACTTCTGGGCAGTAGACCTTGTAAGGCTACCGAGCAGAAGACAGGTCAGTCCCGGCTCTCGGTGAACCCAGAATTGGTGCCTAGCTACAACAAGACAGTGTTTCTGTAGGAAGTGCTAAGAGTGGGGAGTTTTAGAAAGTCTTTTGGCGATCAGAAAGGACAGAAATGGTGGGAGGGCCAAGAAAGGAGGTCTCCACGAGCTAGCACAAACGAAGCTGGGAACTAGTTGGGACTACACTTTTGGAAGCTTCAGTAGGAGGCTGGACTGGGTCAGAGTCCAGGTGGTGAAAGCAATGTCCAGTGAGGTGCTGCTTAAGAGGTGGTGGGGAGGGGAGGAAGGAGGCAGAGCAAGTGACCATCTTAAAAGAGGCATCCACCTGCACCAACCCAGTAGCCAGGAAAGATCCAGCTATCAGCTAAGAGAGAAAAGCCAAGCAATTTTGGAGTCCCATTCTAAAAGCTGCAGGTTATCAGTCAGGATTTCACTCCGCTCACACGTGTGTTCCTGTCTGGGGAAACACCCGTGCTTTTCTGTTTCAGCTTTTCTATGCCAAGTTCACGGAGTACCTGGAGGATTTCCACATTTGGCTCTCACTGTACAGCCAGCCCCCCTCCAGCAGCTACCTGCACACACAGCGGCTTGCCGTGGCCTTCTGTCTCCTGTGTGTCTATTCGTGCCTCACTGCCCTGGTCACTGTGGGAGTCCATGAACAGGTGGGGGGCAGCAGATTTTCCCACAGTAACTTCCAACTCTCAGGCAGACAGTTTGTCCTTCTTGTAACGTGTGAAACTCAGAGCTCCCTGAGGCAGGCGTACGCTAGGGGGCGCAATCTAGAGATGCGCTGGGTGGGCCTGCAGGTGACATGACCGGAATCAGAGCCCCAGAGAGCCTGCAAGTCAACACAGCTGCCCTGGGAGAAGTCACATCCTGGGTTCCAGACAACATGGCATTCGGGGTGAGGGGAAAGAAGCTACTCTTTTTGAAGGCTTATTTTTTTAATCATTTTTTTTTTAAATTATGGGTACGTGTGTAACAAGGAGGAAAAGAGAGTACCGTTAGAGTTCAGAGGAGAGTTTGGACTTCTTGAGGCCAGAGTGACAGGTTGTTTGTGAGCTGCCTGATGTGGGTGCTAGGAACCAAACTAGGACTCGCTGCAAGAGCGATGCATGTTCTTAACCGCTGAGCCATATCTCCAGCCCAAGGTTGTTGTCTATGATAAATGCAGGATCATTCATGGGACCAGCCCCGAGGTTCACACGGTCCTCCAGACAGCTGGAAGATACACGGATAGTAGCTGGGTCAAGACTGTGTCAAGGGTGTGATGAGTCTTTATGTGGCAGCAGATATGATCACACTTAAAGATACACAGAATTTTAAACTATAACATGTTGGTAGAACTTGTGACAATAAGCAAAAGATGACAAGGATGTCATCAAGTGGCAAGAAGACGTCTGCTAAGCTCCCTGGGAAGCTGGGCTTCCCTGGGGACCTCTAGTGTCTGATCCAGGACGCAACCTCATCCTCTGCTGGGGGCAAAATGACGCTCTTGGCACCGTATTATGGGACTGTAGTCAGGACGTGATCATCTGAGCACAGGTCTTGTGGGTGCTCGGTTAGCATTTCTTTGGCTCACAAGGATGTGTCTATGAGGAAAAGCGCATTTTGTCTTGTTCAACCCTTGGGGTGGAGGCAAGGCTGGGATAAAGGGGTTTGGCTGAAACAGGAGTCACACTCACATTGAATTCATTTGGAACTCTTAATTGCCCTGTAATTGAACTGCTGCAGCGCCCGCTGGATGTGGGTCCCACTCTGGAATCCTTCCGTCTGGGTCTCCTGTGCACCTTTCTGGCCTGTCCAGCTGCCCAGCTATTGTCTCTGCTCTTCAGGTTCAGCAAGGTATGTGGCCCTGTGCTTCTGGGGAGACCCCCTGATGTGGGGTGCCCTTACCAACCTACCTCTTTACTCCACAGGAAGCTGCAGAGCATCTTCCGGGTGCAACACAGTGGCCTCTAAGAGGAGTGAAGACAGAGGTACCTCAGGGTATGGTGAACCAAAATCAAAAGCTTCCCTGGCAGCTGGTCCTCAGGGGCCAGTCTCTTAAGTAGGTGGCACAGCCCTGCTTTCTGTTTGTCTGGTTCACTGAAAATAAACATCATCGGATGTACTTAAAGCCACTTTTTTTTCTTGGATCACTATCCCTTGTAGACAATAATCTTGTGACCACCATTTTCCAGAATCATATGAACTATAGCCAGCTACCCCATGGCAGAAAAGTGTGTGGGGGGAGCAAACCCTTTCTTCAGGATCTCACTTTTCAATAATTACCGTTTGAAAACCTTGTATAGCCGCACTGATCATTCTTTCTTCTTAAGGATCTTTAAGCTTTTAATGGCACACTTTTCTCCTGCTCTGTGGCTTCCAGAGAGTAGCTCTGGGTGGCTGAGGGCTTGTCAAGGCCCGTACCAGGATGGAGACATCAAAAGTTCTCCTCTCAGCTCTACCCTGTCTCTCAGACTCTTTCTGGGGGAGGGGGGATGAGAGGGAGAAGCAGCTCCGAGGGTACCATGGTTGTGCCTCGGTCAGAGTCACACATTTGTTCCCCAACCCCAACAGGCCCTGATCGCAATGGGAGACCAGGTTTGAGGCAGCCATCCCAGGTAAGTTGACATGGCATGCAGTCCCTAATTCTACAGAGTAAGATGCTAAAAACTGGATTTCTCTGCCATCTTCCTGTGGCTGTGGACTAGCTGTGCTTGGATCCGGAGAGCAGCTGGGGCTGGTCCTCCAGAGAGTGTAAGCCAAGTCCCAGGTTGAGGAGTGGGAGTGACAAGCAGGTGGGGCCAGGGAAGGGCAGCATCTGAAAAGTCCCATGGGTGTGTCCAGTGAGATCCTGATATCCTGTGGGAGAGAAGGAGGAGATTGTGACATTCCGAGACTGTAGTCTATGCTGCCCTTTCTGTAGACAGGACTTGGGAGCCAGGTCTCTATGGACCCAGAACTCTATGCAAATGAAGGACAATATCTAATGTTACTGTGGTTGCATTGTGCTGGGATTTTGCTTTGGGTATCTGTGTGCTAGTGCCCTTGGGTGTTGGTGCCCTTGGGTGTTGGTGCCCTTGGGTGTTGGTGCCTTTGGGTGTTGGTGCCCTTGGGTGGTGTTGTATGTTTTCTCTTTACTCTTTAAGTCTTTTGAGGCAGCCTGCAACCCAGTTCCCAAATAAACGATTCTTAGTTATGATCACCTGGCCTTAGCTTGGCTTGTTTCTGGTCAGCTTTTCTTAACTTATATTGTCCCATCTACCTTTTGCCTCAGGGCTTTTCCCAATTCTCTTACTTCTGTAAATTTCTCTCTCCTGCCTCGCTATTGGCTGTTCAACTTTTTATTAGACTAGCAGGTGTTTTAGACAGGCACAGTAACACAGCTTCACAGCGTTAAACAAATGCAACATAAACAAAAGTAACACACCTGAAAATAATATGACCCAACACTTGGGTGCTGGTGCCCTTGGGGTGCTGGTGCTCTTAGGGGGTTCTCTGTGGTGGTGCATTAGGGCTAACCTGATTCCCACACTTTCCAGGCAGTGAGTCAGTCTGCTCCATAGGTCCACACCCCATGTACCTACCTATGCAAGGCTTCCTCAGGCCCCACTTGTTCTGTGTGTCACATGGACCCCCGACCCGCACCCCAACTTACTGGGGTTCTGGCCTTCATCATCCAATCTTTTCCCTCTGGTGGGTTTTGCAATCTATCAATCTGGCTGCCGGGAACTGCCTGGAGGCCACCAGCATTGGCCCCACGGTAGGAAGAGGAAATTGGAGTTTAGGTACAAATGGGCTGACTCAGAGAAGACATCCTTCAAAAGCCATCTGAGGCCCCTGCTTCACCAGGCCTGCATCTGGCTCTGCGCTCAGACTTGGCTGCAAAGGGCACTAATGTTGCAAAAGTGGCACTGACTGGGCCTGACCCTGTCACAATTCCAGCACCCTGCATCAGACATTCTCCCAGGAACTGACAGAGCTTGGAGGATGGCAGCCAATAGCAGTGGTGTGACCTGTTCACCCTTTCTTGCTCCGAGAGAGAAGAGCCACCACCCTCCTCCCAGTTCACAAGGTAATGGCACCCCACGGCTGTATTGAGTAGCCCCCATTTCTGCTGACAAAACAGGGGTCTGTGCCCATTCAGAGAGGTAGAACAAGCAGAATGAACTTGGTCCAAATGTCACTAAACATCCTAATCCCCTCAAAAATCCAAGCCTGGGTCTGAGTCCAGGCCGATTTGAAGCCATGACATCTGACTTCAGGCCAGTCCTGGTGAGTCTGACTTATAAGCTTGATCCAGTGCTCTTAAAAGTCAGTGTGAGACCCTACACTTGAAATATTCTTTAGGTCAAAGCTCTACTTTTTTTCTGTGCAAATTAGAGTAACAGCCCCATCCTCGGATTAGGTCAGATGTTCACTGAACCAGAAGAGGAGGGGAGGCTGTGCTAGCAGAGTCAGTGAGTCCTGCTGGAACCAGGGTCCAGGAACTAGCTTCATCTGGTCTGGTCATTGGAATTGAAGGGCCTGCTGAACCTGGCCTCGTAGGAATGGAGGACAAGGGTGTCAGCGTGTAACTGCAGGGCTCTTGGGCTGCAAAATATATGGACAAATGGTCAGGAGAGGCTTTGGGCAGCAACTGGACTGTAGACAGTGGTCAGCAAGGTCTATGTGCTCAAAATGACCAAGGCCGTGCCTGGCGCGCACAGAACACACTGGGGGAGAAGGAAAAGGTCACATCTAGGTGCAAATAAGCACTCAGCTAGGCAAGAGTATAATAATAGTACCAGCATTGGCAGGCTGTCCCAAGAATCCTGGCTAAATATTGCTGGGCAGATAGATGGGCTGCAAAGCCAGAGGTCAAAAGTGAGGAGTTCACTGTGGAATATGTAGAGAAAGGACAGCTCAAGATGACCCAGCTATAGCGGCCAACTCCAAATTCCCACTGCTACCCCTGCCCTTCAGGCAAAGACTGATGTCCCAGTTCAAGGATCATAGTCAGGCAAGTGGACCTCCCTTTGTCCGATTGTTCTATTTATACACTGAACTGATTGATTGAGGCCCTATCCACATGGCGAGGTCTATCTGTTTTGTTTGGTCCACTGACTCAAAGGTTATTTTCTGGATCATCCTCGCAGAGAGAACGCAGATACTGTCTGACATTATGTTCAGTACCCTGTGGCCCGACCACGGTGACAAACTCCCATAGCACTGTAGGTGAGGATGACAAGGTCTGCTAACCCAGTGGTCTCTATCTTGCTCTTCCTTAGCTCCCAGCAGTGGTTTTGAAGGGCGTATGCTCCAGTGGTCAAGGGTCTGTCTGCGCTGGTCAAGCTCTGTGGTCTGGGCCATTTGTGGGTTGACGTCCCTGGCCTGTGGCTTGGGGACAGGATTCCTAGGCTACAGGTGAGTAGCTGAGGTTTTCAGACAGCCTCAGGTGCTTGGTAGATGTCCAGAATCTGGGAAGAGACTCGTGTGTTTCGGGCAACTCATACAGTCACCAGAATCACTATTTTCTCCTATACTCCACCTCTTTTGAAGGGGAATACAATCATATGCAAACCCCAAAGGGTCACTCAGCCCTGCCTGGTCTTCAATAGAAGTTCTGTCTAGACAGAGTCCTGAGTACCAAACTGTTGGGAGCTGTGAATGCCTCAGATCCTGAATTTCTTGTAAACAATTTGTAATGTTTGCAGCTCCTTTGAGCATGAAACCCTCAGGAGTTCCTGATGTCAAGGGAGTGGTTTCTGGTAGGTTTGGCTGGGGCATGTCTATCAGTTAAGGATCCCTATATAAGCGGCTCTGGTACACAATAAAGAGGGCATTCTTGTTTCAAGGATGACCCGTGTCTCTGTCTGTGTGTCTTTGTGTGTTTAAATCTCCAGCCCCTTACCCAGTTTGTGGTTCACAAACTGTACGGTAGTACGTAGAGCACAGATGGGCGTGGTGCGCTATACCAAGCAAGAAGCTTTTGGGGGGGGCACCAAAAAGGGAAGAGCATTCTGCCACTAAGCTCATCAGAGGATCTTGGCCAAAGTCAACTATTTGTTATCTAGTGTTGTCTGAAAAACAAAATGTATACTGTTGAACTGGGCTGTGATGATTCATCCAAGATCCCTACCAATCCTTCCCACATGTTACCTCTTCACGTAGCTCCTGTGTAGTTTAGGTCACCCCTGAAGACCATAGGGCCATCCCCTATGGCTCTGGAGAAGCCTACACCATGTTTTTAACCCATGAGGAGGAGAAGCCACCCAAGGCCCTTTCTTCCTGACAATGTCTCCTCTCCTAACTGCATTCCTGACCATTTTGTGAAGACAGTACAGACACTAGACTTTCGTTCACACCTCAGTTTGCTTATCTGTAAAAGAGGGACTCTGGGTGTGCTTAATCCAGAGGTGTGGGGTGAAATACAGAGTCTCGCAACACCGTCACTGCATTTCCCAGTCCCTTCTCTGCGCCCTGTCCTGTCTTCATTTCAGACCCTCTTACACTTGGTGCTAGGACATTTCAGACTGGTTGGTATCCCCTCAACAAGGAAGGACTCTGCTTTGATGGGCAGACAGCCCTAGCACCCATCCTGCAGCCCCTCCTCAACCTCCCCATGTCTCCCAGAAGCGGAAGTGGAAGCATCATTGTCCTTTGACTGTGACTGTCATCATGGGTAGCATACTCCCATGATGCTGACCTACCCCTCTTCCGGACAGGTTTATGACAGAGCAGTGTATACAGTGGCTGTACCTGCTGCTTCTCTCTGTGGTCTGCTGCGTATTTGTCACCCAGCCACTCATGGTAAGAACTCCTCTGCAGTGCAGGTGCTTTTGGCAGTGGGGAACTGGGGAGGGACCCGTGAGGAGAGGGCCCAATGGGTGTGTTTTGGTGGGGTGAATCTTCTCTATAGTTTGATTTAGGTGTGACAAGAAAATCTGGGAGCCAAGGCCTGGGCTAAGCTCCAGCTCAACCTGGTGTTCAGAATCCTTGTTTTATTTTAAAAATCCCCAAAGAGATGAACCACCTTGTCTCTTGTAGGTGGAGATTGCTTGTTCATTTCCCAGCTGACCAGAACCAAAAAAAAAAAAAAAAAATCCCACAGAAACTGTATTAATTACAATACCGTTCAGCCAATGACTCATACACATTTCTAGCTAGCTCTTACATCTTGAATGAACCCGTTTCTTTAATCTGTGTATTGCCACGAGACTGTGGCTTACCGAAAAATTTCCAGGTCCTTTTCCTTTGGCAGCTACATGGCATCTCTCTGACTCCGCCTGCTTCTCTTTATATCTCTGTTCTGATTTCCCACCTGGCTTTATTCTATTAAGCCATTGGCCAAAACAGCTTCTTTAATAACCAATGGTAATAAAACATATTTATAGCATACAGAGGGGAATCCCACATCCATCTCTATCTTTAGGTTAGGAAGCTGTGCCCTAGAGGCCCCGGGTCTCTTGGTGAAGGCCGTCTGTGCCCTAGAGGCCCCAAATCTCTTGATAAAGGCCACCCCCGGTGACTAGGTGCTAGGGACTTCAAGGTAGTTGCTTCTGGTTATCTATTTTGAACTGAGATGAAATCAGCTGCAGTGCAGGACCAGGAAGATGGTTCTGTGTGGGAAGGGCACAAACAGACACCTGTGCCATGGCACCTCTCTTCCAGATCTGTTTGGCAGCGCTGGCCTTTGCTTGGAAAAAGAAACATGACAGTCAGTTTTTTACTGAGTCTTTACGAGATGCAACCAAGAATCTAGACTTGGAATTGGAAGAATACTCCAGAACCCACCTTCGTCTTTCTCCCAACTCCCATAGTCCTGACAGTGCTGAGGAGGCCGAAAGGGTGAGCTGGAGGAAGAGGCTTCAGAACCTTTCCCACCATGCAGATGGAGCTCAGACCTTAATTCAAATTTGGCTGCCCCCCACTTTTTTGGAGCCCCAATGTATGCGTATGTGTACATTCCTTCTTTCCTTACCCCAATCAGAACCACAGGGAAATGAGTGCATTTAAAAATGTAGAGGCAAATGCGAAGTATAATTTCTGGCCACAGTTTCAGAGAACTCCTAGACCATTTGCTTTTCAACGCACATAGAAAATATATAGCTTCCCTGCCTCCCCTGGCTTCCGCACAGACTGCAGTGGTCTCTACATCCCAAGAGCAGGTCCGTAGCATGCCTTCTCTGACCCCATCCCTCATCACCACGACTTCTGATCAACTACCTACTCTCTACACACCTGCAGGTCCCCAGCTTCCCTTCCGTTGTCCGCGCAGGCGCCCAGGTAGCCAGGTCCAAGCCTGAGGCGGTCAGCGAGGTTCCTTTGCTAGCTGGTGTAACCTCGGAACTGAGAGGCCTTTGAGAAACTCAGTCCTGCTCAGGCTTGACTCTCCACGCCTTCAGCGGTGATGTCCCACCTGCTAGTCTCCCTAGCGCCCAGTCACAGTGCGCAGTCCTCAGAACACAAAGCATGGCTGAAGCCCAAGCCCAACCCTCAAGGCTCACCTTCTGGTCCTTGCTCTATATTTCTTAGAAGCCCAGCAGCTCTGGGAGGAAGGACCAAGGGCCCCAGGGCTGCACGGTGAATGTGCCTGGAATGGGTAAACGGATGAGTGAGAGATGAATAATGGGAGGCCTTTTCCCGTGAGTTTGGCTCTTGCCTAATGTTAGTCCTGCCCATAAACAGATGTGGCTACAACATGGAAGCCATGATGCTTTTATTACACAAGGCAAACAAAGGTCATTTCACACTAAAATAAACTGCTTTAAAATCGCTTTTCCAGTCTTGGAAGGTCTTGAACAGGAACTACTATGCAAATGACAAAAGCAATAGCTCCTGTGATTGGACAACAGTGGGCACGCCTCTACTGTGAAGCTCAGCTTTGTAATGGCCCAGATGCAATCCTTGCCAAGGGGGCTGGCTTTGGACATGAGCAGAGTTTTTAAACAGGCCCACTGCATCTCCCATTGCCTCCCCAACAACACAGTCTGTGTTAATTGCACCAAGTACCCAAAGGCAGGGCAGAGAGCAATCATGATGGCTCTTGGGTCGGCAAGAACACTAAAAGCCTCTCTTTCTAGTGCCGATCCCGGTATCGTGGTGCTCTCCCTGCCTCACAGGTCTTGGCTGTGCGACAACGAGACCACCACCTGCGCTGGGCTCAGCCACCATCCAGGGCCAAGTTCAGAGTGACCAGGGAGAGACTGAGGAAAGAGAACCGGATGCAGGCAGCACTGAGGTGAGTGCAAGCAGACCCGAGGTGGGCACAGGCAGCCCCAAGGTGGGTGAAGGTCAGAATACAATGGACTTTTTCTGGCACTACCTTCTTTAAAGAAGGAACAGTAAGAGACCTCAGTCTGCACTTGGGAAAATCCTTTCCCAGGTCTCGGCCTGTGCCAGAACACGTGGGACCGAGATTGGAGGAAGAAAGCTAGTCTGTCCGTCACCTGCCTGTAATCAGTGGCCCAGAGTGCCGGCCCTCAGTTCCCTCAGCCATGCAGACTCACGTGTATCACATTTAACCCCATCACATCCCACTCTGCTCAGCACCAGACCTGGCATTCTACCCCTCCGGCTGGATGCAACAAAAATCCAAGAGCAAATGTTGCACCTCCTCATAGATGTGGCCTGGGCTCAGGGACTGCTGTTTGAAAATAACTCAACATCATTTACACAGACATGTTCTGGGGCTCAGCATAAAATACAATGCACAGTTTTAGATCAAACATGAAGCTTAATAACTGAGACAACCCTCTCCAAATTAGACATCAGCCATGCTTCTTCCTTTCGTTGGTACCCATCCCCTCCCCATCTGAGGTGGGCACGAATAGCAGGTCCTGAAGGAACCTTCTGCAATTACCAGTGAACACATGTCTCCCAGTTCTGAATTCTAGACTTCAGATTTCTTGAGTTTGTCAAGTATTTAGAAGCTCCAGATACTTTCCCCACAATGGTGCTGCTAAAGTATATAATGTCACCTCCAATTAATCGTCTCTCTTAAAAATCCTTCCTTATCACCTGCACATGGTCAGCTCCCTTACATAAATAATGATTCTGAAGCAAATCCTTTTCCAAAGAAAAAGGCTGTGGCTTTATTAGGATGTCACATTTCAAATGAATGAAAAAAGAATTTCAGGAAGACAGGGCACTGACAAAGATTTTGAAACCTGTTCGGTCTCCCTATAAAAGCAGAGTAGTTAAATTACCCCCAATTAAACCTACCCAAAACATACATGACAGACCTAAATGGCACCCACCCCTCACCAATCCCCCCCACACATAGACACACTTACATGTCAAAATCGCATAGATAGGGTAAGCATTGTGTACCCAGTGCCTTGAGCACCGCACCTCTGCAAGAGCAGGACATGAAGGGAACTGTAGACACCTGAGCATCTGAGAACAGAGGGTGGGCAATCGGGAGCTCCTGAAGGGTCTTTCCAGGGACTGTGCTGCCACATGCATAGCTCTAGTTCACTGCAAACAGCCTGCTGGCAGACAGCAAAAAAAGGCACATGCTTCTGAGGTAACAGTCAGTGTTAAAATTGAACCGTGGGCTGAGAAAGTAGAGAGTTCTGTCTATAAACTGCTCTCTGTACAGCATGAGGACCTGAGTTTCACCCCCAGGGCCCATGTTAAAGGCAGGCACACACTTGAAATCCCAGCGCTGGGGAAGTAGAGACAGGAGAATCCCTGTCTGGCCAGCCTAGCAGAATCAGTGAGTTGCAAGCTCCTAAGCTCCGGGGAGAAGCCTTATCTTAAATATCAGGTAGATAGCTCATGAGAAGCAACACCCGAAGTTGTCTCCTGGCTTACACTCACATGTGCACCTACACACGTGAAAGCCTGCACACATACACTCAAGTGATATAAAGCAGTTATTCTGCTACATGCCGGCAGTGAGGAATACTTGAACCTAAGTACAGGATCATTTACTGTAGCGCTAAGAAATCCAAGTATGCAAATGGAAATGTAAGCAAGCATCAGGGGTCTGTAAACCCAAACCCACAAAAGTGCACTGAGAAACAAGACCGAAAAAAGAAGACACTACGCACATCAACTCGCAGAGGGCAGTGCATCCATGCGTTCCAAGGTGATCTGCAGATTCAGGGCGTTCACAACCCAGATACCTTAGGCTATGCAATTCTGATGTCAACAAACTGGTTCAAAAATGAATAAGGGAACAAAAGAGCTAGAGTAAGGACAGTTATGCTGAAAAAGAATGACATTAGAGGGCTGACTTTGTGCAATTCTAATACATACGATGGAGCTGCAGAAACCGCTGTGTGTTGTTGGACAAAACAACAGTCACAGACCAATGAAATAGATACCCGGATCAATGGAACAGAAGAGAGAGCCCAGAAACAGCCACGCGAATAGGCCCAAGCATGTTTATTGACAAAAACATAAAGACAATTCAATGAACAAATAAATAGTCTTTCAATAATGGACCTAAGAAAGCTGAATATTGATAAAACAAAAGAACAAAACCAATACAGAGGTGTTGAAATCCCACCTCTAGCTAAGGAACTATTGCAAGTTGTTATATGGTGGGAGGAGAACCAGTTTTTGTTTTTGTTTTTGTTTTTCTTTCTTCCTTTCTTCCTTCCTTTCTTTTTTTTAAGGGTATGGCCTAGGTAGGTGGACCAAGCTCCAGTGGTAGGTCACACAGTCCAGAGTAAAAGGACAGCAATAATTGTATTTGATGAGTTAAATAAAAATGAAGATGCAGGTTGGATGGATAGGGAAGGTGGGTGGATCAAGGAGGAGTTGGGCAAGGAAAGAGCATTGTGTAAAGTTCTCCAAGAATTAATAAAAACGGGGGAGTGGATCTTTTAAAAAAGACAAAGAGTAAAAACTTTAGTCCATCCCATAGATGTCCTGCTCCCTAAAACACATTCTGTGAGGGAAGCAGGTGTGTAGACACAGAGTGTCCCCAAGGATGCTAACTCTCAAATCTCTCCTCCCAGAGGCATTTCCACGCACAGTCTCATGTTGCTGCTGCTTTTGTTTATAACACATGGGAGAGTCTGCCCGGGTGAATATTCTCTCAACCAAGCCATCAGGAAGGCATTTACAAGGTAGGAAGCTCGAAAGGCTCTTGCAGATCTGGGGGGTCTTGCACTAGTTTGGGGGGCTCTTGCAGATCTTGGTGTTGTACTAGTTCATGGGGCTCTTGCAGATCTGGGGGTGGTTGCACTAGTTCAGGGGGCTCTTGCAGATCTGGGAGTTGTACTAGTTCAGGGGGCTCTTGCAGATCTGGGTGTCTTGCACTAGTTTGGGGGACTTTTGCATATCTGGGGGAGTTGCATTAGTTCGGGGGGCTCTTGCAGATCTGGGGGTTGTACTAATTTGGGGGCTCTTGCAGATCTGGGGGTGAAGGACCTTGCACTAGTTCATGGTCAATGTACTGACACCCAAAGAGAACTCCAGGCTCTGGGTTTTGGAAACTGTTTCATTCACTTTGTTCCAGAATAGGGAGCCCTACGGACCCTCTACCCACTCCTTCAGTCATTTTATCTATACAGGCTGCTCTTAGAGAAAGGTCTTCATGGCAGCCTGCATATGAAGTCTGGGAAAGTCTGTCTAATTCCTCATGTTAATAGAAGGTTCCATTTGCAGACTCTGGACAGGTGCTTGGCATCTTATTTGGGGTCAATGGTGAAAGAAATTCTCAGAACAAGAGGGTCATACCATCTATTTTGCAGAAAAAAAACAGTATTCTTTAAACAAAGGCTGCAGTCACAATTTATGATTTGTGAAGTCCAATTCCAAAGGGCCAAACTCTGTCAAGTCTCAAGTGTTCATTTGCTTTTTTTACTTTTAATGCAACAGACGTCTATCACAAGTAAACACTAACCAAGCGGACAGCCTAAGGCCGAGGCACACTCTCACGGCATCCGCCATGTGGATGTTGTTGGGGCCTTAACACTCCTGAGATTAGGATGTGTAAGGCGATGAGTGGACACGCTTAGTAGAACATGCCTTTGAAAGTGAATTGTGCTAACCCAGGCAATTTCTCCAAGGCACTTTGACTCTAGAGATATGAATTATAAATATTTACTTTCTAGTGACAGGTAGTATAACAACGCTGCAAGTTCAGGGGGTTTCCTTCCTCTTTTTGTAGAGAATATTTTAATGCCCATTCTGTAGCAGTCCTATGAATTTGATTCTCATTCAGTTTTACGTGAATATATTTGTCACCTTTGGGGGCAGGAGAGTATGGTAATAAAATCCACCTCGTTCTTTTGATTTAAGGACATATTTTAGATTCTGTAAGACAGGGGAACACTGATCCCCTGTTAGATAATGACTCACAGATGCTTTTATTTTTATGATTTGAGTGCTCTTTAACCAGGTACAGCCTGGAAGTCCCAGTTCTTGGACTTTCCAGAGCTCTGTAATTTTGCCTATTACTGCTGCAGCTCTAGGAAAGCTACATGGAATTTTCTGCGCCCCATTTGGCAAGGCCACAGTTACCTTCCACTTTGACAATTTGGTTCCTTCCGACTGAACAGACGCATAGACTGTGTCAGGAGGGGGCGCTGTGAGCAAAACAAAGAGACCCTGTCGGGCATTTTTTTGTAGACCTGGAAATCAAAACACTAGGAACACTGATTTGGCTAATTGACTTCTGTCGCACATTACCTGATTTCCTTTTTACTCAATTTTTTTCATATGCCTCCTGGTAGTCAGTTCAGAAATATTCCCGCTGAGATAATAAGCTGTATGATCCCTGTGTGCTCTTGGGCCTGATAGACTCAGGTAAAACACCTCTGAGAGGTTGACGCAGGTGGGCTTAAACACCTTCTACTTCCCAGAAGGAAGGGAAACCTCACTGCCTCTTGCAGCTCTGGTCACCAGCAGGGCCATATTTATACATCCTGGCGCAAAATGGAGTGTTTAAAGAGGACCCTGTCTGCCTAACCCATCCCCCTAGTACCTAATCCTAAAAATCAACAAGTCCAGAGAGGCTGTTATTTGTAGCATTCCAGAGAGAGCAAGGGCAGGAGAAGCGAATCCTGTGGAATCCAGGGAGTGAGCGCTCTCTGGCTCCCCGCAGCAAGCAGTCCTTTGGCTCCAGGGTGCAGTGTCCTCTTCCATAAAGCTCAGAAGATGCCAGTCTAGATTTCTGTCTTCAATAGCAACAAATTACTCTAATAACAGATTGTGGGGCATTTAATCTGTATTTGAAGTGCTTCTGAACTCAAAATCTTCGTGAAATCCCAAGTCAACAAAACAAAGCTAAGCCACAAGCCAGGCTGTGGTAACCGAGGCCAAGTGAGGGCTCCTTCCCAGGGCGCTCGCTGGGAGATGATGGCTCCTGTCTGGGAGATGATGGCTCCTGTCTTTCCTCGCGCTGCACTGCCGCTGTGGGCCCATTTGGTAGAATCGCTATAATCAGTACACACAGGACCCCGGCATGCTTGGATCCTTCCATTCACCCCCTGTTCTCCAGAGTGCCTGGAATGAGCAAGAGAGGATTCCTGTGGCTGGGGATGTGTGAGCGCAGGGTCACCACACAGGTGTTTCTTGAATGATTTCCCAACAGGAAGCAAGTCTCAGAAAGTGATAACTTTTCTCTGAACTGTGCAAACTTGAACTAGGGGTGCAGTTCAAGCTTAGTATGGGCAAAGCCGCCCTGGGGGTGATTTCCCAGCAACCTCCAAAAGTATTGTGTATAACTGGAGAGATGGCTCAGCGGTTAAGAGTACGACTTCTCTTCCAGAGGAGTCTGGTTCTGTTTCTCACACTCGTATGGCTGCTGACAATCTCTAACTCTAGTCCCAGGGAACCCAGTGCCCCCTTCTGGCCTCCGAAGGCCCCAGGCACACCTGTGGTTCACAAACATGTATGCAAGGAAAACACCCATACATATAAAAGTAAATCAAATTTTAAAAGTTTTAAGTATTGTGAAAACTCAGCATGGCTATGAACTGTCCACTGGTTTGTGTTTTAGAACAGGTATGGAGCATACTAAGAGATGGGTATGCAGTCAGCTTGTCTGCCAAATAGCCCTCCCTGCCTCCAGCTCTTCCACCTTCTCTTTGTATCGTGCTCGCTCCCAAAGTTTGTAAATATTTTCAGGGCTTTATCTGCGCCCCTACTCCGACTCTGCCCCTTTCGATCCTCCTTCCCAGGCAATGCACTGTTTCTCCATCACAGCCTCTGGATATCTCCCACTTGCTCAGAATTTAACATGACATTTGGCCAAATTTTCAGAGAAGTGTGAGGTTGAGAGCTAGCAGTCAGTAGGGGGCCTACATAGATTTGGCTCCAACCATACAAAACAAATTCCTGAATGGGTGGGAGATGATCTCTACTCAAGAAAAGGGAGCTAGAGGGGGAGAAGACTCTGTGGTTAAGAGTGTGTAGTTTTCTTCAGGGGGACCCAGGTTCGGTTCCCAGCATCCATGTTCAGCAGCTCACAACTGCCTGTAACTCCAGCTGCAGGGGATCCAACTGGAGTTACATTTGGCCTCTGCAGTTTCCTGCACGCGTGCGCGCGCGCGCGCGCGTGCGCGCGCGCACACACACACACACACACACCGAGGACGGGTGCATAAATAAGAATTTTGAAGAAGAGGAGGACAAAAGAAGGAAGGAAGGAAGGAAGGAAGGAAGGAAGGAAGGAAGGAAGGAAGGAAGGAAGGAAGGAAGGAGGGAGGGAGGGAGGGAGGGAGGGAGGGAGGG
>NW_026067920.1:11122936-11265481 GCF_014885135.2 Alexandromys fortis | reverse complement strand
GGGAGGGAGGAGGGAGGGAAGGAGGGGGGAGGGGGAGGGGGGGAGGAGTAACTAAGAGGAGTCAGATCAGTGGCTCCTGGCTATGGCAATGTTGAACAGATTTACAGTGCATATAAACTACTGATGGAGGTATTTCTTTCTCTCTATTAACAAATTTGAAGGCTTTTCCTTACCCTTGGTTTCTTTTTTATTAAACTGTCCACCTTTTTTCACATGGTTTGTAAGGTGTTACAGCATTTTTATTTTTTTGTCACACCTAAAGCCACCCTTAAGGATTCCCTGCCCACACCCGGGGCTGAGGCTCTCTGGCAGGAAGCATTGGCCTCTTCTGTGGTGTGGATGCTTCTTCTGTGAATCTCCTCATGTGATGAAGGTCATGTCCCTGAACATGGAGTTAAGAGATGCCTGCAAATGGCTTCCTGCCTGGTACACACTAGCTCAAGTGACCGGTTCTCTGTAGCTCAGTTAACCTTCCCTGGATCTGAACTCAGCTAACTGTCCCTGGACCCTGGACCTTAGCTCAGCTGACCTCCTCCAAAAGTCCTCAGGACACTCCATCTGCCCACAGCTGGTGACCTCAGCTAAGGCAAGGCCTACTTTATTACCAAGTGTTGAACATTTCATGGAACTGGATACTGCGCTAAAAATGAAACAGAAGAGTTGGCGGGTGAAATTTTGTACCACTCTAAAGCTAAACTATTATCAATTGAAACTCTTTGATTATAGGCTGCATATACATGCATGCATTCATGCATACATACACATATGCATAATGTGTTTGCTTCCCCACAGCAGGACAGGAATTTGAGCTTGTCTCCCAATGTCTGGAAGAGTGCCTGGTACTTAGCAGTTACACAGTGACTTTTGTTGAGCGAAGGAGCGAGTAATAAACAAGAGGGTTTTTTTCCTACTGTTTCTCTCCCCTCTGCCAATGAGGAGCAAAGTGAATTCTGGGGTTGTACCTCATACTGCAGTTAGCTTTGTCTTAATTCTCACAGAATACCTAGAATGTGAGTGGGAGAAAAAAAAAATGGCAGGAAAAAAGCGACCCACTTTCCCCCCCTCACTTGGAATGGTTCTTATGGGTTCATGCACACTTTTTGTTTTGTTCTTGGATTAAGAAATGCCAGACACTCCTTTGGGAACTTGAACAGCACAGACGACTGGTGGGACTGGACTCTGAGCATGTTGCTGGACGGGCTGCACCCAGAAGGACCCTCTGCTGGAGCCCTGGGGGCTCAGGTGGGCATGCGTTCATTTCCTGTCTAATGGAAGCCATACGGCAGTAAGGGGGACTACAAGGCAGTGAAGGGTCTGCTCATTGGCACCATGGCAAAGAAACCTGTCTGTCTCCTTGCCTGGAGTCTGTGTTCTTCCCCCATGTCGGCCTCCTAAGCTATTCACATCCCCAGTCAACGTTTGCCAGTCCAAGCCGGACCCTGGCACTTTAACAGAGGTTCAGGGCGAGACTAAAGAAGAAGCTAACTTACTGCCTGCATGGCAAGGGCTCAGGAGTCCCCAGAGCAGAAGAGGAGCCCATGGCTAAGGCAGCAGCATCAGGGAAGCTTCCAGACAGGGAGCAAGGCTGCTCCTGCGTTTGTGCTGTCCTGTCCCTCATTCATAGTTTACTTTCTCCCGTTTTTGAAAAATATAAGGTCTTTGTCTTGCATTCCTCAAACATTTTGTCCTTCGTTTCATTTTCTTGTATTCCAAAAACGTCGTGGAGATGCCTGGGGTCGTTTGCATGGTGTGTGGGGGGGGGGGGGACTCCAAGAGGAAGGCATTTGAATGCTTTCTTTATCTGGAGGATGCTGAGGAGAGGGTGCCGATTGCATCTGCAGAAGGCTGGTTCCTGGAATGTCGTTGCATCCTCAGAATTGCAGGAGAGTAAACTTCTGATTCTGCAGATGCGGTGACCTGGGCTTCCGCAGCCTTGTCAGTGATTCCGTACTGCAACCATTGAAGTGCACAACATTCTTATACTCTGAGTCTCCCCCTGTTTCAGCCTGCAGCTCTCGGAGGGCAGTGCCACCTCATAGGCCCTGCGGTGATCAGGCAGCTCATGGTTTCTTCTGGTACTGCATGCACGGTAAGTGCACTGGGAGACTCGGGGTTGGCACATCAGTTAAGCTCCCCAGACAACTGGGAGGCAGTGTGAGAGTTCCAGGTGCCAGGGCCATCCTTCCTTCTGCCCTTTCCAAGAGCCCTCTTGTACCCTCTGCTTTCTTCCCCAGAAGGCTTCTCTTCACTTCTAGAGTTGCCACGCTAGGCAAAAGAAGGCTTTTTTTTTTTTTTCTAAAACTGAAACTAAAATATTCTTGCATTATTTTCTGATGAAGAAGGGTACTCAGAGACATCATCACTACGTAAGGCAATGTTTTGCAGATTGGCCAGCCCCACATAAATGCAGCCTTCAGCAGGCATAGCCCTGATCCTTCTAGCTTGAGACGAAGCTGAGATCAACAAGTAGGCTTGAGACTTGTCCTCGAGAGTAGCAGGGTCCCTGGCCACAGAGCCTCTGCTGTACTTTGTGTGACGGAGCTTGGGAGCCCCACAATGTTGATGGACTTAGAAACAGGGATCAGTCAGGGTTACTTGATGGGCAGTTTGTGCTCTAGCCTCCCAGGCCAGTCTCAGAACCCACGGAAGATGTACCACCTACGCTGAATCACAACCTTGACCTTGAGAACCTAAAAGTGACCCCTAGTAGTCCTGAGGCCTGTGGGGCGATGAAGAAGATCTCCGTGTACAGCCTAGGAAGAACAAGGTGAGAGAGACTCAAGAAGATGCTCCTGGGCCCCATGTTGCTTGCTGAGGCATTTCTGCTGCAGCTCGGCTTCTGGGCAGGCAGGGAAAGGGCCAGCGCTGCTCAGTTCTGAGCAGTGTTCTGCTTGGGAACAATGGTGTGGAAGAACTCAGACTCTGGTGTTCAGACCCAAGTTCATGGAAGACGACAGAGTGGGACATTTTTTAAAAGTGGCTGCCAGAGCCTGCGGAGTCTTGGAGTCAGGTGAATCTTTGTCCTTTGCTCACTGTGTGACAAGTGGGGTGCTCACTTGGTCTGGATTATTCCCCCCCCCAACTCCTAGAAGATCACAGACACTGCCTTGAGCTGCACTGGAGCAAATAAGGAATGGGTATTCCAGTTTGTATGGATACAGCACACATACACTATGCTTCCTGATGCTCAGCCTACAGTCAGGTGCCCTGCCTGTTCCGCAGGATACCCTAGGCCCACAGCCTTCACCACAGAATGGGGCTTTGCATAGGAAATCTGTGCTGTCAGAGTAGTGTGCCCGGAGGAATATAAATTAGTACAGTGTGGTTACTTTCTGTCCACGCAGTCCACGGTGAAGAGAAGGAGGTGACTATTTGCCAGCCCTTAGGGAGGGCAGCTGGGCTTCTTTCCCTCACGGGGCACAGGTGAGGGTGGACACCATCTTTTGGCTGCAGCTGCAGCTTTCCTGCAGGGACAAGGAGGGAAAGAGGGACAGTGGGCTCCTGGTGGGGACCCTAGCTCCCAAAAGAACTGTCTGTGCGGTAATCAGAAGCCTGGAGATCATCTGTCCCCGTGAAGGCTTGCATTGGGTATATTGGGCACCGTGCCACAGTGGGATTTTCCCTGGGCTCCTGAGTCTTGTTTTCTGCCCTCCCTCTGAACCTGAGCTGTTTTCCAGGCATGAAGTCGACGTAGCCCTGACTGCCCTCAGGACCAGCAGGTGGGTGGACCACTGCACCAGGGCCGTGTCTGTGCACTTCACTCTCTACAACCCTCCCACGCAACTCTTCACCAGTGTGACCCTAGGTGCAGAGCTTCTCCCCACGGGAGGTCTTGTCCCCTCATCCCTGGTCGAGTCAATCAGCATCTACGGTGACTCAGCCCCACGCTACCTTCTTGTGCTTTCTGAGGTGAGTCCACCTGCCCTGGGCCTCCTGGGTAGGCACAGAGAGCTGGGGCTTCACATGGCTAAATGCCTCTGCAAGCTGAATACCTCTACCGCCATGAAGCTAGGGCCTTTCCAATGACCCACCCACACAATTATTATTAGCTCCCTTCCATGTAGTATGAATCATAGAATAAGTGTTGGGACTAATTATAAAGAACATCCCCAACGGGGAAACCAACCACAACATACAAAATGAGAACAAATATTCAACTGCCTTGAGGTACTAAATTCAACATGGAGTCTTTTTTTTTTCCCCCTGAGACAGTGTTTCTCTGTAGCTTTGGAGCCTGTCCTGGAACTAGCTCTCGTAGACCAGGTTGGCCTCGAGCTCACAGAGATCCGCCCGTCTCTGCCTCCCAAGTGCTGAGATTAAAGGCGTGCACCACCACCGCCCAGCTTCGACGTGGAGTCTTAGTCAGCCTCAGCTACCGTAACAAAATGCCGTCATCCATCACTGTTCAACATTTAACTTTCTACAGTCAACCATGATCTGAAAATATGTAGTGGAATATTCCAGAATAAAATGATGTTTACATTTTTAAAATCAACCTTATAGTTATATTATGGTATAATTGAAGAATGTTGTTATTATTTTTTATTGCTGTTAATCAGTTACTATGCCAGATTTAAAAATTAAAGTTTACCATAGCTAGCTATGTATTTATAAAAACGTTCCAGTATTAATGGGGTTTGTCACTACTGAAATTTCAGACAGCCACTGGGGACTGCCACGTATCCCTGTCAGGTGAATAAGACTACTTACTGTTCAATGCCTGGGTGGCTTAACTAATAGACCTCTATTTAAGAAAGATCTGGCAGCTACAACCCCAAGATGAAGCAGCTGGGAGTGCTGGGCTGTAGTGAAGACCCTCCTTGGTGGGGGGATGCTGTCTTCTCGCCGTGTCACGCAGCCTGGCTCCATCTCTGCACCAGTGAATAAAGAGAAAGTTTGTGTGCTCTGGGCATCAATGTGTATATAGACCCCAATATTATAGAAACAGGGCCCCACCTCATGCCTGCACTTGGCGTTAACTTCTTCTATTGAGGCCTGCCTCCAAAGAGAGATATTATGGGGTTTGGAGCTCCAAAAAATTGATTTGGGGATATCTGCCCCCCCAAGGTCCATAGTGCCAGGAGTCAGTGGCTCACATTGCTTCACTGAACAGCCACAAGCCTCAGCAGCCACCCACAAAGACACGGCACCCATAGCTCCCAAAGACAATGGGAAAAGCCCCTGCTGATGGGTTTCAGTTTCCTGCAAACTGGTGAATAAATGGCAGGCTGGCATGATGAGCTGGTGGTAGCTGTGGACACCCCTATGTCTTATTCCTATGCCTCAGGGTCAATAGCACATCCTAATGCTGCACATGGAATTGGGTCTCTGGGACCGCTTGGTGTGAAGGGATAGCGAGCTGCCCAGGTGCCTACTGAAGGCTAGTTTGTTATCAAATGCTGCCAAGAGGGAGAGGCTTGTACCATGTCCACGGAAGCAGACCTTGAAAAAACTACTTAGCTAACCCTTCGTTTGTCTCACTTATTTCCGGCCCCTCCCAGCTGGTGTTCCTAGTCCTCAACGTGACCCACCTCTGTTTCCAGCTCTGGGGAATGACCACCAAGGGCGTCCTCAGCTACTGGAGGAAACCAAGACACTGGCTGGAGGTAACCTCTCTGATGTCGTCTTCTTTATGTAGAATAGTGACACAAAAGTATTTTCATCGGAAAGGGAAAATATTTTTATCAGAAAGTCTTATAGATACTATTCCCAGTATCACTGTAGTTCCTCTGAGAGGCAGAATAGCATTTGAAATCAGGTTCTCTTGGTGTCTGGTGGTATTGGTGGTAGTGGTGCATGTATATATATGTGTGTGTGTGTGTGTGTGTGTGTGTGTGTGTGTGTGTGTATCATGTTCATGTGTGTTTGGGTACATAAACATGTGGAGGCCAGCCCTGAGTGTCATTTCTCATATACCATCAATCTCTCTTTTTAAGACAATGTCTCTAACTGGCCTGGAAATTATCAAATGGATGAGGCATGCTAGCTGGAGAGCCCCAGGAATCCACCTATCTCTGTCTCCCCCACACAGGGAGTCCAAGCATGTGCAATGACAGGCATTTTTACACTGGCTCTGGACATTGCATTCACGTCCTCATGCATCCACTTCACCCTCTGAGTTATCTCCTTAACCACTGACTAAATGTTTGACAGGCAGCTTGTCACCAGAGGGTCAGGGATGCCAACTGTGTCCTCCCTCAGCTGACTAACCGACCTTTCTCCCCTGTGTTGCAGCTCTCTACGGTTGGGGTAGCCCTGGCCTACCATGCAGCCTCTGGTCACCTCACTAGCCTTGCCGAGAATGTCACTGACCAGTTCCACAAAGGACTTCACCAGATGTTTGTGGACCTAAGTCTGATGATGTCATGGAATCAGGTATGCTAGGGGTCTCAAGGCTACCCAAAAGAAGCCATAACTGATGTTGCTCAGTGACATCTGTCACACAAGGACAGGACTAGAAGGTTCAGTGTGATGATTTGTCCTGTTGAAGGATAATGCTGTGAGCTCATAGATGGTGGCACTTGAAGCACTGAGGGAGTTGGAAAATTCCACGTGTGCCCACTAGCTGGGCATCCATGCACACTATGTGGAGCAGAACTCAAGAGCCAGGGATGCCAATGGACTTGCAGCAGCGTGGGGAAGCAGGTGTCAGTCAGCATAGTCTACAGTAAGGAGGCTGGCACTAACATGCTTAGACATCATGCCTGTCTTCCCTTCCATCTGGCCATGGTCTTAAATGCAGGGATTTTCAATAAGACATAAGCCTGAGACTCGGAGACAGACTTGAGGTCATGAAAAAGAGAAACATTACCTCTAAGTCCTTCTATCTCTGTTCTCCAGGCTTCTGACTGTAGAATGGGACCTCTACCAAGAGGACCAGGTGGAATATCCAGGATAGGTCTCATAAGCCCCTGGGAGACCAGGGAATCCTATCATAAGCAGGTGGGCTCCCTGGAGGTCCACTGCCTCATGCCACAGAGGGTATATGCATACTGAATCTGTATTCCCATCTGCTGTAGCCACAGCAAACACCTCTACCTACCCACAGATTCTTTTTTTCCTCTGATAATTTTTTATTACTTTATAAATCAAAATTTCCACTTCCTCCCCTCCTCCCACTTCCCTCTTGCTCTGCCATTCCCCCTTCCCCTCCAGTCCTAAGAGAAGGCAGGGTATTTTGCCCTGTACCCACAGATTCTCTAAGTCTCTTTTCTACCTGCCTTGAGGGCTGTCAATGCCCCAGGGTTATCCTGTACCTAGAGTACCTTCATACCCTGGACAAGATGCTCCCAGAACAACCTGAAAAGAGGGGGGACTGGTTCCCCTCTAACCTCAGTGCTCCCTGTTCCACCTTCTCTCTATAACTTCCCTTTGGCTCTTCTTAGATGTACCCTGGGGCCAGCTTTCTTTTCTGCTGAGTTAGAGAGCCTTAGAGGGCACAAGGATGGCAGTTGTCCTCCACCACAGCTCTAATCTTTCTTTCCTGGATAAGTGGTACCACTGTTGTCTCTGTCTTTCCAGAGGGTATATCAACCTCCACCCATCTTCTTGTCTCTGTTTTCTCACCATCTATACTCTGGGCAAATTGTGGAGCAGAAACACAGAGTGTTCCCGAGACAATTGCTACAGCTAGGGAAACTGAGACCCAAATGATGTCGGGACCTTCCTATAACCAGAGTGACCCAGCTGTGGAAGAACCAGAGACTCATCAGCCTGGGGGCAGTGTCTTGAAGGATCCCAAGCAGAGGACAGTCTGAGTTTCTTCCTGGAGGACAATCATCTTCCTTTAGTAGATGTCACTAGACCTGCGACTTTATAAGTTAGTCCTCAGCCCTCCGGGGCTAAGAAGAGAGCCCTTGCATGAGGGAAACCCTGAAGCTGTACTTCCTACTCCTGAGTGTTGAGCTCCACGGGCACTTATGAGTCTCAAGGTTAGGCATAAACGAAGTAGACATCATCTTTGCATCAGAGCATCTGGCACTTCCTTACTGAGCCTGTCTCCTCCGTTCCTGCTCACCACCCATGGTGCTGTTAAACACATGCTTTGTGCACATTGCTGATCCCAGCGGGGACTTGTTGCATGGAGGGCACCATAGGCCATTTCTGTGCCAAATATCAGGAGGATTCCAGACACTTCTGCACTTCGAAATATAATTGCTACAACTTGTAGGAGTCTTGTATGCCAGTCACAGAAGTCAGGAAAATCATCTTTTTTATCCACACAGGTGGTAAGCTCTGTAAGACAGAAAGGTCTTAAGACCCGTTATCCTTGTACCTCATGGATCCTTCAGCATGTAGAACACCGGGACGCTGCTCTCCAAGTCCTCCCAGCTGTGGGCAATGAACACCTCAGGCGATTCCAAGGACTTTCTGTTTGTTTTGTTCTTTGCCTTAGTTATTTTGAGAAATATGAGCAGTTAAAGAAGACCTGGGTCAGTCATAGCCACTCCAGGACCTTCTTGCAAGCATTTAGCATCTACCGAGATGTGTGTGTTGCTGTATGACTTGGTTGTCTCATATACCAAGAGGCCCGAAGCTCTAAAAAGGAAGTTTATCAGCTTGTTCACTACTGTTCCCCAGACAGATGATGACTCTCGGTTCCACTGTTGGCCTCACTGTCTCATCGTTGCTAGGCCTTCTGGTCTACCTTTCCCGTGTGTCTGTATTTGTCTCCACATTTTCTACCAGGGGGGCTCAACTCACTTTCTGTCTCTTCTACCCAACAACCACAGCTATGCATCAGTCTGGATTCCAACTCCATCCTAGCCAAAGTTCCTTTCCTGAGACACTTTGCAGGACGCTCTTCTCACTGGAGTGTAGTGAGGAGAAACAGGAGTCTGTCAGGACATTCTCAGTGAGCACTGGTTCCCCCAAATGGGTTCACCTTTCACACCCTTTTTCTCCAGCGTGCTGTCTTTCTGGTCATGTTTACTGTCTCCAGAATCTTGCCTGGAATGAGTCCCTCTTCCCTGGGGATTCTATTGTAGCCCGGTGTCAATCTCTGGGCCTTCCCTTAGCTCTTGAGTAAGAGCTGACCTGGTCAAGCCTCATCCTGCCCCACACTCGCATCGGCCGTCTGCCCCTGCATCATCTGTGCCATCATTAGAAAGTTATCTATTTTCACCAGCCAGTGCCTGGGGTACAGCTCAAGCTGCTCAGAGCTAAGTGCTTCCAACTCTCCTCTCCACAGGGCTTAGCTTGACAAACTGGAAAAGAGTTTAGAAATTTGGTATGCAAATTTTTCCATTTTACTCTGAATATAATATTATTTTTCATAGGTTGATCTAAATAAAACACTAAGTAAATTTCTAAACTTACTATCACATGTTAAATTGCAGCTACCAGGAAATTTGCAGTCCTGCCCATAGCTCACATTGTGTTTCACCTACCCAGTGGGGGTTACAGTGTCAACCAACTCCACTTTTTCCCAAGCACAGCCATGTCTTACAGTCTTGAAGGAACCACAGGCATGCCAAGCGTACATCACACAACCATCCAAGCATCAGGTGATGTGCTATCTAGTGAAACAGGTAATGGTGTCCCATCCACACCACAAATGGCACCACCCGTACCCTAAGAAGGTGAGCAGCACACTGAAGCAGTGGAAATGGCTTCTGGTCCTGTAGCTAGTTACCTGAGACGAGAACTGTGATGTAAGAATGGGAGGCATTCAGAGCACGCTGTCACTGTCTGGTCCAGATTGCCTTGCAGCTGCACCTATGGCCTCAGCCTCGGCTTTTCTTTAACCCTACGAGTAAGCATCCTCAAATTTTTAAATATGGTAAGACCATGGTACATACAACACTTAAGAGGTTTTTGAGGGCGAGAAAGAGGAAGACTATACACACATAGCCCTCTTGGCACATGATAGGCATCCTATAAATAAATATGATAAAGAAAACAGTTAAGGAGGCTTCCTGGTGTCCTTTCAATCAGATATAGGCAAAAAAGGGGGCCATGGAGAGGTCATAGCTGTCTCTCTCTACTGTCATGGCCCCTGACCCCTGAGCGCATAGAGAATGAAGTGTGGTCGGCTCAAATTGAGATGTTTGTTGAATCTTATAAATTTAACGTGCAAACATTTCCATTTGTGCGGGATGCATGTATTATTTTACATGCGTCAGTCTAAATAAAATGCAAAGTCAGTCTCTGCATTCATTTCCTCCTGTTAAACTGCAGCTACCAGAAAAGGTGCAGTTCTGTGCACGCCCCCGCTTTGTAGCTCTCCTAGCCAGTACGGGCTGTGGTGTCAGCCGTCCCTGGTTCTCTGTGTCCTGCTGATTCGAAGGGGCCACAGGTGTGCCAGCCCCTCACAACTTCCCTGGGCCTCTGTTGTCATTTCCCAAACAACCTGAAAACCTTGATCCCTTGCCTACATGGAGTTCTAGCGTTTGGCATTCATTTCTTTCTCTTGGGGGAGAGAGACACATGTGCCTAAAGGCCTTTCGCAGCGAGCTTTCAGCAGGGGTTATGGGTACCTGTGCTGCATCTGGACTCTGAGCGTGCCCCTGGGTCACCCTGCTGTGTGTCTTTTGTCCCATCACTGTGTTTGTTTGAGCCATAGACTTCAAAGCTATAATGTGGGAACCGTCCTAGCTATCACGGGACTCAATTTTCAGTATCTTCAAGGCAAGCACTGGTAAAGTGTTGTATGATGAGGGAGACACACCCTGTCACTGCTGCGACAGTCATTTCCTTACTGAGCATGGTGTACTGAGGCTCAGAGGGGAACAGCCAGACCAAATCCGCTGTCTCTACCAGCCTGGCTTCCTGAAGATGCCTTGCAATGTGCTCTGACTCCTGCTTCTGACTTGTGCTCCTCTGCAAACACTGACGCTTGGTGTCCCTGAGAGACCTGGTGTCCCTGGGAGACCTGTGGTCTAAACAACTCCTTAAATGGACTTGTGTTTCAGCACAGCTCACAGGTGTGTGCCCGTGTCTGCATCTCCTTATTGTCCTTGGCAGGACACACTGACCTGCTGTGTTCTTCCCTTAGAGGGTAAGATGGCTCCGGGGAAGCCTGCTGTTCCTCTGGATGTTGAAATGTGCTCACCTCCTCGGCCTCCTAAGCAGCAGGGCAGCCTTCGCCGCAGTGATGCGTTCGTCTCTCTCCAGAGCCCTGGCACCCGCAGTAAGAATTCTCTCCCCTTCTCCAGCGATTTCCTTAGTCAGCCAGCGCATTGGTTCACCCTAGGCAGAGAAGAGTAAACTTCTCACAGGGTGGCACACTATCCAGAATTCTAGCCACCTGACCCATTACGGTGGAGTTTAGATAAGGGGTATCAGTATTATAAGTTGCATTTGTGACAGCAATAGTCAAGATTTATTAAACAATGGCTTTGTGCTACGCTTTCCCACAGCGTTATTATGGTTATTTCCTGTGGTTATTACCACTGACAGATTTCTCCCTAGGTGTCAGGAGTGCTGTGAAGAGCCTCTTATGTGTGAGCACGCTTAACAAGCACCATGGGCTGCGGGCAGGAAAGGTGGTTTTCTCAGATGAAGGAACAAGACACTGAGAGAGGGAATGACACTTGCCTTTGGACTGTAACTTTCAGGTGCTTTGACAGCTGCAGGCTGCTTCTACATGCACTTGTCACCCAAGTCCTGTACACAGAGACTTTTTCGCTCACACGCTAGAATCCACTTTGTGTTATTGGCCTCACGTGAGGAACTACATAGCATGAGTAGAACATAGACAGAAACCCCAATCAGGACGAAAGAGCGTCATGGGTATATAGGGCTCAGCCCTTTGCATGAACGCTTGGCAATGCCTGAACAGGGCAAGTCTCCATCCAGGGATGGGCCAAAAGTTCTAACTGGAGAGTGAAGGCCCAAACCAGGCCCAGTGTGTAGCTTAGGCCCTGATGATGCTCCTGGTTGCTGGTCCTGAGCAGGTCCCAGTGGGGAAGCGCTCACTCCAGCCCCATAGGCCTAGTGCAGCACATGTTCACACCTCTGCCACAGACTGCATTGCTATCAAATCCAAGAGAACCACTTGGCCAGGTGGCTACTGTAAGGATGTTCTGGCTCTCAGGGCCCAGGGCTCACACAGACCCTCAAGGACCCAAGCAAGAGTCTCCTGCTATAGAAAGTATAGGCCCCAGACCTTGCTGGACCTGTGTTTGGAGGAGCAGGTCAGCAAATGGGAGCAGAAGGAATATACCTCCGAGTCTAAGACAGCTACATTTCAACCTAGGCTACCCCTACCCAACTCATAGATGTCACCAGAAGCCAGCAAATAAACCTGCCAGGAAACACATGGCTGATGTATGACAAAGAAGGCTGTTTGTTTTAGAAATTATAGAGATCTATGTGATCCCAACCTAACAGTAAACTGTTATTTATACCATTTAGCATTATATTAAAGTGTTTTTATGTTAAGAAAAGCCCGAGATATAATGAACAATGTCACTTGTGATATTTTCAGTGACACTGCCATTTTAGGAGCAACAATTCCCTCTACCCACTGGGCAAAGTCACCGTCCCTTTTTCATTCTGTTTCAAGACAAGGTCTTATGTAACGCAGCCTGGTCGTAAGCCCACTCTATTGCCAATGATAACCTTGAATTCCCGGTGCTCCTGCCTCCAGCTCAGGGCACTGCGATGGCAGGCATGTCCCACCATGCTCAGCCTAGGCTATGCTTTCTTCCTCCTCAGCCCCACAGACATGTGTGCCAAACCACTTCAGAGTTCAGGATAGTCAATGAGTGCCAGGCAGGAGGCAAGGAATTCTAAATTCAGGGCCAGGGAAACAAACAGAGGCCAGTGATTCCCCAGACAGATAGTACGATGGCAGTCTGTCATCCAGACATCACACCTGAGAAAGTGTGTCAGCCCTGGGGTTGGCTTTAGCAGACAGCGTGAAACAAACTAGGCTACCACACTACAACTACAACAACTACAAGACCCCAAGCCAAGTCCCTGTCTCTATTAGCCAAACCATAAGCTTAACCAGAACCAGTTTGGCTCTTAGTAGCTCTTTCTGATTCTTCTGAAGCCATTATCTTTACATAGCCCATGTGGGGTGCTAGCCACATACAGACAAGAGACCTTCACAGTAGCAGTAGGTCCCATATAGTAGAGGTCTCACATATAGGCAAGATGCTCCTGGCCAAAGGCTGAAGAAGCAGGTCACTGATAGCCAAGCTGGCCTAAAAGGGTGAACCTCTTTACAGCTGATCCATCACAGGCCCTCGTGGTCCATGTGTGTGAACCATGACCTGGCCTTCAGACAGTCTCCCAAGCTTTAGTGGAAGGAGGGTGGCAGGACGGGACTAGAAGAACTCTGACAGCAGAGAAGAGAGCACAGGCCTCTTTTCAGAACTACGAGATGGCTCGGAAGGTGTAGGTACAGGTTGAAACACAGAAAGAGAGCTGGGAGGGGCAACTGTGGTGGAGGTTGGCCTCTTTGGGATAAGATCCTAAAGCAGAAAGGCTTGGGCTGCACACAAAATCCTCTTCTCCCAGCTTTTAGCAACTTAAAATAGTTGAGAAGTCCCCAAATAGCCCTCTTCCCCGAAGAGAGTTGATGAGTCAACATCCCGGGGTTTCCTCCCTGCAGCTGTCAGGGGCCCTGTCGCTGGCTGCCTATTCCCACCTGTGCCGGTTTCTGCTCTTCACCGGGACGCCATCACCCGACACCTCTACAGACGCATTTCCTGAGCTGCTGCTGCTTCAGTTTCTGGGAAGAAACCAAAAGGACTCACTGCGCAATCGCTTGGAGTCTGGGCATCGAGCCGTGGCTTGTTACTGCGGGGCCCTGTTTCTGCTGTTGGCCGCTCTGTGTTTCGGAATGGTATGTGGATACCCCGATGCAGCCTAGACTTTAAAGTCAAAGTGTGTGAAGGTTGCATCTGCTATCAGGACAAAGTGGTCTCTGTCCACATAGACAGACAAGTAGAGACTGCGTTGGCCGAATCTCATGGGAACAGACCCTGCTTCCAGGATCTACCTGAACTGCCCTGAGACGGGGCTGAGGGCACAATCAGCTTGATTCTTCCTTCACTGAGAGCAGTCCAGCAAGACCACAGCTACTTCCGCTCAGGACACGGCCTTCCTGGCCTCCCACTTGGTGACTCACGTCTCTTCTCACCTTCAACTTGATCTCTGGCTGCCTCTCTTGAATCCCTTCTCTGTGAAGAGGGCACTTTTACAGCTGGTCTGCCCTTAAACTCTAAGCCGGCTTCACTGAATCATGGTCCTAGATAGCCCTTTCTGTCTTCCCTTGAATTCTAGCCACATTAGAAGCAGCTATACCAAGAGCTCTACCATCCCTGGGTGGCTCCTGGCACACAGTAATGCTCAATACAAGTAAATGGAATTGGTCAATGCTTTCTCAGTGACCTCAAACTCTTTGTTTCGTGAAGTTCTGCGTGTGCTCTCGTTGGTGGATTGTTACACTAGAAGTGGCTACGTATATGCTCGCACCCTGACAGCCCACAGGCTGGAGCTCTTAGCTCATTTCAATGGTCCACAATCCCCGCTCACTCCTTCCCGTTCATCCATCCATGCTTGATTCCTTCCTCAATCCTGACCACTTACACTCCCAGCTGCCCATCCCCCATCTGTTTACCCACGACTACACTCACTGGCCCACTCACCTAACTCTTTCCATCTATCCATTTTGTGTGTGTGTGTGTGTCTATGCATGTGTGTGTGTATGCGCGCGCACACATTTGGAGGCCAGAGGACAACTCTTAGTGTCATTCCTCAGAGACTGCCTTTCTTCCCCTTAAGAGAAAGCCTCCCATTGTCCTGGAACTTACCAGGTAAGCTATACTGGCAACCAGTAAAATCTAGGAACCCACCTGTCTCTTGTTTCCAAGCGCTAGAATTAAAACTGTGCATCAGGAGGTCCAATTTTGTTTAGGTTTGGTTAGATTTTTCAAGACAGGGTTTCTCTGTGTAGCCCTGCCTGTTCTGGAACTCATTCTGTAGACCAAGCTGCCCCTGAACTCAGAGATCTGCCTGCCTCTGCCTCCTGAGTGCTGGGTTTTAACACCTATAACCACACCAACTTCTTTGGTTGTTTAACCTGCCTTCTGTGCTTTGAAGCCAGCCCTCAGATGTGCAGGCCTGCTGTGTCTATCTGCCAGCTGTGTGTGCTCCCAGCTCTTGGTGTCCCCACACAATCCTGCCAAGGGTTGAAGGGATGATCAAGGGCGGGACACTTTTTAGAGATGTTTTGACATATTTCCGCATAGAAGCCCCTCACACTGTAGAACCCTGCCCCCCACACATACATGCAAGCTATAGTGGAGTCAGGCGATGGAAATCCAGAAGAAAGGGGGAAGGGAGGTCTTAGGGAGGGGTACTGACGTGCTCCTAGGGTGTGGCTCAGCAGCAGTAGGGGAAGGAGGCTCTGGGTCAGCGAGTTAGCAAGCTTTAGCTGCTGGGGCCTGTCAGCACAGCTTCTCCATTTCAATGGACAGACCACGTGAGGTTCTCCGAGGCGTCCAAAGCAGACAGGCTCTAAATGGCTAAAATTTTGCTTGTTTGAGCTGTTTTCCAAAATAAACGGGATGTGAGCTAACACATCTCAGTTGGCAGTGAGGAAATCAATAGCCCAGGGACTCCTATCTGGGGCACAGTGTTGGCTCCTCTTATTAGCACACACGAGGACGCGACAGTCTGCTGGGTCTCTGGTTCTCTTCCGTCTCCCAGACACCAGCCCACACTCCAGCTGAGGTGGTGTGCCCTGCACAGAAACACCTCCGTGAGACGACAGCAGTGTGCTTCAGGGTAAGATAGGCTCTCACTGCTGAGCTCAAACCAAAGTTCAACACCTGAGTGGCGTTTTCCTAATTTTGTTTTGCCAAGCTTCCTGAGAAGTCCTTCAGCATCAGCAGTGGATGTAATGTCCACTTCATAGTTTATCACATTGACAGTCATTCCATAGCTTGGTGACACAGAATTCTCTCTCTCTCTCTCTCTCTCTCTCTCTCTCTCTCTCTCTCTCTCTTCTCTCTCTCTCTCTCTCTCTCTCTCTCTCTCTCTCTCTCTCNTCTCTCTCTCTCTCTCTCTCTCTCTCTCTCTCTCTCTCTCTCTTCTCTCTCTCTCTCTCTCTCTCTCTCTCTCTCTCTCTCTCTCTCTCTCTCTCTTTCTCTTCCAGCTGAGGGCTTCCCTCCTGACTTTTTTCCGAAAAGGAAAGTCTTCTCAAAGAAAATCTCATGTGACACTTACAAATGTCGCTGTTTATGCATGGCATAAAGTCCTCGCCATTTTGGGACTGGAAACAACTCTGGAGGAGACTGAGGTGGCTACAGATCAGGTAAGCTGTGTGACCTTGGAGCAGGAAGCAGTGACACACTCAGGTTGTTGACACTACCATGCAGGCTTGCCTTCTGCTAGAAGAGCATCACTGTGGATCCATACCAATTATTACCGCAAAGGCTCAACCCTAGTGGATCTCGTAGACGCTCCCCTTGAAATACTAAAGAGGTCGCAGGGTTCGCGGACTCCGCCGCTGCTCACTACATCCTGTACTGTTGAAAACGTAGAGTCTCCAGGTTTTCCTTGAATTACTCACTTGCTTTTGGCGCTGGCTATCAGACCCAAACTTCTACCTAAATCATGGGGCCCTTGACACTTCGGCTTGGGCACTCCAGACACTAATACAAACAAGTCCAATCTAGGTATTTTCACAGTGACTTCTCAGCCGTCATCCGTGACCGCTGTGTATACAGAATTCCATGTGGCCCTGAAGCCCGCGAAAAGCAGTCATCGCACCATGTGTTTGGATAGGGCTTACTGCCCATCATGTGCCCATTATGACTTCAGATCCATTCAGTGGCCCTTTGTCAAAGCGTCATCGGTGGTAACACTTTATGAATGAAACAGTGTGTGCACAAACCATACATGAAGGAACCGAGGCCGACAGAAAGAAGCCGGCCCAGCATCCAAATCTTCTGGGTTCTTAATATCTTATAACAGGGAAAACTGTCTAAAGTTGACATCACTGAATAATTCAGATAATGAGGGCAAAACAAAAATTTTGCATTCTTGTATGCCTTTACCAATCTCATTTTCTTCCCCTAAGAATTATTACCTGGATGAATTTTCAAGCCTATTGGATGAACTTCTGCTAAAGATTGATGGTTTGTCTGAAAGCCTAGAACTCTCTAGCCTAGAAAACCAGTGGGGGAGGACAGTGGAGCCAAGGACAGAGGACAGTCCTCTCGTCGGCATTCCAGGGTACCATGCTACTGCGGTAAGACTACGCAAATTATTTTTTAACTTTCTACACGCAAATTTTATATTCTAAAGTTGGTTTGAAATCACAAGGTAGATTTGTATAAAACCCCTCTAATGTAAGAATACATTAGTGTGAAGATGTGCTTTGGCCAGAATTACTTAAATTATTTAAAATGTATGGCAAGACTTCAAGTTTCCAAGTAGTGCCGTGGATATCTATATGCCCCATCCTTTCCCATTCTAACTGTAATCAATAAAGGGACCGAGGCGCAGAAATGGAAAGCGCATCTCGCAGAGATGAGGGATGTCTGCTCACACAGAATGTGACGGGCAGTGCTAAACAGCCTGCTGATGAGCGCACTGAGGATTAGAACAGGGAGGAAAAGATGTGCATCTGGATGCTGCCGTGTGCAAGAGCATGCACGGGGCTCCAGATTGGTACATCCGGAGCTGCCAATCAAAGGCGAGGGCAAAGGAACATTATCTAAAAGCAATTGCCACAGAAGAGTGACTACTGCAAGCAAGGCATTCTCTCATGAAAAATAGTGAAGAAAATTATTATTTCAAAGTGGAGTACAAAGCTAAGAAGAAATAGCGCAAAGATGAAAAAAAAAAAAAAAAAAAAGAACAAGGTCCCCTGGGCAGTGGTAGCATGTGCCTTTAATCCCAGCACTCGCGAGGCAGAGGCTCTCGAGTTCAAGTGAATCTCAGTGAGTTCAAGGCCAGCCTGATCTATAGAGCAAGTTCCAGGACAGCCAGGACTACCCAGAGAAACCCTGTCTTGAAAAAACAAAAAACAAAAGACAAAGTTGATGCGAAAGAAGAAAGAAGTTTCTCTATATCCACAGACATAGAGAAATGCATTTCTATACACAGTAAAGAGAAGAATAAGAATAGATTTGCATGAAAATGAGCAAAGAGTGAGGGCCTGAGAAAACTCAGCAAAAGTAATTTTTTAAAAAAAAAAGGTTAAAATTTATTTTAGGAATAATAATGTACAGAGAAATCTGAAAAGGAGAATAAGTCAGAGAGAGGGTAAGGATTCAGGTCTATACAGATGTTTCTCCACTGACAATGGGGCTCCATCCCAAAATACCTACTATAACTTGAAATGGTGCACAGAGAGGCATTTGATCCACCAGGACTGCCGAGCAGCAGAATAAGCAACACAGCGTGGCACAGGACCAAGTCTCAGTAGAACTAGTCAGGGTCTGTGATGCTTTATGGCCTCTATAGAAAGTGCCATTGTTTCTGAAAAGATCTATCTATCTATCTATCTATCTATCTATCTATCTATCTATCTATCTATCATCTATCTATCTCTCATTCTATCTATGTATCTACCATCCATTTATCACCGGTCTTTATGTGTATGTGTGTGCTTGCATGAGTTTATGTGCACTGGTGCACATGGAGACCAGAATAGGGCATGGCTAGTCAGATCCTGCGGAACTGTAACTTAGAGGCACTTGGGAGCCACTAAATGCTGGTGCTGAGAAATGAACCGGAGTCCTTTGCAAGGGTAGTGCTACCTTTTAATCTTTGAACTCTGAGCCATCACCTTAACACTGAAAAATTGTACTTTCAATTATTATAAGTCAGGGACTATTCATTCACATATCCAAAAAGGAACTCATATCCCAGGGTTTAAAAAAAGTGGATTTAGATCTCTTTAAACTAGGGTAAATGTTAAGACACTAGACTTAAAGTAAGAATGTCATTCTTTTGCTGACGAGATAGCGTCACGGGCTGCTTCTACATGGTTTAAAAAGCTCCACTTTACGATTATTATTCTAATTACTAAAGTGATCCAAAGGTTCATCTCAGTGGTACACACGAAAGGAAAAGCATAATTTTTGAGAATAAGAAATAGAATGGTCAACCGCATGACACACTTAAAAAGCCAGAATGCACATATGCAGAGAGAAAGAACAAGAGGTTCCCACAGCCTCTGTAACATGAAAAAACTGAAAAGTTTATAGTAAACTGTCAGAGCAGGAAGAGAACCATGCGAATGTCCATGCCGTGAGATCTGAGGAAAATAAGGGTAGAACCGGGCTGGCCTGTTCTAGCAAATCAGTACTTCCAGGAACAGCTGATTGAGGGGAAACCGTCTATATTCAACCCAGTTCAGCAGCAAAATTTGCATGCACTCAGCAAAGCAGGAGGGTGGGAATGGTCAACATGAGGCGCAACTGAGCGGAGCCAGCAGCAAGACAAAGTGGCTCTTTCGAGGTGACCTTGTAAGCCGTCAGCTGTCCTACAGCGAAGTACGTGGGTGACGGCGGATGCAAGTGTATACAATACAAAGGGAAAATAGGAAACACATTTGGGGACATTGAGTGAGTGACAAAATCTTAGGGAAGACAAGATGGCTGTATATAACCCCACACAGCGAAATTGACCAGAAAAGAGAGGGAGGTGAAGCAGAGTTGGGATGGGCACCCTTGAAACCACAAGCCAGATGTGGCCCAAGTAAAAGTCATGCTCCTATGGAAAAGCCAAGCCCAGGGTGCCTGCAAACTGTTCCTCGACACACGGAAGAAACCTTTCAAATGTGTTGTCTTAGAACAAGAAATACATTGATTAAAAACTATAGCAAGATATCCCAAACTTCAAAAACCTACCAGCTGTACTGATTTTGACACCAAAAACCATCTACATAAACACTAGCAAGCAAGATCCAGCATCAGACTAAAAGAACAATATCCCATGATTATGAGTTTTAAATTAAGATTACTTTTTTTGTATTAAAAATATATTAACACCCCTTCACCAAAACAAGAGTAAAATATCATTTGACTCACTACATCTGTTTTTAGTGAAATTCAGTGTCTCTTCCTAATGTCTAAAGCCCTCTTTTAAAAGGGATTGACCCTTTTAAAGAAGGTATCTCTGTGGATACAGACAGACACTGGGCCTCAAGCTGCGGACCTCAAGTGCGCTTGAGGGTTTGTTTTTTTTTTTTAACAGTTGAGGCAAGAACTCTAGGCAGAGCTGCATCTCCAGCTCTCACTGGAGCTTTGCTAAGACATAAATCTCCTCCCACTGTCCCCTGTAAGTACACTTATGGACATCAATGTCATGACTCTAAGGGCCAGAATCGCCAAGTGTGTCTGAGGAGTTTCCATATGCATGATGCGAGCCCTTCCGTATTCTCTATGCATCAGACTCCGTGCTGGTTTCCTAACACTCTGCCGTATTCATGCCAGAGACTGCAAAGACTCATACTTGTAATCTGTGCCCCAAGGACAAGCTGTTCTTGTGTGACATGAAGTGCTTGGCACTACCACAATCATCAATTTTACTCCCCTCCCACGGGAAAACGCAATTGTTTTCTGAACAGGCACTTTATGAAGCATTTATCAAAAGCGTATTACACACAAGCCACAGTAGCTGGGTTTGCCAGCGCCTGTAGCACCCAGGTTCCGCAGCACGAGTTAGCTGTCCTTCTGGGAAAAAGCTGGGTGTCAGTGGTCCCCGAGCAGGCCAAGCCCAACTGGGTTTGCAGAACAGACTCCCCTTTGTGTGATGGAAACCAAGAACAGGACCCATTTGATTTTCCTAACTCCGGGGCAGTTGTTTTTCATCTTAACCAATAATAATTAAGATTGGTATCGCTCTAAAAAAGCAGGCGAGGCTGCCCGGAGCTATCACTAACCACCTGCAAGCTGCATTGTTCTTTGTGCTCAAGTGACTCAGAGCACCAGAACGCTGTGGCTGCCAGGCCCACCGCCTCTTCTCGCCCCTGGCTCATTGCTCATTCTGTGATTCTTGGCTCTCCCTTGCCTTTTAGCTACCTCCACCTACAGTCAAAGGAAAGTTCTTGCTTCGCTTCTTGTTGTGGTCCAGGGCCCTGGCCACTCTGTGTGCCCCTTCTCTGCAGATGCTAGCCAGGCCTGAGTACACAGGGGCAATTGGGAGATGCTATGGGGGTTTTGCCCCATAAGATTTCCTCTCGACTTGGCTTTTGTGATGCAGTTCAGTCAGGGAGAGTCAGCCAGAAGGGGACACTTTATCTCAGGACACAGTTGATCGACTCAAGTGGGGCACATGCAGCTCCTCCACAGAGCACCTGTCAATCACACATAAGACCCTGGCTCCCATTCCTAACACAAAATATTTTTTGTTTTGTTTTGTTTGTTTTTTCGAGACAGGGTTTCTCTGTAGCTTTTGGAGCCTGTCCTGGAACTGGCTCTTATAGACCAGGTTGGCCTCAAACTCACAGAGATCTATCTGCCTGCCTCTGCCTCCCGAGTGCTGGGATTAAAGGCGTGTGCCACCACTGCCCGGCTCAACACAGAATATTTTTTAAGTGTAATTACTTAATCTCCTTCTGCCAGGAAGGAAGAAGAGAAGTTTTTGTAGGTGGAAAATTTAGGTTAATGTTCTGCATCTGGGGAATGCAGCGCAGGCCTCCTGTGCTTGCAGAGAAACATCCTGTGCAGAGGCCAGAGGCTCTGCTTTTGGGCAGGTTTGAACTATGCACTTGAATTCTGAAGCTCGCCGTTCATTTCTTGCTGTTCTTTCCTTTCCTTTGCCAGTTTGTGAGGTACCATGGGGATAATTTAGAGCACCCAGCTTCACAGTGAGCCTCTGTCTAGACCAGCGCTTCTCAACCTGTGGGTCATGACCCCACATGTCAGATATTTGTGTTATGATTCATATCAGTAACAAAAATGCAGCTATGAGGTAGCAACAAACTAATTTTATGGTTGGGGGTCACCACAGCCTGAGGAACTATATGAAAGGGTCACAGCCTTCAGAAGGTTGGGTGTCACTGATAGACTTGGTGCTTATAGCTGGCATCCGCAACACTACCCTTCGGTCATGTGGTACTATCTTACTGATGCGGGGGGGGGGGGGGGTAAGGTAATTTAACACACTGAGCTGGAATTCTGGAGGGTGAGGCAGGCTGTGCTTCAAGTAAATCCACCCCAGCCCTCACACGAGGAAAGCAGAGGGCCCTGAATGGTCCTGCTCCTTCTGGTGTGGGCATAGAAGTCTCAAGGTCCCCACCACTGAGCTCCTGTTGACAGTGATTCATTTCTAACTACAGAGGGGCCTCTGGGTGCAGAGTGCAGCCTCGTACCACGTGCCCTCCCTAAAACAAAGGGCACTGTGTCATTGGCAAACGAAGTTAATATATGAACATATTCTTCTTTCTCTGTATGGGCTTAATCTATACTACCAAAAACAGGCGTCAAGGTTCATGAGTGTGCCTGTCACCACTCTGGGCACTAAGGAGGCAATGGCGAGCAACACTAAACAGCAGAAAATCTCAGAAAGATGAGCAAGAATCTGGCAACCTTTGTGCCCATTTAGCTCTGGGTACGATGGGCTTCTTCCATGAAATGGAAAGGGGCCACGAACAGTGCATTCACTAATGAAAGTGAGAGGCTCCCCGAGGAATGCACCCCGCCATTCCCAGGAGATGTTTAACAAGCCAGGAGCGGCTGTGTTCTGGGACTCAAGTAAAAATGATCTTCCTGTCTGTCTCTGCCTGCGCTGAGAGAGTTACATCACAATCTGTGTCTTCTCTACTCCTGGAGGCACACAGTAAATGCTTAGCAAACTGATTATCAAGCAGAAAGTGATGGACAAAGCCTATGGCTAAAAAGAACCAAAAGCTAAGCCAAACAGGGCAAAGGTTGATGGAGAACTCCAAGGGCAGGGTTTGTGAGCACTTTGGGGTTTTTCTTATGTTTTTTTTTTCTAAGTTTGAAACAATTTTCCACTGAAAAGCTTTTTGAAAGAGTCTCTTGTGTTGCTCAAGCCCGGGGACCGCACAAGGACAGGGTCACCATGGTGCCCAATAGATTTAATAGTTCTTAGAAGACATTTTTTTCCCTTAAGCTTTTCTTTGTTTTTAAGTATATCTTGGTATTTTTCCCCCCTTGGCTGGACATCACAAGAAAAGCTCGTTAAACTTAATAGAACTGCTTAGATGTGATTTACGACTATTGGGTGTATCAGGAGTGCAAGAAACGTAAAACTCAGCCATCGATGCTGAAGCGGAGAGCCTTCCAAGATAAGAATTCTCAGCTTCCACACTGTGTCTGCTGCAGTGGCTGCACAGGGAGAAACATTCTGCAGCTCCTGATTTATCCCCCTTCTGGCACGCAAGCGCCAGCGAAGTTGAAATATTGGTACGCACGCCCCCTTTCTTCGGATGCGTGCTAGCTAGCCTAGCATTCGTGACATTGGAGATAAACCAGGACTTCTGTGTCACTGCGAGCATGGAATTTATTTAAAAAAACGACATTCTCTGTAGTGGGGGGTGGGCCACAAGACTGGAGTCTTTGCATTTTCCAGGATTAGAATGTATTATGAACCAGCTGCTTTTCTGAAGCAGTTTTTGTCTCATTGGCTTAGAGCAAACTTCAATAACGATTGTCCCTAAATGCTAGATAAAGGGGCTGTATTAGTTCACTGGAGTGAGGTAACAAATATCACTGTCAGAAATATGACATCTCACAGTCTGAAGACTGAGGTCCATGGCTCAGATGGAAAGAGCTTGCTGGACTTTTCCCCCAGCTTCTGGACACTCCATGGCTTGGGGCAACCTCGTTCTAATGGATATCCCTCCTCTCTTGTCTGTGTTTCTCCATGGTCAGGTTTTCTCTTTACGTAAAGACACGTAAAGTGTGCTGGATTAGAGCCCACTGTGATGAACGCATCTCACTTCCCACAAAAGCCATAATTTCTGGGCACTGAAGATTAGCACATCAACATTTTCTCTTTTTGGGGAGAAAATAGCCCATCACAAACATTTATGCCATGTAAATTTCTGAGACAAGGTTCACACGGTTTCACATTAATTCTGCTATTCCTAGAAATTCCGCCTCTTGGATAAAAGTAAAGTGAAATACTCAAATACTTTTTTCACTTTCTCCTTTTAGTCTGTAGAGCTAATATAAAAGTGATGCTTGGGACCCACAAAGAATCTTGGTGGGTAAAGGAACCTGCGACCAAGCCAGGCAACCTGAGCTCAGTCTCTGACTTCTCAAGGAGAGAACCTACTCCTGCAGGTTGTCCTCTGACCTCCACACTTAAGATGGTCCATGAGCATACATGTGCATTCAGCACACACCCCCATGTATCCATAAACACAATCATGTATATACATATATATATACACACGTGCTCACACACATGCACTCACATGCATACACTACACTCACACACATATATAGAAGCAAAAATTTTTTTAAACAGGGAATATTTAAGCTCTAGTACTTGATATGAGAAGCTGATCATCTCAGTTTTGTCGTCCCCCCCCCATCAGACTGTGCAATACCCAAAGATTAATTTCTTCCACTAAAGTGACAATTTCAAATAGGAATACAGTGGTCTTTTCCCTAAGCACTGCGTGGTTGCCAAAGACTATCCACAGGGCCACAAAAGTAACAGAAAACAGGGATGTACATTGGTGGCCTGTGAGGCAGGGATCCTTGTAGATCATGTGGGAACCCCCTAAGGCTCACCTCAGCCATGTCACCAACACAACACCGGTGGGAAAACACAGACTCCATGTCTCTAGCAGTTTGGCAGCCAGTGTCCCTAACAGTAAACAATGCCCCAGGAGCTTCTGCATTAATGTCACCACTAACAGGCATGCCCAAAGCTATCTGCTATCCAATGGCAAGATGGTGGTTATTTCGTTTCAAGCAGGATCAAGGAAAAGGAAAACTGGAGCAGTTTCAAGGGTTTCTATGGTACAGAGGTCATCCTGCCTCCCATTGGGTTTGCCTCAAGTGGAAGATAGAGACTCCGGGTTGCAGGTAGCATGTGAGGGCCTCCCATAGCCATGTCACCAATCACCGTGAGGATGCCATGATGTTTTTATCTACTGTTGAGACTTTGGGAAAATGTAGAATAAAGTTGTACAAACTGATTCTGGCCAGCAGTCTCCTTGACTTCTCTCACTACTATAGGTTTTACTTACAGTACAAGAAGTTAAAATTATGAACACACTAGCTCTTGTCCTTGATCAAGGTGTGGCCTCAGAAAGCCTTTCTTTGTAGTAGGTGTGCCTTGAGTAGTTTTCCAGACATTTGTGGTCATAAGGCCTCTCTCTTGTAGTCTCTCCTTGTATCCTTGCAAAAACTTGTGGTATTTTCCCCATCAGCCTGGTCCTGCTGCCTGGCAAGAGTAAGAAAACTAGATCAGAAAGTTCAGGAATGTGTGCAGACCTTTGAAACACACATCAACATCCTTTGCCTGTAGGGCCCAATTCTCCTGTTTTGAAACCTCTGGATGACACAATTTGTGACTCGTACAAGTAGCTACTGATTCCTAGGATGCTGAGTCATAGTCAAGAGGGAGGAATCCGGTGCCTGGCGCAGGAAGGAGCTGCACTTTACATAACCACAGTAATAAATACTGTGTGACAATGGCAGAGGGGATGACACAGGTCCCAGAAGTCAACTCACACAAATGTACCAATATTCTTTTTAAATGTTTATTATTTTATTTTATGTGAACACATGTGCGCCTGTGTGTGTGCAGTACCCACAGAGGCCAGAAGAGGGCATTGGATCCCCCAGAACTGGAGTACCAAATGATTCTAAGTGGCCATGTAGATGCTGAAGAGAACAAACCCTGACTGGTACCAGCAAGAAGTATTCATAGGGAGGGCTATGTATTAACTGAGAAATTAATTTAAAATATTCATGATTTTCCCGGCAGACAAGAGAATGGCAGTAAAGACAAGACTATCCTAGACATCAGGTTTCTCCAGCTCCCGGCCATCTTCTTCGCAGCTGTGTTTGCAAGGTGAACACTCCACACAAGATACCTGCTGAGCCCAGCTTCCAGCCATCCTGAGCTGCTCGTTGCTTGTGAGATTCCGGCCTCACTGTGACCCTGAAACATGTGTTTCCATGCTACCAAGCTCTTGGGCATGGGAGGGAAGGCAGAGGTTTCTGCTTTCAGATCCTGTAAGCTGGAGTCCTTCTGGAAGCTTCAGAACCCTGAATTCTACAAGATCACAGTAATGTGCCTATATCTGTAAGCAGTGTCTCCTCCACAGCCACAGGCAGGATGTGTGGCGAGGACAAGCTCACCCAGACACAGAGACAAAACCTGCTTGAACTGTAAGCCACGTTCATGACGTCATGGTTGCGTGAGCAAAGACTTGCTCCTTAACAGCACAATACGCACTTCCATATATTTTTTGCTGTGAAATGCTCAGGCAGACTGTGTCCTATAGATACATTGGCATAGGAAACTCAGCCAGCCAGTGGCTGCAGAGAATGTTATGTGTATATTACCAGCATAAACTGCCTTTATGATTTGAACTGATGGGCGCTCCTGGATAGAATGTGTACCCCATCTGCCTTGCTAGGAAAACACTGGCAAAGTGTCTGCTGTCAGCAAGGTCTAATTCCCATTCTTTCTGGATGTACATTTTGTCAATGAGCCCCAAAATAAATGGAAACATTTGTGCTGAGGCGAGATCATGGTCTATTTTGGGTACACTTGGGTTCTTCATTGACCTGAGGCTAGGAAAGAATATGTTTTCAAAGACTTGAGATTCTCTCCTCAGGACAAGATGTCCTGATTTCATCATTTGGGGAGAACGTCTTCATTCAGCATCTTTTGCTGTTGTTAAAGTGAGGTCATAACTGTTATTCAGTAAAAATTCTTCCCCAGATCTTAAGTCTGGCCTTGTATTCAGGGTCGGTCTGCTTCAAGAAGACAAGGGCCTTGGAAATAAAAGGAAGGGCTTGAGTCCTGGGAGTTCCACAGGGTCAGAGGCCTACGTTACAAGACAGAGGCCAATCCCGAAATGAAAGTCTTGTTACACATTAGCAATGTGGTGGCCCATCTCCATTGCAGACTGATAAACACTGAGCACCAATAAATCCGCACCTACAGTTTTCTTCCTGCAACAGACATGGGTTCTCTCTTGAACTGGATCCACCTGGTATCTTGACAGTGTCCCCTGTTTCTGACATCTCCAACTGGGATAGACATTGCAACTTGAATTTCACCTCTGCAGCTTCACACAGTGACCTCTCTTGACCTCTTCTCTGCAGGAACTCTGACCTTGCTATGCATTGCCTGGCCTTGCCAGCTTTTCCTGAATCCTCATCGCAAGGCTGTGAGACCCTGAAACTCTTACTTTCTACATCTCTGCAAAGCTAGCAGTGGGCAAACAATACCAGGCTGTGCTTCCAGCTTAAGGCCTGGCCTGGTCCCCTGGGGCCACAGCCACAGCAACCACTGAGCTACCTGTGGTGGTCCATTTAAGCTGGTGTGCCCTGGAGGAGGCTCTATCTTCTCGGGAATTCTCCTTAGATGGAAGTATTTAGATTAGGTTTTCAGTTTTACACTGAGAGTCTTCCAAGTGTGAGATGGGCCGTCAAGGCTCCTTTGGTTTTGTCCTGGTGCAAAATGAACTGTCTCTCTTCAATGGGACTATTCTCTTTCATAATTACAATGTCTTTGTTGGCACTCACCTGATCTTAAACCTTAGATATATTCATACTTCTTGGACAAATTACATATCATTCACATCTTTCTGCTCTGCTTCTTGCTTTAAATTCTCACCATAACTCAGATCAAACACACTGAGCAGTAACCGTTCCATTGACCCAATACTTTGCTGTTTTGAATTTCCTCCATCAATTACTTCTGAATTTAGCTTCATGCAAATGTCACAATGTGAGCGCTATGTAGCCAGATTCTTTGCCAGGGTGTGAAATGGTGGCCTCTCTTTTGATTTCTAGTAGAGTCCCTGCTTCCCTCTGAAGTCCCATGAGCCTGGCCTTTACTTTTGCAAACCTATTTCTTTGTGGTATTCTTCACTCTTATCAAATGGCCAGCTAGTCTTTGCTTACAACATTTTATGTCTTTTATTTTTATTTTATAGTCTGGCCACAGTTTCCCCCTTTTCTCTCCTCCCAGCCCTTTCCCCCACCCTCCTCTGTTCTCACTCCCCAATCCACTCCTCCATTTCTGTTCAGGAAAGGGCAGGTCTCCCATGAATATCAACAAAACACAGCATATCAAGTTGCAATAAGACTAGGCACTGTCCCATGTATGAAGATGGGGAAAGGCAACCCAGTATGAGTAATAGGGTCCCAAAATCCAGTAAAAGAGTTAGGAGTCCCATAAGAGGACCAAGCTACACAATTGTCACATATATGCAGAGGGCCTAGGTCAGTTCCATGCAGGCTCCCTGGTTGTTGGTTCAGTCCCTGTGAGCTCCTGTGAGCCCCTATTAGCCCAGGTTAGTTGATTCTTTGCATTTGGTGGTGTCCTTGACTGCTTTGGCTCCTATAATTTCCCCCCTCCTGGATTTCTAATTAATGTTTGGTTGTGGGTCTGCATCTGTTTCTATCAGTTGCTGGATGAAGCCTCTCTGATGACAACTGGACTAGGCACCCACCTATGAGCATAGCAGAATATTGTTAGGCATCTTTACATTGTCTTTTTTTCTCCATTAATTGTATTTCTTTTCTAATCTGTAACTCCAAACTCTTCCACATTCCTACCACCAATCTGTTCTTTTTTAATTTTTCAAGTGAAGAAAAAATAGACACATTAAATGTACTATTGCTATTTCCTATAGTATTCAATTTTTAATTGGACAAAGTTCTTTAAGACACAATTTACAAGGCTTTAGAATTTATAGAGATCTACAAGTCAAGGGTTTACATTTCTGATAAAATTTGGGATATAATTATATATAAATATAACCAGAGAGTTAAGACCATTTACATTTAGGAATATTATTGAGATTCATTAATTCGTGTGTCTTGGTTATTTTCTATTTGGTTGGATATTTTTTTTCTTTCTTTCTTCTATCAGGGATTGGCTGCACTGGATGCAATCGATTCTTTCTTGATTCTCTTGTATTCATCTTTTATCCTCATGAAGTTTATTCTGTTTTAAACTCTCATGGTGATGCTGTCTCCCTTCCTTTACCATGTATGCTGTCCACCGTGTACGTTGTCTACCATGTATGCTGTCCACCTTGTACGTTGTCCACTGTGTATGCTGTCCACCATGTATGCTGTCCACCATGTATGCTGTTTACCATGTATGCTGTTCACCTTGTATGTTGTCCACCATGTATGCTGTCCACCTTGTATGTTGTCCACCGTGTATGCTGTCCACCTTGTATGTTGTCCACCGTGTATGCTGTCCACCTTGTATGTTGTCCACCGTGTATGCTGTCCACCTTGTATGTTGTCCACTGTGTATGCTGTCCACTGTGTATGCTGTCCACAGTGTATTCTGTCCACTGTGTATGCTGTTAACTGTGTGTGCTGTCCCTTTAAGCACCATCTGCAGAGCTGGTTTGGCAGTCACCAACTGATTCAATCTGTGCTTCTCTTGCACTATCTGATTTCTCCATCAATTTTAAGAGACAGCTTTGCTGAACACAGCAATCTGAGTGGACAATTGTTTACATTCAGCGCTTGAACTATTTCCTGGCTCCTGGGGTTGCTAATGATGGTATTCTAGTGTATTTGCTACTTGGCATGCTTCTTTACAGATTTTAATTCTCTCTCTCTCTCTCCCTCCCTCCATCCCTCCCTCCCTCTTTGTAATTTTGGCATCTTGACTATAGTGGAATAGAGATCCTTCTCTGGCAGGCCCATTTGAGGTTCTAAATGCACCTTCTACTTATATGTCCAATTCTTTCCCTGGATTTAGGAGGTTCCTGCTACAGGATCACTAAACCAGTTTTCCATGCCTTTTGTTTTTATCTCTGTTCCATTAATTCTGTGAAATCTTCTTTTAATATATTATTTAAATCGCTGCTTGGCCAATCACTTAAGCTTATTGCTAGTTAGCTCTTATATCTAAAATTAACCTATTTCCATTATTTTATATTTTATTACAAGGCTGGTGGCCTACTGGCAAGGTTCCTGAATGTCTATCTCCGGTGTTAGCTCCATGGCTTCTCTCAACTCTGCCTTCCTTCTTTCAGCATTCAGTTTAGTTTTCCCTGCATAGCTCTGCTCTACCCTATCACACGCACAAAACAGCTTCTTTATTAACCAATGGTATTCACGGCATACAGAGGGGAATCCCACATCACCTCCATTTTTCTTTTTAAATACAAAGGATGGTTTTAACTTTAACATAGTAAAATTACATATAACAAAACAGTTAACAAGCAAGAATTATGCTTACAATATTTATGTCTTTTATCATTACTCAGGAAAACTATAACTATCTATTCTTCAACTCCATCAAAGATCCCAGAAGAATATATTACCTAAGTTAACAGAAGTTCATTGTAAGCAACTTCCAAAACTCTAGAATTGACAGAGACATCTTGCTGCCTGTACCCAAAGTTCTTCTGTAACATGAGAACATCCATCTTCAGCCTACAGGCCCATAGTATCCAGTAGACATTTCCATGAAGCAGGAAATTTCAAAGACAGTTCTGCCTATATTGACAGTTTGTCAGACACTTTCTTCTGTGTCCTGCAGAATGTCTGACAGACTCATGAAATAGGGACCCCCCAACAGACTGTCTCACCTTTAGGCAAGATCAGCAGTCATTTCTCTGTGGGTCCTGCATGTCCAGTTCATCCAACAGTCCAGGCAAGAGCAGTTTCTTGCCCAAATGTCTAACAAACTCTATGAAGAGCCTCTCTGATGCTCATCATCATCCTCAAATAGATTGGTGCTGCCAGGAGCAGATGTGTCTCATTGTCAAAAAAAAGTACTAAGTTTTTAAAACATTTTAAATGCCATATTGTAAAGGTCTCTGAAAGATTTGAAGAATACCTATCTAACTGAACTATATCTCTATATATCTAGAAAACCTAATTAACATGACTACAAGCTTTACTATTATAGATGACTATCTATTAACCTATATTTCTTAGTTATACATTACATTTTTAATTGAACTGGACAAACACAATACCTTAGTCAAGACCAGAAATATACATATAATAAAATTGACCTTAAATTTGTATCAATAAAGCAAGATCCATACCAATGCAAATCTCTATAGGATATCCCCCTTTAAATGTAAACATTTATAAATAATTATTTAGGAAATTTGGGTGTAGTTCTCTCCAAACTGCTTCTTGCTTTTTGTTGGGCAAAGTAATTTTGAGGGGTGTTCACAGCAACCTTGCAGGGAGTATTGCTTCATCAAACTCCATTAATCTGGAATTAATCCCATAGGTTCTCATCTTCTCTGGAAACAAAAGCAGAACATCTTTTCCAAAGCAAAATATCTTAGACTCAAATTTTGAAGTTAAGAAACCTTTAAAACATGTATGTTGGTTTAGCTCTTAGTCCCCAGAATCAAATGTCTCTCTGCAGTCAAAAAATTCAAAGAAAACACAATAATAAACATATCCAGACTTTCTGTGTATATTTCATATTTATGTGGCTTATTTTTCTTTATTCCTATTGCTTTTTCTACAAGTTTACTGTCTCTTTAAAGACTTTGTTTTATTTTTTTAAAAAATGGTTTACTTCTTTTTATAACTCTCTATACTCTTTTTCTTCTCTCTCCCAACACTGTGACCCATTTAGAGGTCTTTTTTTTAATCTGAATCTGTTTTTATTGTGTATCTGTAATTATTTTCTGACCAGAAGCATCTTTTTCTTCCCTCCTTTCTCTCTCTTTCTTTCTTTCTTTCTTTCTTTCTTTCTTTCTTTCTTTCTTTCCTTCTTTCTTTCTATTTGTTTTTTCTTTTTGCTAAGTGGGCATGGCTAGGGCCAATGTTTACTGCCTCTGAGACTGCCCAGTGGGAGCCATCCTAAACTACCTCAACTCTGGGAAGCACCGTGCAGCATATAAGCCATTTTTATCTGAGTAAAAGCTAAATCTGCCATGCAGCACACTACAATCCTGTGAATTTTTAAGTTTGTCTCCAGTTGTACCCCACAATTCATGGATATTATAGTCACACACTTTTCTTCATTGATTTTTTTTTTACTGTCTTCTCTCCTTCCTTCCTTTATTCCTTCTTTATTTCTTTTTAAAAATATGGAATGCTTCACGAACTTGCGTGTCATCCTTGCGCAGGGGCCATGCTAATCTTCTCTGTATCGTTCCAATTTTAGTATATGTGCTGCCGAAGCGAGCACCTTCATTGATTTTTGAATGTCATAGTCTATTCTTTTTTTCCTCCACTTTCTTCTGCTGAATCCAGTCTGTTGAGAAGGTGGTTATGTTTTTGTTTTTAACTAGTTGAAATGTATTTCATTTCCAGTATTTCTATTTGGGTCTTTTTTTCCAAAATCTTGGTTTCCTTACTGACACTTTATTATACATGTTTCTGATTTTGTCCCTGCATTTCTGAGTTGTTTTTCAATGTCTTGAACTGATCCCCTGCTCCATTCATCTGTGTGTTTATATCTCATCAATGTCATTATCATCTCTAAAATATTTTATTTCTTCATTCAACACTCTATCCGTCACATAATTCAGTAATAATGAATTCAGTAGTTGAGCTTCAGTGTTGGAGGACTCATGTTGCCTTACTTCTTATCGAGATTTTTTCCTTTTTCTTCTTTGTTATGGTTTGCTCATCTGTTGGTTTGATTCTATCTTCTGGTTCTACATGGGGATCTTATGGAGCTGCCCACTATTAAAGCCTCAATTCCCAATACCATTAAAGGAGAAGAAAAGAATAACACCAAGCCAAAAAATATACACAAATACATTTATATTCCAATAGGAGTGAGGATGAACGTTCAAGGGGAAGTGGAGTAGGAATAAATTAAATCTTGCTAATAAACCACTATTGACCAGGAACACAAACTGGAAAAAGATAACGTTGAGCATGATGTGGAGTTGGGAAGTATTAAGGGTGAGTATAGAGATATTTTATGAGTAAAATAAAGGAAGGGACGGGAAAAGGAGAAAAATTAAGTTGTGTAAAAGAAAGTCTAAATAGAAGACTATTATGAAGAGGAAGGGTAAAAACCAAAAGATTTTAAAGGAAGAAGCAGAAGAAGAGGAGAAGGAGGGGAAAACACTGCCCAAGAATGTAAGCAAAAATGTAAACAAAATCAGATAAATATAAGAAGCAGAATAAAAATTTTTTAAAAAAAGCAGTTTTTAAAAACACAAGATATAGAGGCCTTCCATGCAGGCTGGTGGATTTTAGACCACTTCCATGTGACCTGGTTAAAGGGAAGAACCAAATCTAAGAAAGAACCGACTATTTGAAAAGGTGACAATAGACACCAAGTGAAAAGCACCAAGAAAAATCCAGGTGGCATGATGTGCAAGCCAGACATAGCTCCAGCTGTGTGGCTACCAGGAAGAGGTGGGGAAAAATGAGTCCCATCCGAAAGGTAATAAGCCTTCACACGCCCCCAATCCAGCTGCAGGCTTTGGTGAGGCAGTGACTGAGTCAGCATGGCTGTGCCACTCTATGGTTCAGAGCGCATCAACCAGAAACAAGCCTGCGAGAGGTCCTACCCAGAGGACTCAGCACAACAAAAAACCTCAGCCTGCCCCAGCTGCAGGGAGGAGGATACAGATAACAGGAAGTTACCAGAAGCTCACAGCAGCAGGTTACAGGATGCTGTGTTCAGACAATGAAGTGCAGACCCACTCTCAGTGGCCAAAAGCCAATCTCATTAGCGAAGATAACACTGGATATTGGTAGTCCTAATCCCAAAGTGGATCAACTTGTAGAGTCACCATCTGCCTCTTACTGTTATAGAGCATGAGAACATAGTATTTCTTCAGCAGAAACACTCAGGGACTCTTCGAATCTTCAAATGGATGGATCCAGTACAATATTAAACAAGAGGACCTAAACTCTTAAGTACAAACTCCATAAATTCTCCCTCGTGTGCGCATGTCATAGCCTGGAATGTGTATGTGTGGATATATCAGCAGGGATGAGCGTGAGAAAAAGCCTGGAACACTAGAGAAGTGAGCACAAGAGCATCCCAAGAGATGAAGAGGAAGGATGGGAATGGTGGGGCTTAAAAGACAAAGACTGGGGGAGAGGGAACTGCAAGAGGAGATCAAGAGGAACAAGGGATGAGGGAGAAGGGGAGAAGAGAATCACTAAAGCACACTTCATTCAAAATGTCTTAATATTGTCTAATTCATATGCTAATTTCAATTTTTTTTATTTAAAAGAGAAGGAGCAATAATTATAGCTGCGGGGCAGGGAAGATTAAATAAATTATATAAGAATAATACAAAGAATCAATTTAACACAAACTTGGTTCTTTGAAAACATGAACAAGGTTCACGTATGCCTAATTAAACTGACAAAGGAATGAGAAGTTTAAGTAAAATTAGAAATAAAAAGGGAGGCTTCTGCAGGTTTCAGTGAAATTCAAGGGACTGTTAATAGTTTGAAAACACATCCTAAAAATGGAAATGTTGTAGAAATGACTAAGTTCTGAAATGCATATGACTTACCAAAGTTAAGCCAAGAACATATAAACAACTTAAATAGATTTATAACAAACAACGAGGTTGAAGCAGCAATAAAAAGTCCCTTAGCAAAGAAAAGTCCCAAACTGAATGGATTAGTGCCTACATCTATTAGCCCTTTAAGGAAGACATCAATACTCCCCAGAGAGTTCCACAGAATAGAACATCACAAGCTCATTTTATCCCAATGCCACAACCAGATACAGATGATACATAAAGACAGACCAATCTACCTGAAGATGCATTAAGATCAAGCACCATGACCAAGTTAGTTTCTTGCCAAGGGATCCAAGTTCATTTAACATACAAGAAGCAATAAATGCAATATAGCATGTAAGTAAGAATAAGGACCAAAGTCATACAATCATCTCAAAACACAACATACAATATCTTTTCATTGGAAGTTCTCCAAGGAAATGAGGACCATATTTTACATAATGACAACAACATATGGTCAGCCATTGTATACGCAACATTTTAGAGGGTGGGAGAAAATGGAAAACATTCCTACAGGTAGGAATACAACAAGGGAGTTCTCTCTCTGTTCTCTAACTCAGTATAGTGCACAAAGTCTTAGCTGGAGCAGTAAAGCCAGAGAAATAAGGAAGAAACAGGTAGCTCAAGAAGTGAACTTTCCTGACTTTGCAGATGAACATGATCTTGTACTTAAAAAACACCGAAGACTCAGCAGAGTGTGCTCACAGCAAATTAGCACAAAACAAAGTCAATATGCAAAACTCAGCAAAGAAATAAGGATCAGAGCGGCAGCTGCACGATAACATGAACAAAATGTTCCACGATAGACATAACAAAGAAGGTGAAGACGTCCGCTGTGGAAACTTTAAGATCCTGAGGAAAGAAGCTGGGGACACTAAAACATAAAGATCATACACGATCATGGACTGGCAGAATTAATATAAAAATAGCTATATGATCAAAAGCATTTTTATAGATTCAAGGAAATCTCTATCAAAATCCAATAGCACTCTTCACAGAACTAGAAAACAAACAAACAAACAACAATGGATACAATCCCAAAATTAGTATTGGAGCCCAGAAATCCCTGGATAGCCGATGCAAACCTGAAAGGAAAGAGTGATGCTGTATGTGTCACAGTAGCTAATTCCACCTCTACTACAGGCCACAGCAACAACAGTCGTACAGGACCGGCATAAAAACACACATGTGCAAAAGCGGTCCACGGCCTTATCCATCAGGAAAAGGCAAGTGAACGCTGTTTTGAGATTCCTTCCTAATGGCTCTCATCAAGCGAGCAAGGACAAGAAAGGCCTAAGAAAGCATTATACACTGCTGGTGGGAACAGAAACTTGTGCGGCCAGTATGGAAGTCAGTGTTTAAGTTCCTCAAGCGTCCAAACCCCTAAGGACCACGTAATCCAACTATGCTCAGTTAGGTACTTGAGGACTCTCAGCCAATTCACTGCAGAGGCACTTACAGTAGCTAGAAAATGGAACCAGTCCTTGCCAGATGAATAAATAAAGAAACTGGAGAGTGTGTGCACAGTGAAATCATGGCACTCACTATGACATCATAACACTCACAGGAAATTCTAGGGAACTGGATATCATCATGCTAATTTACCAAATAAACCAGACTTGGACAAATACTACATTTCTCTGTCTCATATGCAAAATCTAGATGAGTGTGTGTGTGTGTGTGCGCGCGCGTGCACATGTGCGTGAGCATGCATGCATGTGTGAGTGTGTTTGTTTGGCGTTGTCAGGAAAACAGAAAGGGGATCCTGAAGTGAGTGAGAGCAATCTTAAGGGATTAGGGTGCAGGGAAAAGAGAGAGAGAGTGATGGAAGTTATGTGACATGGAGCAGAAAGAAGGACTGGAGAGAAGGAACTGGGCAAGAATGGGACAAGGGAGATGGGAGAGGATGTCAGGAGAGAGGAAGAGAGCACAGCGCAGTGATGCATATGTGTGAGAAGACCACAGTGAAACCCGTCACTTGGTTTGTTAACTCAACAGCGAATGAAAAATAAGCAGACTTTTTATGCTGTTTACTGCAGAATCAGCAAAATCAAAACAAACAAAAACTGGCCTGACCGCTTTACCACTTTAGTTTTTATTTCTTCTTTCTTTCCTTCTTCTTCTTCTTCTTCTTCTTCTTCTTCTTCTTCTTCTTCTTCTTCTTCTTCTTCTTCTTCTTCTTCTTCCTCTTCCTCTTCCTCTTCCTCTTCCTCTTCTTCAATTTAGGCAGGAAGGTCAATTTAATGTCTCTGACTCCAGTTTTTTTTTTTTAATGTAATGATCCTGCCAAGCCAAGTAGCACAGGCCAGTGACCCCACTTGCTTGTGGAGCAGAGGACATGTGTGGTGGTGGAGACTGTCAAGCCTGGTCCTCCATCCTCAGAGCCGCTGACCCAGTTCTCCATCCTCAGAGCCACTGGCTGAGGAAAAGCCTGAACTGTGAACATGTGAATGAGGCAGACTACACTTGGCCCTGGTTCTGAATTGTCCCTGGGATTATTTTCTCCTGGTTCCTGCAGCCTCCTGGGCTCCTGAGAGATGCTTTCTCCTCCAGCAGTCAGTGGCCCACACATCTTGGTCAGTCTGTGACAACCCACCCAGACTACAACTGATGTTCACACTCCTTGCTGATCACTGAAGTTGCTTATGTACATATGCTTGCTGATCACCTGACCACTTTTGCTAAAATTGAATTGACTGCTCACATGTTTACCCTATTTATCAACTGGAATGTGTAATTTTGCTCTAATTTTTGTTTGTTTGGTTGTATAAGACTCTAGTCTATGGGATGTACTCACTCATATTTGGTTTCTAGCCATAAATAAAGGACATTGAGCCTATAATTCGGGTTCTTAGAGAAGCTAAATAAGAAGGAGAACCCAAAGAAAATCATATAGGCTTCCTCCTGAATATTAACCTTCATCAGGCGATGAAAGGTGAGAGACAGAGACCCACACTGGAGCACCGGACTGAAATCTCAAGGTCCAAATCAGGAGCAGAAGGAGAGAGAGCACGAGCAAGGAACTCAGGACCGCGAGGGGTGCACCCATACACTGAGACAATGGGGATGTTCTATCGGGAACTCACCAAGGCCAGCTGGCCTGGGTCTGAAAAAGCCTGGGTTAAAACCGGTCTCGCTGAACATAGTGGACAATGAGGACTACTGAGACCTCAAGAACAATGGCAATGGGTTTTTGATCCTACTGTACCTATTGGTCTTGTGGGAGCCTAGGCAGTTTCGTGGATGCTCACCTTACTAGACCTGGATGGAGGTGGGTGGTCCTTGGACTTCCCACAGGGCAGGGAACCCTGATTGCTCTTTGGGCTGACAAGGAAGGGGGACTTGATTGGGGGAGGGGGAGGGAAAGGGGAGGCGGCGGTGGGGAAGAGACAGAAATCTTTAATAAATAAATAAATAAAAAAATAAAAATAAAAAAAATTTAAAAAAGACTCTAGTCTAAGGAATCATGCTGCTATCTATACACATTAGTTTCTTAGTTCCAGGCCAGTTAAAGACAGCAGCTGGAGTTTTGAAATGGTAACTACTCTGGCTTAGATACTTTCTTGGTGACACTATGGTGGTTGAATTGTTCTACAACACACGCCAGGGAACCAGGAAAGCAGGGACTGCTTCCAAGAGACTGGGCCCTGGGCCCAGTGTGACTCTTCTCCTTCCTGACACTCTGTGCAGTAAGGCAACTTAGACAGCAACAGTCCTCTGCCTCCATCTCCAGGCAACGGATCAGTTCTCCGTCACTAGCAAAGACACCACCCTAGGCCTCAAGCCTTCTGCATCCACTGCTTTCCCAGAATGCAACTGCATTGGGATGACTGGTGAGGAAACAGTACCTCTTGTGGCTCCTCAGAACTCTGCACCCCTGTCCCTGTGAAGCAGCAGAATGGCCCAATGTTTAAAATTCCTTTAAAAATAAGAATATGACCTTTCATGGAGATAGTTTCGTCTTGACAGCTTATATTAGCTCTCTCTTTCTTGCTTTCTCTCTCTTTTTTGTATAATTACTTACTAGAAGTCAAACATTTTTCTAAGTTTGTGAGATCTTAATTAGTCTTTACAAAAGTCTGGTGAAGTAGGTTGTATAATATCATCTTTTAAGATTGAAAAAGTGAGGCCTGGACCACAGTCTATGAGCATGTCTGGATGAGGGCACACTGACTCAGGGATCCAGTTGTTAACCACTGGCTCCCTGGTACCTCTGTGGGGGTGGGGAACTACTTTCAGACATTTTACACTTACATCTTAGTTAATTTTCACGTTACTATCACATCACTCATGGCAGCATAGCTTAGGAGGCAAAGCATTTATTTGGGCTCATGGTTTTAGGGGATTTTGTCCCGTCTAGAGGGGAAGGCATTCAGAGCAGCATTCACTTGCAAGGGCCAATCCCCAGAGAGCAGCTCAACTAGAAGCCAAGAAAAATAGTTTCTTGAAACCAGGCCTTGGCTCTACCTCCCAAGGTCCACGCTTTACTATCCGACTTGGCCAGGCAGGTGCCCCAAACACAAGGCAGTGCCACTAGCTGAGAAGCAGGTGTTCAAGCACACAGCCAACACCCTGCACAGTTTTGCTGCCACCTCCGTTTACAGAAGAGCTAAGGTTCCGATAAGCTGTTAATTGTTCAGTTCCCACAAGGAATCGGGAAGCGAAGGCAAAAATTCAAGTTCATGTATCATCGGTCTGTGACCCATGGTGACAATTCATAGTTTGTCTTCTCCTAAGTGTTTTGTTCCCCAGTTGCACTTGAGCTGAGCGTGGCTGTATTCCCATTTGATGGTTTTTCTGACTCTGCCTAACATAGAAAGCCTGAAATCTTATTTTATAGACTTGGTTCTCCCTGCTGAGTCTGTTTCTGAGAGTAATCACCTAGATCTAATAATACACAGAACAAGATCAAAACAGAATCTATTTATATAAGATTTCTGAAATAAAGCTCTATTTTGTAAAGTGAACAATTGAATGTTGTTAAGTTAATAGAGCTCTCTCTCTCTCTCTCTCTCCTTGGCTTGACTAATTCAATATAAAATGGTTACTCACACACAGCTTTGAAGTCAGCTAGGGTACTGTGCTTGAACTCATTTTTAAAGTCCACATTCTCAGATCAGAATTTGCTAAGGAGATTATTACATTTGGAGGACAAGTCCGCATTCTTGGCTACTAACTAGCTGTGAAACGCCTGGGTGAGTGTGTGCGCGGCTGAAAGCAGATGGGCCGTGTAGTGTTACCAGGAATTCATTCCCTGACCAAACAAAAAGCCCAATGATAGATGTTTTGCAGACAGCGAACTTCAAATATACTGAAATCACTTTTGATTTACAGGGAACTTATAATGCAGATTTATATCATGAATCTCAAACAGTATTTATAACAAAATTTTGTGTTTTGAAAGATGCTTAGTACAAATCAGGAAAGTTTGAAAGCAAAGAATTTTAATATTGAACCCCAAAACCTAAAGAAAAAAGTAATAAAATAGTCATAAATAACATAGGAATATAGAGTTTAGAAGGGTAGGTTTGAAGCTAATTAAATGGAAAACAGTGGACCAGGGAAGCATCAACACCAAAAGATGGGGTTTTGAAAAGAATGCCAAGACACGGACGTCTGCAGCAGAGTTAGTAGAGAAACGCAAATTGCTCAAGTCAATGAGAAGTAAGAAAAAACAAGCAAAAGACAAATTCATCCCACTAGCAAAGAAAAATAATACCATCATCTTGAGTGCAACACTTATGAAAAGATGAATAAATTACCCATTTTCTAGAAACATCCCCTTTTTCAAGGCACACAGAGTTCTAAATCTAAATTCTAAATAAACATTGAAGAGATAGAACCAGAGATGCAGTGAAACTCAGTGTAACGGTGTTAGTTACACCACATCGGTACCAGATGTTCGGGAAGCAACCACCTGCTGATATTCAAGCTTTCATAATATACAAACTCTTCTAGAACATTAAAATAGAAAGGAAATACAAAAAGCTTGTTCTGTGAAACTAGAATTATCTCAATGAAAATGGCTGAGTACATCACAGGAAGGCAAAGGCAAGAGCAGTCTTTCAGGCCTGACGGTTGTCGGGGCAGAGCACCTGTCCAGCTCCTGCGAAGCCCGGCTTTTGTCTCCAGCACGGCAAACAACAAAGGCAGTCTTCCTAACGCACGCTCGTCATTTCAAACATCTGAGGGAAAACACTAACACAATTCAGCTAGCTATAATGATGCCATGAAGAGTGGGCTTACCCTGGAAATGGAACCATGGTTCCTGGAAGAAAAACAGATTTGCACATGAAGGGAAAAAAAAAGGCAATCCATAAAATTCAACACTGATTCATAATCAGATCAAGCATGCTAGTTACAAGGGAAATGGGATGCCTATGCCAAGCCCAATAATAAACATCATAACTGACCACACAGACTTAGAAGCACGCCCATGAAAACGGATGTGTGTGCTCGCTGCCTCTGTCCTCTGAGTGGAAAGCCACGGCTATAAGGTAAGGCACCTAGAGGGCTGTGTAGAGGAGACCAGTAACTTAAACAATGCCCCACCACAAGAGACACAGCTGCCCCTTCTCCTCCCCCAGACCATAATGGTATGCTAGCCAAATACCTTAGCAGACCAACACACTGGAAATGACAGCTTTCCCCCACCAACTGGGAATTGCAAAAGTGCAGTCTTTATGGGGTGCAACCAAGAACTGCACTCCCCTGGCAAACCTAGCAGGAGATGTGCATGCTATCTGCTTTCTGAATTGACTAACCATGATTGGGAAACCTGAGATAAAACCTACATCAATGGAAATTCTGTGTTTACATCACATGTTCCCATCACTTCAGTGTGCCAAATTAATGTGCATCTTACTGAAATACCAGTGAGTCTCTGAAATTTGGGGCATTTTTCCAAATTCAAGGCCAGAAGCCCAGAGCCTAGGATAGCTGTGAAAAACATTTACAAAGAAAACAAACACCAGAGCTTGAAGCTCCACACAGTAGAGGGTTGCCAAAAATGTAACTTTTTCTCAAAGGGAAACCCCATGCCTTCATGCATCCAGTCATTTACCCATACACATTTCTGATTCAAGTTTGTGGCAAGCTCTGCTCTCAACTTTGAGAACAGATCAGTGAAGGAGACCAGCAGAATGCTTGTTGGTAGTGGCTTACCTTCCAGTGGGGGACACATGGGATAGCAAATGAAATACACTGGACAGCTATCAGGAAGCTGGGTATCAGGAAGAAAATTCAAGTGAGCAGCAGGAGATGTATCAGCTGGGTACCCTACAGTCACTTTCCTACGCCAGTACAGTTCTTAGCTGAGTTCTGAATACTCACCCTCGTACCCACAGATAAGTGTGGCTGTCAGCTTCCCTTCACACCAGCAGATGGAGACCACTACAGACAGACAACTAGTCAAAACACAGAGACCCTTGACTGTAGGGCACTCAGCTGACACATCTCCAACCATTGTATCTACCTAGAGCTCAGAGAACATCAAGGAAGAGGGTGGAGAAAGATGAAAAGAGCCAGAAGACTAGGGAGTCTGCTGCAAGATTAAGAGTTCTAGATATAACATGGAAATTGCACCCATGAGATCATAGCAAGATGACTACCTGAACAATGACAAGACCGTTTGACGTGCCAGTGTGGATGGGGAAATCTCACAGCTCTTTTCCCCTGCAGATGAAGAGCTACAGGCAATTAAAACTTGCTCAGAGCATGGTAGTCTTCTCCAGAGATGAGCACCCTAAATAGTTATCCAATAGCAAGTGGCCAGTCTTAAGAATATACACATATAAGCAACACTAAGCCCATCTAATGGGGTTCATATGTTTCTTTGCATATATATGTAACAATAACAATTAAAGAATAAGAGGCTATGAATCTGCAAGGGAGCGGTAGGGAGATGGGATATGAGAGGGGATGAAGAGGAAAAGGGAGGGAGGATGAGGTGGTTATATTTCAGTGAAAATAAATAATTTTTTATAAAGAAGAGAAGGAAAATGAAATATTTTAATTAAAGATTACATTTAAAATTAAATGAAACTTTCCACTGAAACAAGAACTCATGAGCAAATTGAGAAGCCAAGCACCAAGGAGATACGAGGTCGAATCACCTCAGGTAACTGTGGGAAGAGTTAGTGTACTAGACCTACAAAGAACCGCTCCCAACCAATCAGAAGCAAGCGCATCTGTAGCCAGATAAATGATGCGTAAAGGCAAAGGGCGGAAAGAGGCAGAAAGAATAGGCAACCCTGCTCATGGCAAGCCTCCTGCAGCTGTGGCTGATCAAGGACACGCTCAGTAAATGGCCGCGTCACTCAACACCCGGCGGCTTAGCCCAAATTAAAGGGTCTCCAACCCAAGGAGAGCTGGGAAATGAAGGAACAGGAAAATTCGCAGACACAGCAGAGGAGTTCAGAATCCCAGAACTACTGAGGAAAACAACTGGGCCTATCACAAATCCACTTCCCATACCCATGGAGAGAGGGGCCAAGTGGCAGGTGGCTGTGCACCAAGAGATCGAGCTCTTGCACCAGTTTCCTGGTGGAGACAGCCAGGTCTTGCCTGCCCTTTCCTGGAGAGGCCAATCAGAGTGAGGATGTGTCTTATTCCAGGAGGAAACAGGGGATAGGGTGTCCTGCCACAGCCCCTCAGGATCCCCATACTCAGGATCTCTTCTGTCACTTGGCTTGCTCTTCATGCTAGGGCCTCTGGGGCCTCCAGGCCACCCTGTGACATCGGAACTTGGAGAACCAGCTTATTTTGAGTGTGAAGAATTCCTGGAGGAAAGCTGTGTCTGCAGAACAGATTGAGTACAACTACACGGACGTGGAAAGTTGGATTGATGCACGTCCAGAGCCATACCATCTTGGGGTACCTTTAGCCACTCCCCCTCTTATAGGCACTTACTGTTCTCCTTTGTATGAGATGTAACACCATTTGTTACCATTGGATAACTTTGGGGTGTATGAATAGATCCCTGTTTCTGGTGCTAAGATTGACGTTAGATAGCATCGAAGGCCCATAGCAGAGTTTCTCCCGCTTTGCCGTATTCTGCCTACCTGTTATACCCACCAGTATATTTGAAAAGTGAGTTGACTTATCCCATTGCTTGTTCTGTCACTATGTATGTATGTATATATATATATATATATATATATATATATATATATATTAAAAAAAAGTTTATGAAATTGATACCATTGGAACATGGAATTTATAGAGACCCGAATCTGCACTCCCTGACCGTGGTTATTCACATTTGGCTCCAGACTAAACTTGGCTCTCCCTTTGCGGTGAGAGCTGTTCTCACTGAAGTAAGCCCTGATGCCTCTGTCTCTGACCCAGGAATCTGGCATCTTCCGCCATCACCCTTGAAGCCGGAGTGGCCTGCCTTGTGAGCCAGTAGGGGGTGAAGAGTCTCACAGCCGCCAAAGCCTTGGCAGCGGCTATGTACACACACGTCACCGTCACCATGGCTGGCTTCTGTGTCGTGCAGGAAGTAAAATACTGTATGCTAATTCAGCAAGTGTCACGGGCATTTCAGTTTTATAGTCCACGCTGCTCTGTGTATTTCAGAATGACAGTGGACTGGTCCTCCCAACTGTGTGGATCATCTGTTTGTCTCAAAGACTCAAAGAATGATCGGGTATTCTCTAACAAGTATGAACCTGGGCTCTCAGAGTTAGAACACAAGGATTTCTAGGGCTGGTGTGATGACTCAGTCAGTGAGGTTATGCTCACACAAGCTTAAAGATGAGTTTAGACACCACGGACTCACATCAAAAGTCAGGTGGGACAGTACATATCTATGATGCCAGCGTGGGGGGAGAGGGGACAGAAGGCTCCAAGAGGCTTGTTAGAGAGCCAGTCTAGCCAATCAGAAAAATACGATAGAAAGAGTGTCAACTCTGGCCTGCACACACACACACACACACACCACCCAACACACGCATGCACGGCCATAAATGTTGGCAAAGTCAGAAATACGTTTTTACAGTTGGAAACATCTTTCACATTAAAACATCCCTCAGACCAGAAGCCTGGGAAAAGCATTGGTAATTAGGCTAACAGCAAGGAAATGAGAGACACTTTAAAAAAAAAAAAAATTAAAAAAAAAAAAAGTCCTCATGTGAAGCCGGAGAAAGGCCCCCTCAGCTTCCCACTGGGCCTGATTACTACTTCTTTCTTCTTCCTGGGCTCGGTCCTGGCTGGCCTCTCCTGACCCAGCTGAATGCACAGAGTGGACCGATATGTACACAGACCCTGTGTCCACATGGCTTTGATTTGGGAGAAAAGATGAATCGCCCCCAAGCTGGTAATCTGATCTTTGCCCTTCTGCTGGTAAACAGTTAAAAGATGCTCAGTGCGTTCCCTACCTCTTGAAATGAGCCTAGCAAACAAAAGAGGCCCCGGGAGGGGCCTGGCTCCAAGAGGGGAAGCCATTCATCACCTTCAGGGAAAGGAATGTAAATAGGTTCAGATTTAGTCTCTGGTCGTCCCCCCCCCCCCAAGCCGAGGGGAGGGGGACTCAGAAATACTCACCTTGTTTTGGTGAGTTGACTGAAGGTCAGAGGTCAACAGGGCTGCTCCACCAGGGCCACACAATGAGAGGCTGTTTAAAATCGGAATTCTTTTCACTCTAACTTTCCAAAGCAAAGGGGTCACCCCGGCTGAGTGCTGGTGGGGTCCTCTGTGTGTGTCCTGCCCCTTTGTCACGGGGCAGTTCCAGCAGTTACAGATCCGGATACACAAGAAGCTGTCTCCAGAGTTGTCTGCTACAAGCCCCAGTGTTTCCCATGCCAAGGGACGTCTCTCCACTTCGGCGGAGGTTAGGGGTAAACAGCTGGTCAGCTGTGAAGTGGACACAGGATGGCTCACTTGACGTGAATACCCATACCAGGGGCAGGATGAAGACTTATGGCCCTTACCTGCGCTCAGCTCTGACACTGGATACCTGGCCAACTTGTGGCTTGAAACTTGGGCATTGTCATCAGAGGGAGCATCAGGGTGCTGGCACACAGCTCAGTCCAGCTGCTAGGGGCCCTCCAGGACTGTGGTGGTGGTACCTCCTCTGCCACCATTGCTGCAGGCAGGATTGTGGTCCCATGGGCAGCACTGAGATTTCCAGGGTTCTTGTGTCCTTGATCGGGATTTGTACAGGGAGATGTGAATAGAGGGGGAAGAGGACCAGGGCTGGAGAAGGGTGGGAGTCTCGCTGGCACCCATGCTGTGGCACTGGGACATTAGTAGAGCTCACCCTTTTCCTGCACGTTTTGTTGGATGTTGGCCTCAGTAGAGAAGAGATCCCAGTGTGGATTATTGTATATCCTAATTTTGACCTCATTCTTCTGTCCAGGTCTCCATCTAACACTCAGCCCGAGCTGTGCCCAAGGGTAGTGATGTCCAACAAAACGAGGGGTTGCTTCCCAAAGCTAAGGGTGTCCCAGGCACCTCCAATAGCCTCTGTTACCAGCGTAGTTAGGGTCGGAGCCTGGGTCCTTGAAGCCTTAACCTGTTAGGCTTGCCCACCCCTCTTTAAAAAGCTGGGTAAAACAACAACTACAGAGAGGGGTGGAGAAGTTTCAATGGGTAAATAGTTCACTGTCCAGGCCTGAGGCTCTGAGTGCAGATCCCGTCTAGATGGCAGGCATCTGTAAGCACAGTCCTGGGGGGATGAAGGAGCTCTCTCGCCAGCCATCCAGCTGAAGCAGTGAGCTCCAGGTTCATTAGTGGGAAACTTGTGTCCTGAAACATAAGGGGTTTGGAGTTGGGGGATAGTGAAATGGCTCGTCAGATAAAGACACTTGCGGCACAAGCCTGACAACATGAGTTCAATTCCCCTGCACTCACACAAATGTAGGAGAGAACTGACCCCACAAAGTACATGAGTGCCATGACATACATGTTCATGTCCACATACATACACACACACACACACACACACACACACACACACACACACACAATTGAGATTGAATGTAGCCACAATGGGAAGAGGGACAAATAAAGAGGTTCGGTGACATCCTCCCACCCTTAGTTCATCTTCAGGATCCTGACATGTGGTTTAAATTTAAATGCTGGGCAAGAGGCATGCAGAAGTAAGTATCTAACCAAGTGTGGTTCTTCCTAGCTTTTCCCAGCACTGACTCAGGCTCCACTCTCTTCCGCATGGCAACCTGACAAGTTGCTAGAACTATGGGCGATCTCTCTCCAGTTTCTCCTCGGCTGGCATCAGGCTTCATCCTTTCCTGCTCCCAGCAAGAGATTCTGGGGAAATTCTGATTTTGATGGGATTGCTGTTTTAATAGACTGGTGGCCAAAGGGAGGCCCTCACATGTCTCCTTAGGATACTTTCATTCCTACCAGGATGGTTACAGATGGCTTCACTGGAGAGGGGATGAGAAGGGAGAACACACAAGCCGTCTCCTGAGGCCGATACCCAAGCTAGAGAATACTGGGAAATGCCAGGGAGGGCCTGGGGGAACTGTCTTCTTTCCTAGTGATGGAAAATCCAAGCAAATGTACTTTTGTCAAGGACTCTGCCAGCACACATCGCTTCCTAAGCCGCGATGACAGTCAAGAATGCCCCAGCGAGTGCTCTTAACGGGTGAGTTTAGAACCCATGATTGGCCGTCTTGACAGCCCTGTATCCCAGGCTAGGATTCACCTCAATTTTCCACAATGGAGTCCATCTTAAGGCATTAACCATCATCTTTTTTGCTTAGTTTTTTTTAACTAAAAAATCCATTCTTAGGTATAGGATTGGATGTTAGGATTGTGCCCCAAAACTTACTAACAAGTCCCCCTGGATCAGCTGCAATTGATTGCGATGTCAGTGGGGTTGCACGTTCTAGACCTAGGCCAGCTAGAGCCACATTGGCAAGGCCCATTTCCAGCATCTTACCAGAGGAGGACATTATGAGCAGGTAGAGGTGACATAGGCTCACAGGGGTCTGGGCCTCAGCACTGTCACTTCCTTAATATGTGGATTCCCTGTCTCTTGGAGGCTTTTTGTAGTAGTTAGAATGGACAAGAATTTAACTGCTTAACTTCCTTGTTCAGTTTTTTCTGTTTGTTTTGTTTTGTTTGTTTCTGCTTGTTTGTTTGAGGAGCAGAACAGATGTTAGCATATTGCACTTGGTTGTGTGCTGCAGATTTTCCAGTGATGCCCACGCTTCCTAGGGCACTCTGGGAAAAACAGACTGTGCACCATGACAGGAACCAGATGATGAGGATTTGCGTGGATTAGCGGGCGCTGTGTGGAGGCAGAGTGCTCCGTCATCTCATTACTAGTTCCATGTGTCAGAATCGAATCAGCCGCGGCCCCACGATTCGATTACTTGTCTTATTTTTTATTCAATCGTTTCCTCCTTTCCTTAGCAAATTTAATTTTTCCTCATCCTAATGAAGCTCTTAGGAAAAAAATTGAATCATTGCTTTCTTTTAATGAGCATGGTTAAGCAGTGATAGATAAGGCCAGCTGGAATGCAGATTCGGGGGGCTCACCTAAAGGAAGCAGACAGTGGCTGTGCAATCGTCCCCAATGAAGTAGTCCCTGAAAATGCATGATCAGCTGGGAACCTACATGGACCCAGAAGGCAAGACCGGAAGGACAGGCATCATCACACCCGCTTCTCAGAAACAACGGATCTCAGTCACAAACTTCAAGGTCTCTCTTCTAAGCAAAGCCAAATTAATTTACAGAACAATGCCTGCCATAAGAATTTTCTCCAACGGAACACATCATTTCAAATTGCCACAGTTGGATTTGGAAGTGGCGAGTCTTCCCTTTCCAGGCAAAGCCTGACTTCACCATGTCTCCAGTGCCTGCCTGCATAGATGAGGCTTGATGTGCTGATGGGGTGCTTCAACAATGATTTCCTGTGAGCTGAGCCCTGATGCGCTAGAACTGCCACCTACCATAGAGGTACAGGCAGCCAAAGAATGCAGGGCTGGGGTGGGCACCTCCACAGCAAGCAACCCAGAGAGGGAGCTCTCGCTTTATTGACCAATCAGCAGCAGCGGAGGTTTCTGGGGTCTCATGATGTCCCTAGAGTGCTATTCAAGGGCTCCTCTGTCTGCCTCCATCTCTGTGTCTGCCTATCTGTGTCTCCTCTTTCACACATTGCTCAAATTCACGACTTCAGGAGAATAGATTCCTCTTTCCATTCATCGTCCTCCCCAAAGGTGGTTCTGTCTTGTCTATCACCTTCCCAATTCCCAGAGAAACGTGTGCTGGGAATGAAAGAGGCAGAAGTCATGGCGGTGCCTCTGCAGCCAGCAGCTGTCTCCACTGCCAAGTGTCCTGTGTCAAGTGCAAGGGAGAGCTGGCTATGTAAAAGGGGAGAGATGGGAGAAAAGGGGAGAGACAGTGTGGAACAAAAAGAATTCAACTAATTCCTGAGATAGTTTAAAAATGCTACCTTCTATGTTAATTCTGTCTACCCAAGAGCATGGGAGATCTTTCCATTTTCTGGTATCTTCTTCAATTGCTTTCTTCAGAGATTTAAAGGTCTTGTCATACAAGTCTTCCACTTGTTTGGTTAGAGTCAATCATGCCACAAGGACATGTGCTCAAGTATGTTCATAGCAGCATTGTTTGCCATAGCCAGAACCTGGAAACAACCTAAATGCCCCTTGACAGAAGAATGGATAAGGAAAATGTGGTACATTTACACAATGGAGTACTACACGGCAGAAAAAAATAACGACATCTTGGATTTTGCAGGAAAATGGACGGAGCTCGAAAACATTATTTTGAGTGAGGTAGCCAAGACACAGAAAGACAATTATCACATGTACTCACTCATAGGTGGCTTTTAAACATAAAACAAGGAAAGCCAGCCTACAAACCGCAATCCCAGAGAACTCAGACAACAATGAGGACCCTAAGAGAGACTTACAAAGATATAATCTACATGGGAAGTAGAAAAAGACAAGATCTCCTGAGTAAATTAAGAACATGGGTACCTTGGGGAAGGGTTGAAGTGGGGGAGGAGAGAGCCAGGGAGGGGAGCAGAGAAAAATGTAGAGCTCAATAAAAATCAATAAAAAAAAGAAAAAATGCTACTTTCCCCTTTCGTTTACAGTTAAGTACAACTGCTCAGTGGCCAGTGTGACAGCCAGTAAAGTCCTGGTCAGATGGAATGTCTTGAGGAGGTGCTGGGGAGCTACCTAGGCAGGAGAGAAGAACTTCCCTTTCAGCTCCCTGAACAGGGAGCTGATGGGCCTTGGGGGACAGGGATCTACCAGTCTGACACTTGGGGTCAGAGCAGAGGTATGGAGTTCTTACTCATGGGTACTCACCAGGTGCCTCTACGTGTTTCATAAAGCCTCCTGCTATAGTCTGGATCTGAACTGATACTTGTGTTTGACTCCTGGGTTGGAACTCTTTCTTGATATATAATGGAAGAAAAATGTTTGCCCTCATTTTTGGAAGTATGTGAGAAACTGAACTTTGACTGAGGTCCACTCTTAGGTAATGACGCTACCCCGTCTTGCCCAGCTGCCTTCTACTCTACTGCCTTGGAGCTCTCTGACTCACGGATGGAGTGAGTGTTCACCGGGGTCATGGACATCACAGCTGCTTGCTGACGTCATTCCCCCTGCCTTCAGCCCTACTATGTAGATATACGTAAAGAAAGACCATGAATAGCACAGACTGGATCCAGGCCAGGGGAGCAGGATTTGATGTCCCCTTGCTAGTCACATGGCTCTACAGACCAAAGGCTGCTCAGAAGCCTTGAATATTCGGGCTCTCAGAACATCAGGAGCTTAATAGAGGAGACAGTCCACTTCATCTCCTGCTGAGACACTATAGGAGCAAGAGGACTAGCTACCTCTGGGCTACATGAGATCGGACTGTGCAGACCCTCATCTGAGTCTCACTTTGTCTGTTGTGAACTGGTACTGAACCTCTCCTGTTCAAGCTGAACATCAGGCAGTAGTAATCCATCCAGAGGAACCCAGTGAAGTCACCCACACAAGCAGACCGTCTCTCCACCTTCTAGTCAGTGCTGAGGGAGGGACTGGGTTTGGGGTCTACTCCAGGATAAGACCCTCACGGTGACGGTTCTCATCTAAAGAGAGGGGGGCAATCGCACAGTAAATCTCAAGATACACCATTAAAGTCATGCGAGATCAAACACTCTTGGCACACAGTCGACTTCTTGATAAGTACACAGGATTCACTGGCTTAAGATTTGACTTTTAAAAACGACAGTCATGAAGAATAAAATTGTAGAGGAGGCTGCTCTAGATGAAAGGCGATTAAAGAGTTATGACGCTCTGCTGCAATGTGGGGTTTTAGACCGGATCTTTGGTTTTATTAGAATATGTATAAAAGACATTTTGTGGAGAAAGGAAAACATTTGGATCGATACTAAATTTCTTAGGCATGATAATGACCCTATAACTATGTAAGAGAATGTGCTTGGTGAGGCATTCACTCATGAAGAGTCAGGATGTCTGTCTTTGTAAATAGTTTTATAAAATGTGTGTGTGCATGCGTGCATGCTTGCGTGCGTGTGTGTGTGTGTGTGTGTGTGTGTGTGTGTGTGTGTGTGTGTGTGTGTGTGTGATGGGAGAGGAGCCACGGAGAGACAGAAAGTAAGTGTAGATTAATGTTCACCTTAACGGGATCCAGGTGAACGGCTGTGGTGGTTCGGTGTGTTAGTATTTCATTGTTTTATAGACTTTCAAATGAAAGAGTTGAGATAAAATCAACATTAAGTCCAAGTCTTCCCCGAGGAAGGAAATGAAGTGGGGCCCTGTGGTTTAATTCCACCCGCCCCCCTGGCCAGAGGCTGCAATCACCTGCAACCCACTGGAGCTGCTCTGAATGGCCCCCTACCTCGATGGCTACACAGCACAAGTTGGTAAGCTCTGAGAAGCTAAGATACATGAAGCCTCCTCTCTCTAGTTGCAAAGGGCCATGCAAGTCCACCCACACACACACCCCGGTTTCCCTGTTGTCCCAGCACCTGGAGAAGGTAGCAATGACATGCACTTTCTTTACTTTACTTGAAAAATGTCCCCAGAGAACAAACCGTGTCTGCAGCTACAGAGACTGCTATTGCTGCACTGGTTCCTAGGGAGCCTCTAACTTCCTGTGACCTAGGGATCCATGGAAACCAAGTAGGCGCGGGGCAGAAGGCTCTCATCTTCTAGGGTGATGCAGTGTGCACTTCCACTTTCTCTAACAGCTCCCTCTGCTTCCAGGCACCGCTGTGATTTATCTCTCCGTGTGACGGGCCTGTGCCGCCAAGGTGAGCTGGTGGCAAGGAGTACATGACCTGTGTGTAAAATACGAGCTGCCTGTGTGCCCATCAGCTGCGTGTGACTGATAGATCAGGTCCTGGGGGTGGGCTCACAGCAGTGACTTTCTAGAAATCAAAACTGTTTCTGCATCACAATTATTACCATCTAAGGGATAGGTTTCAAAAACCAAGTTCCATGACTGCCACCAACAGTTAGGGCTGTTGTTTTAGCCACTCTGACTGTAAACTTTGTGCAAATTTCATATGAATGCTCCTTTTGAATTGGATGCTGGTTGAAACATTTCCTAAAGAAACATTCCTAGACCTAGAGTAACTTCTCGACCATTGGCTGGAATCACATGGGCCTGATCAGTTATTCCATTGCCTCCTAGGGTGGGGACATGCAGGGCCTAGAGCCTGAGCCTTAAACACAGCACAGAGACTACAAACAGGAGAAGCCCACAGCCCCAGATTAAGTGGGTTATTTAATAATAATAATAACGATGGACATTGTGTTGGGAAGGAGATAATTTTTCAAGAAGTCAGGGAAGGGTAGAGGGTGAATGTGATCAAAATGGGTTTTCTTTGCATGAATGAAATTCTCCAAGGATAAGTAAGAAAAACTAAAATGAGAACGAAACACAAACGTTACAACCGCTCTTCCAAATCATTGCTTGCTCTCAAGACGAATGTGTCAAGTTTCTCCTCAGCAACATCAGTTTCCCTCATTTCTTAGCTATTTTGCTTCATTCCACCAATGTAGGTGGCACTTTTGCACCACAAAGGAGAAATTCTGCCTCCGTGCAGCATGCCCTGGCCTCCTCTGATGGCAAAACCACAGTCCCAAGGTCATGAGGCCAGGAGAGCAGAGTGTTCACAGGTGCCTGGTGCATTCACTCTTCTGCTCGTTCCTGGTTCCTCTCTAGTTCCGAGATAGACTTTCACTGGAACTCGGCTTCCTTATCTACACGCTGATTCCTACTATGGGGCGGGGAGGAGGGGTGTAAGGCCTGCACACGTGTGGCAAGGCTAGTATGGCTATCATCCTCCATCCTATAGCCACAGTGCTCTCCTCTGCCTCCCATTCGACAGCAGCCCTTGTCCATCCCCACACTCAGGCCTCTGGCCATACATCGTGTCTAAGTCCCCCTGCCTTCGCAATCTGATCCCACCGTAAGAAAGGGTCTGGGCCCAGCTCTGGCGCATCCCATTTGGGTTTGATTAATGAGGCTGTGGAGGGTCTTTGGGGCAGCGTTCTCCGAGACATTCTTTCCAGCACTAGAAATGCCAGCTATCTCTTGTTTTTCTTGGGGGAGGAGAGAGGAAATGGTCTGCAGCTAAAAACAGAGACTCACTTATTTTAATAAATTGTCATGAAAGGTAAAACAAACATGACCCAGATCAGAAAGGGTGAGTCTGAGGCTGGAGGCGCCAGGAAGGACAGAGCAAGAAAGGAGCACAAAGCATCTCTGCACCGCTAGGCTAGTGGTCCAGCAGCTACAGCACAAAGCATCTCTCCACCTCTAGGCTAGTGGTCCAACAGCTACTGCAAAAAGCGTTTCTCCACTGCTAGGCTAGTGGTCCAGGCATCTACAGCACAAAGCATCTCTACACCGCTAGGCTAGTGGTCCAGGCAGCTACAGTGGATGCATTTTTAGGGAAATCTGTCTGTCAGAGCTATAGCATGCTTGGCATTAGGCAAGAACACATCACAGAACGTGGGTAATGGTATACCTGTAGCTCATAGAAATTACTAAAACTGGGGTCTGGGGCAATGACTCACTCTGTAATGTGTCTGCCATGTAGCCATAAAGATCCGAGTGTGGTCCTCAGCACCACACACAAAGCAGGGCATGGCAGAATATATCAACCCAGCCCTGAAGACACAGGACAATCCTGGGGGTTTGCTGGCCAGTCCGAGGAGCTGATTGGACAACTCAGTGAGAAACCCTGTCTCAAAACACAAGGTGGAGAACAATAGAGGAAGGGAGCTAACAATGACTTCAGTCTTCCACATGTATGTGCAAACATGTACAATCACAATCTGCACACACGCGCACACACACACACACACCTTAAAAAACTAGAAAAGTGAAAATATATCTGGGTTGGAGAGATGACCAGTGGCTAAGCATACTTGCTGGTCTTACAGAGGACCTAAGTTAGGTTCCCAGAACCTAATTTGTATCAGGCTCACAACCACCTGCAACTCTGGCTCCAGGGGATCCAAAAAACTACTTCAGACATATACATACACACATATACGCAGGCACACATGTGTGGGCATGCGAACACACACACACACACAAACACATTTTAAAATACATACAAAAGAAATTATGGATTACCTAATTATCAGCTGAGCAATAACAAGAGTAATCATTTACCACAAAAAGAAGAAAATAATTATGGGGCCTATGTATGGGGTTAACTCCATTCGTGATAAAAGATGAAAACTGGAAAATGAGATAGCCTAGGAAATTAACAAAGCATTCAAAATGATATACTTACGTTGTGAGCCCCAGGACACACACACACTTACACACACACACACACACACACACAAATATACAGAACAGAAATAAAGAACTGTTGCCTATGGTCACTGTGCCAAGCAATAGCACCCTCAGTCTCCTATCTGTCCACGACTGTAGCTTCACACCCATTGGCCAGTCTTCCCCTCACACACCCTTGCTCTCCCTCAGTCTCTAGGAGACACTTCTCTACTCTTGTTTTCTGCGAGGTCAGCAGGCCTTAGAGTCCACAGATGAGTGTAAATGCCAGGCGTATTTTTGTGCCTGGTTTGTTTCACTTAACACAGTGACCTCCAGCTCCATCCATGATGCCAGAGATGACAGGTGTGCCTTTTTCTTCTGAGTCTACCACATTTGCTTCATTGATTTGTCAGCTCATGGGCAGCTGGGTCCCTCAGTTTCTTGCCTGCTGGGAACAGGACTGCAACGAACATGAGCGTGCAGGTGTCTCTTTGACACGGAGAGCTGCATCACACAGTTCTGCTTTGAACTTTTCTGAGGACCGCTTTTCCACCATGGCTGTGCTAACTTAGGTTCCTCTCAACAGTGTACACAGCATTCCACATCCTCGCAGCTCTTGTTGTCATCAGTCTTTTTGATAGGAACCATTCTAACCTGGGGATGGGATATTTCATTCTACCTAACTGTATTTAAAAGTGATTTAGCAGTGCGGTGCACATTGTTTAGAAGAAAAAAAAGAAAAAAAAAAAAAAAAAAACAGGTCCCAGTAACATGAACCACCTGTCAGAAGTAAAAGGTATCAAAATACCAAAGAAAGACACAGACAGATCAAGGATTACACAGCCTGTAATTTCTTAGGGACTTTAGGCAGAAGTGTGTCCTGGATTGTAGCAGACAAAAGAATCTCAACTCTCCACACAGGAGGGAAGATTTCTGTGCCAAGCTACACGAAGATGGGCTGTGGTCCACCAGAATTCAACTGTCTCAAAAACTGTCAGCGTATGAGCATCCATTAAGAACTAGTGTGTCATCAGTGGCCAGGACCATGCTTGAGTGCATGCCTTAACCATTTTGCTTGTCTGTGGGTCACCTGGTCAGCCAAATGGCTATCCTGGTGCAGGGTGCTGTAGTCCTGTCAAGCCAGAGTCCTGCAGGTCCTGAGAATCACACAGGGCATCCGTGCTCTTAACCCATGGTTCAGATTCTTCAGCCAGTCATCTGCATGGACAAATCTTACAAAAAAAAAAATCAAACTTAATCATGGAAAAATGATCAAAAGAAACAGCTCTAACTGAAATTCTGTGCACAATGTTATTTATCACAGTATGTTTAGAAATAATCCAGTATCCTCAGGTTTTTCAAACCATTTAGCAAATGCTTGCAAGGAACTGCAAATGCCTTGGTTACATATTTATGGTATGGTGTTGAATTATAAAACGAGATATAGAATCATTTACACAGAGTAGGTTTAATAGTATAGTTATCAAAATAGAGTTGAAAGAAACTGGAACAAAACAGCCACCATCATAATTTATTCTTAGATATATTTAATTTTTTACTGCCTTTTCTGTTTGGCACTTCTAATTTTTTTTTTAATGAAAGTGTGTTTTTAATGAAAAAAATAAACACAGAAGGCGAGAGGATGAGCTCAGCACTTCCAAATCACCCTTCTGGCATCCATCACTTGCTGGGGGCTCCTGATCTCTCTCAAGCCTGTTGGTGTGGCTGACCACCACGACCTCCGGGTGACAGACTCCTTACATTTGTCACTGAGAGTGAAGAGCCACTTCCTCTCCCCTGGATGACTTCAGCACGTGTATATCAGTTGGTCACCTTGCCATTACCACCATCAGAATTCCATAAGGCCCAGCTCCGTGGCGATAGTTTAAGTTAGGACTATCGGCATACAGCCAATAGGCAGGATGTAGGGAGAACTGACGTGACCTTCCCACAGTCAGTTGCTCTTGCCTAGAGGTGTTCCACGGGGAAACTCCCATGTGGAACCTCCCTGACACATTGGGCCCGTGGGTGTCAAGGGGAGATTGGTGCAGACATGGGACGCTCAGTCCATGATGTGGAGACTTCTCTGTGAGACAGTGTAGCCAGCCACGCTGGGTAGAGGTCAAGACAACATACTCCTGCTCTCTTCCTAGGGGTGCACACTCTCAGTGTCCTCTCTAAGCCAGGAATGCGGCTATCACTGCAAACACGGTAGCACCCTGGGGAATTGTCCCACAACCAAGGGCGCATCCACACACCCTTACCTCAGCCTACTTACAAATAGCAGCAATGAGGGCGCATGCCCCTCACCGTCATCTATCAACTGTCGGCCTGTTGGTTTGTGCTGATCCTGAAACAGATGATGGAACATTGCTGAAGGAAAATCCACAAAAATCATGCTGAGAAATGAAAAGAATGTTGGTATGTGAGTTCTAGCCAGAAGACCACCTTTGAGGCTCTCCCTGGTGCTCTGTGGACTAGGGTAAGCAGCTCCGGTTCCAAGTGGCCATTGCTGCCTTGTGGAGGACATTTGAGTGCCCGGAGTTCCTCGTACACTTGCTTAACTGGGCAACCTGAGCCCAGTTCTGAATCGTAGATAGAATGCTGGGCCCTCAACTATCATGGTAACATGTCTTGTACTAAAAGACTTCCTGTTCCTTCAGCAGCCAGGTTGGGACGTTATGGAGAATGTCATACCTTACCCCAGCCTCCTTGAGCGGCATCACCCAGAGCTGTGTAGGATTCCTGTGGGACCTTTCCCTGGAACTTAGATCAATGAATTTACTCATCCCACCCTCACCCCAGAAATAGCCAATGTATGCTCTATGGGGGATGCCAGACAGTATTTGTGGACAGAAAGGGGCAAGAATCTCATCCTAGGAGCTATGGCTCCAGTTCAGTGCAACGATCAATAACTCCCCTAGGAGGTAAACAAAGCACTGTCTTAGAGATGGAGACATACTATGAAAATATTGGAATAATTCGAGTAGCATGAAGGATGCAGGAGGGAGCGGTGGAAAGCCAGCTGTAAAATTCAATCAGAGGCTGCTAGAGACAGTAGCCACCTCAGGAAAGACCTTAGGAGGAAGGATGTATGGGCAGTGGGCAGGAGCCTGAGACATGCGAAGTTCTGGAGACCCATCAACATCTAGGAGAAGGCAAATGAGCCAGGGGAGATGGAGAGAGACTCAATCAAAGGGACTCTGACTTTACACTGAGTAATCAGGGACATAGCATACTCTGAATAGTCAGGACTACTGTGTGTCCTGAGTGGACAGGGACACTGTGTGCCCTAAGTAGACAGGGACACTATGTGCCCTTAGTGAACAGGGACATTGTGTACCCTAACTGAATAGGAACAGTGTGTGTTTTTAGCGTGCAGGGACACTGCGTGCCCTGAGTGGACAAGAGCATTGTGTGCCCTTAGTGGACAGGGACACTGTATGTTCTTAGTGGACAGGGATATTCTGCACCCTGAGTGGACAGACAACACCTACTAGAAACAGCAGCACATGAAACTGCCTTACTAGAGAAATAGTGGAGATTATTGAATCCCATCTAACATCCAAACAAAAGTTCGGGCCTCCCCATGGGAAACATCCTCTTTGGGCCTTAGTTTCCTCAGCGGTAGGCGGCTGTTGACAAGGTTGTGAAATCCTTCTCTCTGTGAGCTGGATACACTGAGAATCCACTGTGTCAGAACAGAGTGGCTAACTGAACATGCTGGGGAACACAGTTGTCTCCATACCAAAGCCACCCATCACAGTGAGGACGTACTGGTGCCACCTTACTTACCTGTGGTGACGGGCTCCTCTCCATCCACCCACATTCACACCCCTACATCCCAACAAAGCAGGCTGGAGGTGGGTGGGATTCCCTGGAGGGGCTGGCACAGATCTATGGGTGGCACCTTCAGTGTACCCCAGCCATGATTAGCCTGTGTCCTAGGCCTATAGAAGGACATGGCAGGGAGCCAGGGTGGGCAGAAGGCAGGAAACTAGATGTTTCTTTTGCTTCGAAATGCCCTGTGTACACAGATCTCCATCACCATTCAGCAGCTCAGAGCTGAAGTGACAAGTGACAAAACTGTCTCCAGCCCAACCAACCCCCCCCCATCTCTGTCATCACCATGTTTAATGTGACCACATCTGGGAAGAGTCCTCTCCTGGCTCATACTCGCCAGCATGAGCACGGGCTTTGCTGAGGGACTGGGGCATGGGTTGGTATAGAGGGGCTCAACACAAGCCTGCTCTGGATTAGGGACCAGCTATTTTACAAGATAAAGCTTAGGGTATAGCATATCAACACACCATTGCACATATTTTACAGGCCTGGCAGCTTAGCGTAGCTTCTTATAACATGGTTCAATTAAATTATACTCATACAGAGAAATGCATCTCACCTGAACGATGACTGTTTCCAGAGCAAACTCTCACTGGTCCATGTTCAAAGGACAAGCTATGTAGAAAGTCCCAGCACCTATGAGGCCTCTTTGGACTAAATGTAGCCCCTGATCTCAAAGGGTCTGATGGAGGGAAGACTTTGAGTGTGCAAACATGGACAAGTAGCGAGTATGCCCTGGGGACCCACTCATGCTATATGCTGAGCACTGAGACAGTCTGAGGAAGACAGGCCTGAGAGTTGATGGGTATCACCCTTTCTTGTTCTTGACCCCACTAAGAAAACTGGTGTGCTGCGTTCATGTAGTCTGCTTTGTAAGAATAAAACTTAAAGGTGAAGGAGAAAAGAAAAGACACAGAAGAGACAGATTTACAGGAAGAGTTCTGGGGACAAGGAGACTGGGGTGTTATGGGGAAGGTAAACACTGGCTTCTAGAACAGTCGTCAGGCTCTTGTGCCTGCTTCTCACACGGAAGTCTGCAATGCAGAACGGCTACACTCTCTCTGACGACTCTAATGGAGAAACTATCTTGTCCAGTCCTAGTGATCTCAGCCAGTCCTAGGTTTGTGACAACATCCTTCAAGCTTCTGCTTCCTCCTCACGCAATCTCCTCCTGGCTGTGTTCAAATCTCGGTCTTCTGAGTCGAGAGTCATGCTGGAGCAAGACTCTGCTCATCACCTCATCTTAACTTGACTGTACCTGTAAAACCCTATTTCCAGATGAAAAGGCATCCACGGATGCTGGAGAGTCGACATCCCATATCTTTCTCTTTGTTTCAGAGTTGTGTGTCTTTCCACTTGATGGAAACTGTGAGACTATCACTCTTCCCCAAGCCACATATAGTTCCAAAGGGATGGGAGACTTCATCCCACGTCTCAGATCTTGCTGGTCTATATAACAGAGGTAGCAGTTTATGTTCAAGATAAAGGACAAAGATTTTGCTAAGGGGTTGGTTCACATGTTTAAATCCAGATGTGAACAGATGGCATCATTTAGTGACTCTCTGTGGGCCACCGCTAATTTGTCACCTTCATCAATTAGCACTCATGCACAAAGCCACGCTCCTGCATTGTTTGGGTCAACTGGGACACGGCAGGAACTTTAACAACAGGTCAGAACTGGCGGTGACGCATCTGGACTGCTGCTCACAGTGTCATCTATGAACTTGAGCTCAAATATCGGTGTATCTCTTAGGGGTCACAGTTTGACCCACAGCAGCAGCACTCGAGAAGGGACAACAGTGTCCCCAGTAAACTGATCACACCGACATCACTCACCAAGACTGGACTGTCATCGGTCTCCTGTTTCCTGACTGTCACCTCTGCCGCTCTGCCTTTAGACAGAAAACCATGCCTAGTTCCAGGCTCTGACTGTGGCTTAAGCGTGTCTGCCAAAGACTCACACTCTAGAAGCTGAACCCCAATGTAATGTGTTGATTAGATAGTGGAGGCAGCACTCTCAGAAGGGATTAAGGAACTTCTCTAAAGACCGGTTAGTTCCTCCCAGGGAAGGTGCTTATCATAAAGCAAGTCCAGCTTCCCTCCATGCCCTCTTGCCACCTCCGTCTCCATAAGAGCTCTCACAGATACACTCCCGCCATTAGTGACAGCTGCCCTGCTGTAAGGTACCCAGGGATTCGGACCTTTCAGTCACCACAGTTATGAGCCATAAAAATCTCTGTAACGGTCCCACTTGGTGTAGTTTTTACAGTAACTCAGGCTAAAATCGTTCATTTTCAGGAATTCTTACAAAGCTGATCTTTGGAGAAACATTGTCAAGAAGGCCATGACCTGCGCCTGCCTAGCTCAGAGCCCAGCTGGTGTACACACTGATCTCACTCGGGAAAACAGAGCCGTGAGTTAGCTCGCTGCCCTTGGAGATGATTAGGTAAAAGTGCTATGAGTTATGGGTAGGAGAAACTATAAAATAGGATGCTGAATACTTGCCAAAGGGTTTGGATGAACGTATTGGAAGGGGTGGGAAGTGCTCGCTCGTGTTTTACCAATCACAAAGACATAGCTGGTTGTGGCCCAGTCCACTGACACTAAAGATTTAGGGTAGGTGTTTTTATGTGGCATCAAAGGCTCACTGGGTGGAGTAGGGATGCTTCATTTTTGGTGAGGATTGGCTCTAGCTAGACTGCCTCTTAGTGAGATCTGTTTTGTTGTCGTCATTTTGAAAATTATTGTTAATTCTTTAGGTTAACATGCAGAGTAAAATGTTTGATCATGGCATGCCATACACGTGTGCCATTGCACATGGCTCCCATCGTTTCTTCTCTACCACTGCCTCCTCCACACACATCCCACCTGCAGCTGGTTCCCGTCCTTCCCCAACTTAGTCCCCCTTCCCACTTTCCTCTTATGTGTCTTCCATTACCCCCTCATTTCCCTCCTTTCTTAAGACCTAGTCCTCCCGTTTTGTAATCCCCCTTTGTAGATTTTTCCCCCTGCACGCATATAGTTGTATACGTGGTTTTAAATGTAGGTACCAAATACGAAATTTGTCTTTCTGAGTCTAGCTTATTTAGCTTAACATGATTTCAACTTTAATTCCTTTTCCCAGATCCCAGAAAACTGCCAAAACTTCAGCTTCCTGTATAACTGTGGCGAAATCTATTCTGTGTGTGCAACACAGGCTGGCTCCATTCCCAGGCTGTTAAGAACAATGGAGTTATAAACAAGGGTGTGTAAGCATCTCTGTAACATGTAAATTTACCCTCACTCAGGTAAGTACTCAGCGGCATACTGGGCTGGATGGGAGCTCTACTTTCAGGCTTTTCCGTAACTCCAGCACTGATTTCCATAGCGGCTGCACCCCTCCCTGCACATGCTCACCAGCAGCGAACAGGAGTTTGTCTTTCTCCACATTGTCTTCATCCTGGAGTTCTTCCTGGGAATTAGTCATCATGACCCGGTGGGATGTGGAGAGCACAGAAAGAAGGGGAAATCGTCCGAACTTGTGTGCAACCCTAGTGCAAACCAGCCCAGCCAGCCCTTCAGGAGACTCATGGGTAGCAGCTACTAACCCTGAAATTACAACTAAGGACCTGGAAACCGTGCACAGATGCAGACATGCAAGGTAACAAGGATGCAAGCCATCCACATGAAAGACGTCTCATAAGGATGCTTATGGTGGCATAACCAGCAAAACCCACAAGGACTAAAACAACCCACAAATGCCCGCGCTCACACCACGGAAGGCCGCGGGGAATGAAGAGGACTGAACAGCACAACCCGAAACCACATGGACAAACCTCATCAATGTGAGGTCAGCCCTAAAAGCCTGATCAAAGGCCCACTTGCTACTTAATCCCCATCTTAGAAACTTCACAGGCAAGAAAGCTCCTTTCTTTGCAAAGAAGCAGAGAGCAGCCCCAGCGGAGCACATGATGTTGACATCTGGACCCCAAAGTGAAGGCTTCTGGAGACACACTCACAAACTGCTTATGAACAATGCGTGCATGACTGCCATGCATCTGCTCAGCTACTGAAGTTCAATCCCTTTTATTTGATTTGCTCTGGTTGTTTTGCAATAGGGTATCACAATGTAGCTCAGACTGGCCTTGAACTCGCCTTGCAGCTCAGGCTGACCAAAGATGTGGTCATCCTCTTGCTGATGCCTTCCAAGCCCTGAGCTTGCAGATGTGCACCACCATGCATGGCTCTGAACTTGAATTCTTAAGCTGGGCTTTCAACTTTAAAGCCAAGGATCTCGCTGCCAGGACGTCTGGCACTACAGTTGGAGATTTGTTTGTATTGCAATTATGCCTTTTAAAGAGGGCAAAGTCTCCTGCTGTCCATGGCCTCAAAACTCAAAAGCTTTTTCTGTAAAACTTTGAATCCACCCCTGACTTGAAGAATTAAAATGCTTCTAGCTTATAGTCTTATTCCGTTCTAAACGGTCACCACATTAAACGCAAAATTGTGAGACCTTCATTTGAGCACTCATATTTTTCCTTAAAAATATTTTTAAACCATAGCACATCTGGATCTTTTCATCATGAGCAGTTCCTTTTTAAAGCTGCCCTTTAAACGTCTTTTTTCTCCAAGAAAGGAATTGGATCCTTTTGTTGACTCTAACATTTGGAGAGAAGATGTTAAATTAGTTATTCTCCATGTATCTCAGTATTTGTCTTGTGACTGCCGTTCTTGGACTGACTCCTTGGTCCCTCGCCATCTAACACGCTTGTGTGTTCATGGTAGGTTCGGGTGTGTGGAGTTATATGTGGTGGGGAGAAGGGAGGGGGAGAGTGAGGAGGGGCAGTGACCGGAAATTCCAACAGCAAGGGAGAGAAGGGCAATTGAGAGAAAGAGTTGGTACAATCTTCCTCCTGAGTTCTCCCTGCAGGTCAGTTCAGACACAATCAACTTGCCTGATTTTGACATGGTAATAGAAAACCCCAAGGGTTTATTATTGTATTTCTCACCAGTGTTCAATTTGCATATGCCGTTTTGTTCTCTCTGCACAAAAGCCCTCCCTACTTCCTGTGTGAACCTAGGATTTCGGCTCCTGTGTGTTACCTCTCCACGGGTTCTGGGTGTGGCTTAGTGGGGCATCTAAGGCTCAAATAAAAGAAAGCAGCCATCTTCCGAGCCGCACAGTGATGCTCCTCCACTCTCACACCCATTACTTATGTCCCTCCCGTGAACATTTAGCTTGGAATTAGCCAATATTTTTTTTTAAATCAATGCCTCTTATACCTGAGTTCTTTCTTTCTTATTATTTTTTTTCCTTTATCCCTGCAGCTCAGTTGCTGAATAAGACCTCGTCAGCCTCAGCCCGATGGTCTGAAGCAAGAGCAGAACTTCTTAAGAAATCTTTGGCCAGATTCTATCATGCTTGCTCTCTGTGTTATGTACTGTGATACCTCACGTGCCCACTGGGATGCATCATTTATGGCTCCACCCACTGGAAACATGGACCCACCCCTCCCCCACCCCATCCCATACTTCTTGTTACAGAGTCACTTCCTTGTTCCTTCTGCCAAGTGTAACCAAGAAGCCTAAGCACCTTAGATAAAACATAAGAGAACCCTGAAGTGAAAAGATAAATTGGCTGGAGTAAGATCTTGGGTCACCAAGGTGAATTCCTTGGAATTTCTTATTGCTACTATATGCCAGACAGGGGGATGGAGAAGGCCCTGGGCACAGAAAAAAAATGACCCGAAGGAGCTACTCTCTGTAGACAAAGTGCTGGTGACAAGGCAGATTAGCAAGACAGAAAACAGAGACTTTCAGCTACCTGTCATCCAAATATGTCATTAAGCAACTGTCTATATACTTAGGAGAAATGAAAACAAAAAAACCAGAAAGCCACAGAAGAAAGTAGAAGACATAAAGAGCCAAATGGGAGGTTTAGAAATAAAAACTGTTAGGAATATTTCTTAAGACGAGCCTCTCGGCCAACACAAATAATTCCAATCAGACCAAATCAGACTGAATAAAAGATGCCCATGTTTAATGCAGCGCTCCCGGTGGCCCGGAAATGCATGGCGAAAGAAGAGAGAGAAGGGGGAGACCACACAAAGCCCAGAGACCATGTGTTCCTTTTCTGGGCAACAGCCTAGATAGCCTGTGGGAGTGGTCCACCCCTTAGCCGGCTTTCCCAGAGGTGGAGTCCAGACCATAGCAACTCCCAGGGGCAGGGGCTTGAAATGGAGCTTCCTGCTCCATTCCTGCTCCATTGGCATTTCAAGGATGGGTGCCAGGGTCTGGGGTGATGCTTCCAACCCCAACAAAAACCACAGTAACTGAGATTCAAAACCTTATGTGTGATCTCCAGAAAAGGAGGAAGAAAAAAATCAAGGATCTTACCTCCTTCCTGAGAAATAGCTCTCATAGTATCGAAAGGCTCGGTGCACATTTCCAGAGAAAAAGAAATCAATAGCCCCACCCACACCCAGCTGTAAAGCTTGTGAACCAGAAGAAAAGCTGGCCAGGCAAAACATCCTCAAAGTGAAATAATAGCACGTTTCTCCTGAGAGGAACCAACAGTTGTCTATTTGAACTTGCTCAATAGAATGGAGTTCATGCCTGGTGCTATAAACCTAACCAACTACCAAGGCCAGAGAAGTCATAGAACCTATAGGTGAATTTACTGCTGCCATTTTCCTAAACTAATTTCTTAATGTATTCTAAATGCTTATCCTTATAGCCCCAGATAAGTTCTTACCCTCATAAAAAAGGGAGGGTTTTTCTTTTCAAAAGATGGAGATTGCTATAGTTATCACAACTAGTCAAAATGCAGAGAGTAAGTGACAACTTTGCCCTTGTTGTTATAGCTACACACAAGCCCTACACTTAAGGCTCAAGGAACATTGCAGAAGAGAAAGGAACAAAGATTGTAAGAACCAGAGGCCCAGGATGCCTGCTGCTCCATAGTGTCTTCTAGCTGAGACAGAGAAGTTACACCCATGAAATCTCAACAGTATGGTTCCCTAAACAAGACCTGTACAATGGCAACACCAATTGACCTTCTGGTGTGGATAGGGAAATTTCACGAGGCCCTCATGCTAGACAAAGAGCTATAGGCTGTTCATGGCTGCTGAGGGAGCAAGACTCAGTTTTCTCCATGGATGAGCCCCATGATAGGTTGCCTAGTCCAAATCAGTCATCCCTAAACACATTTGTGGTCCTAAAAGAGAAAGAAATGAGTACATATATGACCGATATTACATTTCTATTAACAATGATGTTCTGTGTAATAAAATGAAAATGTCAGACTATTTTTTATATAAAAACCAAGAGCTATCAAAAAGTAGTAGGATCAGATCAAAGAGACATTCTCAACACTGATGCTCATGTCCCTGCCTTACTTTGGTTTGTTCATGGGCAGTGGCTTGTAGACACAGGTAAGGCAGTGTTCTTGGCCCTGCCCCATGTGCCTTACATGAGGATGTCACAGAAAATATCAGTGGCGTTTTTCTAGTTACACTGTGCATATTTTAATCTATCACTCAGAAAGGAAAGTAGATGGACTATGAGGGACTGTGTTGAGCTTACATTCTTTCTCATCATTCCCATCAAAAATACTTCTGAGAGAGCATCAAAAGCTGAAGAACCTAGAATTCCAAACCAATGATCCATCAGCACCAAAAGAAAATCCTTCCTAACCAATATTGTCTTAGGACTTCTAATGCTGGGAAGAGACACCATGACCATGGCAACTTTTATAAAGGAAAACATTTCATTGAGGTGGAGACTTAACATTTTCAGAGGTTTGGCCTGTTATTATCAACACAGAGAGCATAGTGGTGTGCAGACAAACATGATGTTGGCTACATCTCCATCAGAAGGCAACAGGAAGGGGATTGAGTGTCACACTGAGGGAACCTTGAGCAGAAGAGACCTCAAAGCCCACCCCCAGTGATGCATTTCCTCCAACAAGGCCACACCTACTTCAACAAGGCCACATTTTCCAATAATGTCATTCCCTATGGGGGCCATTTTTTCAAACTATCACAAATATGTAACAAAGTCCAAATGTATAGCATAATAAAGCAGTGGCAGTAGCAGAAAAAAAAACAAATATTTTTAAAGTAGTCATTATATGAATGTTAATAGGAATAATTACAAATATGCTTGGAAGAAAATGAAAAACAGCAAAGTACAAAGACCCACAGGAAAACATAAGATACAAATACAGGCTGAACAGAAATTTTAGGACTGAAAGGTGGGCTGGCTGACATGTAGGATTGTTTGGGAGTATCCAAGGGGAAGAGCGGAAAAGAAAGAATTCATGAACTTGAAGACAGAGGCACAGGGGTTACCCACCTGAACAACAGAAAAAGCAGCCTCAGAATCCTCAAAGGCTATACCAAAGATCTAGTCCAATCAGAGAAGGACAGCCATCTGCCGCTGCTGCATCCGAGATGGAGACGGAACTTGACACTGCTTCTGTGTGGAAAAAGAGCTGTGAGGCTGGCGCTGCATCCAGATAGGAAGAAGTCCTCCTCTGTGTGTGCACCACTTACAAAAGGAACAGCAGGCTGTGCTCCGATTACTACCCAAGTCCCGCTTCTATGCTCTCTCCCTTCTCTCCTCTTACCAAGAGTGGATTTCCACTCGTCTTCTGGGAGACTTGGGGGAGGGGAAGTCAATGCTTGAGAAGTAACCTGGTGTCTCACAATAGTTCCTCAGCTAAAATGGTACACACACACACGCACACACATACACACTACTACTACTACTACTACAATAAATGAAATGTCTAGAAAAAGAAGCAAGTAGACTTTAAGAGAAACAGACAGAACAAGACAGAGATAGGATTTGGACCAAGAGCACCATAGTTCCTGTTCATCGTCACCCCTGTATGCTTGCCGCATCCCGGGAAGTCACAGGCCACCATATGCAGAACTGAGCACTGTTTACTGCTGTGAGAACAGAAAAACAAGTCCATTACGATCCCAATAAAAGTCTGGCTTCAGTGCTTAATGTCGAATAACAAGTTGACGCTGCCTGGTTGCTGTTTCGAACACGGGGGAAATGTGATCCCCTTACACTTTCCTAATGAGATTTCCTCCTGCTAGTCCACAACTCGGCCAGCAGAGCTTTAATTTTAATTTCCTCCTAATAGGGACATTTATGAATTCACCAGGTTATAGAGGGTTCAGAACCAGTCAGGCTGTCAGCCGTGACTCAAATCATGCTCCCTACAGACTCACGCATTAATGGAGACCATTACATCTTCCCAAACCAGAACAGCCACTGCGCAGAGTAATCGGCTTATCCTGCACCATCTGGCCAGAGTGCCTCCAACTGGCCCCGCTCTAGATGACAAAGATGCGCCAGGCTAGATGCTAAACTGTCCAAGGAACAAAGCCCAGGCTGGAAACTGGATTGGCTTTGGGATGGAGTTGCCGTATTCTCCGGTTTAAGAAAACAACTGGGCAACAGTTCTGGTATGAGCCAATCAGGTTGGGCATAAGGCCCTTAATCCTGCCCCCACTTCCTCATGTATCACAGCAGGATCTCTGACATCCATGTAGAGAAGGGTGTTCATCATCATTGAGCCCTGTTCTAAAGAGCAAGGAGCTTTTCGTTTCCCATCTCATCTGGTCCTCTATTCTATCTTCCAAGGGAGGGAGGGTGACGACCTCGCTCCAGATGAGGAGCTGATGAGCAGTAAGTAATGTTACAGAAGATAGTGGATTTTTTTTCCTATTATCATAGTCTATCAGTGTGGCTACTAAGCAGCACTGCATTTTAAGTCTTTGTCATCATCATCATCATCATTATATTTTGCAGTGCATACCATTGGCCCAATGCCCGTGTTTATTGCACTAAATTCAAGAATCTCCCATGGGGTGGAAGTTTAAATTAATGCCCTTAAAATTCCCTGATCCAAGGCCAGTTTACATGTATTCTTCTTAGGACCTGGCCATGGATTCAAATTTCTTCATGTTCCCAGTGGAACAGAAGGACATGTGATACAAACTGGACAAAGTGTGACCTGGCTGGCCAGTCATGGGTGACCTTCGGCCTGTGGGTTCTTTTCTGCTGAGGGAAGACTTGTCAGCAGATGTGCCGTCAAGGAGGTGGAAAGTGAATGTCTCATCGGAGATGGGGGGGAGCTTCCCTCTCTCTGCACAGCAAGCTAAGGGGCACACCTGCCCTGGGGAAGAGGCACTGAACATACCATGAGCTGAATGTCTATCTGATAAGATACAAAAATATATCCCACTTTGATGGGTTAGGCCTCGAGGGCTTGTCAGGTTTGGAGGTTTCTCAACCCTGCTCATGGGTTGAGAAACACAGTGTCCTGTGAAGTTTCTGAGCTTACCACAGACGACTTGAAGACATCTATAGAGATGGGTAGAGAAGTTCTACTAGGTTGAGACTATCTCTTGCTAGGGAACCCCCAGACCCATTAGCATAATTGCATGAGGTACTCCCATGAGCAAAGCTACAGGGAGCACTCTGTCCACCCACAGGGGCAGGCTGCTCACCTTCTCATACCCCATCCCACCCAAACATCAGGACCTCAAGGTCCAGAGGACATCAGAATCACTCGGATGGAGGATGGAGACTATCCATCACGTATCCTGCACCCTGATGGGTACCTCATGCTCTCCTCTGACCTGTCACTCAGTAGACTGTATATTTTCACACTGCGTCCACATTCTCCTGTTCATCCTCACTACTGGGAATTCCAGAGCAAAGCCTGAGTAAGCCTGGAGCCCAAATCCCACAGCTTCAACTCTTACTCTCTGTCTCAAGATGAAAGGGAAGAGGGAAGATTTCTTGACCTTGGATGATTTTCATCTACAGGCAAAGATCTGCTTGTATGAAAATCTCAGTTACCTGAAATCTAAACTGTATTAAAGAATCCCGACGATGTCATCACCAAATATTTTGAATGGCATTCTTCAAAGGCTTCCTGTGGCCTTGTTGTCAGGGATGTGCAGGGTTTTTAAACCAAGCTCTGTTGGTTTGCACATTGAGATATACCGGCTGCACAAGGTAGTAGAGTTGAGTGCCGCCTGGACATGAGTAGTTCTGTCAGTGGACCCGGGAAATGTCGGACCACTCCTTATCCCCCACCCTCCCCCACCCTTTCCCATCTGTCTGGGATCCCTTCCCCTCTTCTGAGTCCCAGAGCAGGTAAGATCAGTGGGTCACTCTGTGTCCTGCCAATGGGAGACACCAGCAAAGCCAGGAAGGTGGAGCCAGGAAAACAGGAATCTGACCCACCGACCACTCCTCTCGGAGTCTGGCAATATTCACACAGCATTTGACTTCATTGCCTGTTCACACAGATAGTACCACCCACACTGGGTCATCATTGCACTCAGACCTCAATAGAGTGACTTGTGTATAGGGGAGGGGAGACAAAAGGACATAAGAGGCTTCCACCAAGACAGAAGGGGCTACGAAATGGAAGAAAAAGGCAGATCTCAGATCACGCAGAGTACAAGTCATCAGAGACTGAAGCAGTAACAAGACCTCATGTCAGGAGGAAGGGGTTGTGATGACCTGCAGCCAGCTGGAGCCGACATAGGAATTTAGAAAACCACTAAGATCCAATGTCAGAAAGAAACAGTACGGATAACTGACGAGTACAAAACTGACTGTTAATGATCTTGACAATCCTATTGATAATAATAGTCTTAATTTCCCAATAATAATATTAATGATAATCAGTGCTTGGGCCTTTGAGACGATCACCCAGCAAGCAGCGGTTGTCACAAACAAAGCAGCTCTCACCATGTCAAGCTGGAGCCCTGTAACTTGGGATCACGATTCTCTCCTTAAACCTGGGCTGAAGATGACAACAGCAATGACAGAAGGGAATTCAAACCTTTTGGGTGAAACTCAGACCAACTACAAACTCAGCAGCTATTTCATAGCATCATCAGCCTTTGCCAGATGTGACTCATCTTCATTCACAGCTGGGCTGTGTGGTCAGGAGTCACACAGTTCACCCATGCACTGTGCTGCTGTCTTGGTCTCTGCTCCTACACACTGCCAAAGGGACCCAGCACTCTAGCACAGCCTCTGTCAGGAACCTGCTTCATTGGGCCCATCCTGACTGAGACTCTTGCCACAGTCCGGCAGCCATGCAGGCCTGATGCTACCATAGCCAATAACCCCCCTGACTGGTAGCTGACTATGCATTGCTCTGTATGAGCAATTGTGGACCACTTTGGTGTTGCTAGCATACGATAATTAAGAATTGGGGAAAATGCAAGATTAAATTAGAGATTGGGAGGTATTAATTTATTAATTTTTCAGAATAGTTGATCACTGGGAGGACAATAGAAGGTGAGGGCTTGGAGATGAAGCCTGGAGAGTTGGGGTCAAGTACAGGTGAAATTAATGACAAGGAGCAGAAGCGTGCATGAGGCGCATGGTTGTATTCACTCTTTAATTATTTTGCTTCATCGCCATGCTAAGTGCTAGACATTATTGGATTAACCTGTCCCCTCTCCTCTCTTGTGTTGAAGACCTAACTCTCAGACCTTAGATGGGGCTGTTATTCAGAAATCAAGTTGTTAAAGAGGAAATTAAAATAGAATAGAACCATTAGGGTGGATCTTACTGTTATGTGACTCTGTACATATAGAAAACAAGATAAGGACATGAACACACACAGAGGGAGAGGAGATGTGATCGCACAGTAGAAGGTGGTGTCTACAAACCAAAGACCAAGCTCCAGAGAAACAACCTTGCCCGCTCCTAATCTCAGACATCCAGATCCTAGAACCGTGGCAGAATGAATGTCTGCTGGTGGAGCCCCTGGTGTGTGGGTATTCTGTTACTGCAGCACAAGCTGACTAGCATGCCAAGGCAGATCCAACCATTACCTTGAACTTGGGAGAAATGAAGTTGAAGGAACTGCCAAGTTTGTCTGATTCCTCAGCCCCTCCTCTTCCAACAGTACAAAGACACAGCCTTCTTTCTACTTTTCAACAGAAGAAGAAGGAAGAGTCACACCTTTCTGTGTTGGAATGCACAAAGATGAGCAGACCCAACAGAAGTCTATGGCAGATCTAAAGAGGAAGTGCTAGGGGCCAGAAATTCTGGGAAGGAAATGTATGCTAATTGTTCTTTCTATCTCTTCAGCATGACGTAAGACAGATTCACCTTCCTGATGGATGGTCCTTTGGCCAGGTGTTTGACTGGGCCAACTGGATTAACTCTTAAAGGAGCAAACACTGGCACATCTCCACCTAGAGGCAGATTCTAATATTTTGGCTAGACCTTCAACACTTCTGTAACAATGGGAACCAAACATACTATGCAAAGACAGTTGAGCCACACCCTGGCCAGGAAGCAGTGAGGGCTCTAATTCCAAAATAAGCAAATGTCCAGAGCAGAGGATAGCATCAACACAGACATGAGATGACCTAAACCTGAGGGGGTTGTAAATGGAAAGGATTTTGCCCACGCAGGACATTTGACATTGTTTAGAGACTTTGGGAGTGCTGTTCCTGGTTAGTGCTACACACATCCACTACACAGAAGCCAAAGTAGCTGGTGCAGAGTGTCCACTCAAGGACAGTCTCTGTAGCAGAAAAATAACCAGACGCAAAGACTCTGTGCCAGGGCAAAGAATTGCAGCCATCAGTGTCATGGGATCTCATTCATTTCCAGCTCTCCTCACTGGTGAGTGAGAAACCCTGCACCCCTTCACCTCTGGAGGGAGGTGGGCCCACCTGGGTAAGCAGCTGGGAGAGGAAGTGTGTGCAGACCACTTCTGTGCAAAAGTGTAAGCATGTGGTAAGAAGTGTGTAAAGGATCTCTGCATTTGCCCAGCCATGGAGGCAGAGGGGATGCTGGAGCACAGAAAAAAGAAGAAGAAGAAGAAGAAGAAGAAGAAGAAGAAGAAGAAGAAGAAGAAGAAGAAGAAGAAGAAGAAGAAGAAGAAGAAGAAGAAGAAGAAGAAGAAGAAGAAGAAGAAGAAGAAGAAGAAGAAGAAGAAGAAGAAGAAGAAGAAGAAGAAGAAGAAGAAGAAGAAGAAGCCACGAGCCCAATCCTTGCACAAGGAACAGCTGTCCAGCTCCGGCACCAGCCCTCGGAGGATTCCGCCAGTGTGAGAGGTCAACTCTGAGAGTGGAAAGACACAAAGAGCTGGGAGATGTTGTTAGTGCCGCAGAGCTTAGCTTCCTCTGGGCAACACACACGCTGAAGAGTACGTAAGGAACACACACACTGAAGAGTACATAAGCCAACTTTGCAAGCTGGTCCCTCAGCTTCGGCTTCCCGAAATGCCAGCTGTATTGTACGATTGCATGAGCGTGAATGTGACTGACTCAGTCTGGCAAGGACAGCACGAGGGACGGTCACCTTATCTCTAGACTCTGTGCTATCTACATCTGAGGTTTACCTTCACCATCTGCACACAGGAAAGAAGAAAATGAAAACTTGCCTTAGAGATAGGCAAGTCTCCCAGCAACTGAGAGCTGCAGACGCAACAGCAGTAAGCCCTGGACTAGCTCTCAGCCCTTGGAGGACATCATGATTGAGGACAGTCTGCCGTTTTCTTCAGCCCCCTGCCATGCTACAAGGAATGAAAGAAATGCATTTCAAACCATGAGGACTTGTATTTAATTATTATGATTTATTAGCACGAGTCCACGAAGCAGTCCCTGGACACGACATTTCTCATTCTCCAGTGCGCCTGGGAGTCTGCAGAGCCTCCTGCTGCATCTTAAGCAGTTCTTTTCATTATCGTCATTATTATTTATAGCAGCCTGGCCAGAGGGTAGCAGGGTAACTCCAGAAAGTTCGTAGCAAGTTCAAGGCTTGGTCACAGACCTTGAGAGAATCTATGGCAATCAGAGAACAGTCTTGAAGCTGGGAGAGAGGATGCAGCTGCCTAGGATCTCAGGGACAATGGTCACCAGTCTAAGGTCTCCAGGGACATCAGTCTGAGTGCTTCAGGGACCATGGCCATCAGTTCCAAGGTCTCAGGGGCTGTGACTATTGGTCTGGAGCGCTCCAGGGATGGAAAGGTTCAGCATCTGCCTCTCTTCTTTCAGTGACAACAAAACAATAAATTACAAATCGCATACAATTTACTATTCTCACTATTTTTAATTGCACAGCACAACTCAGCGGCATTTAATGTGTTCATTAAATAGTAACTGTGCAACTAGTGTCACCCCTGGTCTCGAGAATCTTTTCATCTTGTAAGACTGAATGATTCTGACTACCGCTGAGACTCAGTATTACAGAGCATTTTAAAATGTGCCCAGAACCTCCCCGTCTTCCTATTCCCCCTTCAGCAACTGCTGCGCTCACCTGGTGGGAGCTTTGGAGCCAGGCCAGAGGAGCTGGACATCATAGATGTCCTGTCTTGGAGTAGAACACTCCTGCATTCCCACAACTGCATTCTTAGTAGAGCGGACACACCACACTACATAAAAACAAGATGCAATGGTCAGGGGAAAGCTTTGACAACAAACGCTTAGAAAGCAGGGATCCTGGATCCATCAGACACAGCTCTTAGCTTGGAATATTCTATCCTCTCCTTCTAGCTATGAGGTCACTGGATGTGAAGCAGAGTATTGAGAGAGAAGATGTTTCCAACAGCTCACCTCTGAGTCTGAGAGGATGTGAGTCTGCCCTGTGTTACCTAGGCTGGGCACCCAACTTTCCAAGACTGTGGAGCTCGGAGATAGTGACAGTGGCACTGTCACATAGTCACATCAGCAGATACTTGTGGGTTACTCCAAGCTTTTAAAGCGTTGGTGATGTTTTCCGTAAAGGTGGCTTGTCTAGACAAAATGCACCACTATCAAGTACAGTATGGCATGCTGTAGTTGATTCACAAAACTATGCCACTGTCACCGTGGTCTAACAGCAGAATATTCTCATCACCCCAAGTGACTCCATGCCCATTAGTGCCTTCACCCCATCCCCGCTTCTTGTCTCATGGATTAGTCTACCTTCTGCCTTGAGGAACGCGCCTGTTCAGGACAGTTGCTGTAAATGGAATCATGTCGAATGCGGTTCACTCACTGAGCATGCTTCAAAGGCTCTTTCCTGTAGAGATGATTGTTCTTTGTGACTGAATAACATCCTACCATACAGACACGACAGGTGTTCCCACCAGGTGAGGGGCATTTTAAAATTGCTTCGACCTTTTTTCTATTAGAAATAATCTTGCCCAAAACATTCACATGAAAAATTTTATATGAGCATGTTTTAAATTTTTGTTTTGTTTTGTTTGTTTTTCAAGAGGGTTTCTCTGTGTAACAGTCCTGGCTGTTCTGGAACTCTCTCTGTAGACCAGGCTGACCTTTAACTCACAGAGACCCACCTACCTCTGCCCCCCAAATGTTGGGATTTAAGGTGTGTGCCACTACCACCTGATTTAAATTTACTTTTATATGTGTTTAGGAAAGGAATCACTGGGTGGTGGGTCATTAGATGTTAAACATTTTTGAGGACTGCCAGCGTGCTGCCTTCCAGGTTTCAGCTTCCCATCAGCAGTGGAAGAAGGCTCTTCTTCATCCTCATCAGCCCTTGTTGTTTTGCTTTTTTCCCTTTATATATGTATGTGTTGTGCATGAACGTATATATGTGTATAAATATAATGTGTGTGTTTGCACATGTATATGTGATATATGCCTTTATGTGCACATTTCTGTGGTATATGCATATGTGTACACACGTGTGTGGCATGTGCATATATGTGCACATATATGTGATATATATGCATGTATGTATATGCCTTGTGTGCACATGTGGCTGTGTTGTGTGTGTGCGTGTGTATGTGCTTTCTAGCGCTTGCTATGGCATATCACGTTGATCACAGCCAGCTCGTGGATGAAAGTGGCATTTATTGCAATTCCCTCTGTGTGTGCCCTCTGTCTCAGGATGTATCTTTTCCCTGAGTATCTTTTCACATGATCATTTGCATATTTCCTTTGAATAAATGCCGATTCAAGTCCTTTGCCTCTTTTCCAATTCTATTTTATGGACCAATTACATGAGTTCCTTGAACATTCTGGGCATCATAGTCTTACCTAATGTATATAGACCGATATGTATTGCAAACATTTTTTTCTATTTCTTAGGTTATCTTGAGCTATCCTTTGGTGCCATGTCTCCTTACCCTTATTCCCCAGGAAAAGGTAAGTGTGCTATTCACTCACAGCCCCACAACGTAGTACAATCAGATGCGATAGGGAGTCAAATCAAAGCAGAAACTCAATTTATTACCGTAATTAGCAAGCAGCTTATATAGGTTAAGTGGCATCGTGTGATGTGGAGTACCTCCAGCCAATGAGAGACAGCCAAGCCCTCCCTCTGGCTCGAGGAACATCCACCTAGATTTTGCTGTCTCATCCTCATTCGGTGGCTTTGAGACTATCCTTCAAACTTGAGCTAGGCTTTTCTCTGTCCTCCAGGCCTTGAGGTACAGGTCCTGAGATAATTTTGGCCCAACACTTTGGTGTACAACAGTATTTAATTTTAGGAAGGGTGGAGAGATGGTTCACAGTGAAAAGCACCTATTGCTCTTGCAGAGGATATAGGTTCAGTTCCCAGAACCCACATGGTGGCTCACAATCAACGTATCTCCATTTCCAGGGGATTCAACTCCCTCTTCTAGCCTCTAAGGGCACCAGGCACACCCACGGTGCACACACATAAATGCAGGCAAAACACCCAAACACATAAAAAAAATAAATCTTTTTTAAAAGCACTTAATTTTAATGGAACCTGTCTTTTTCTTTGGTTGTTTATAGTTTTTACCTCATACTGAGGAAGTCGCTGCCAAATGTAATTTTGTAGAGATTAAGCCCTGAGTTTTGTTCTAGAAGTTATGATGCTAATGCCCACTCAAAGGTCTACAAACAATTTTGAGTTAGCTGTATATAGGGTAAAGGGGTAGCTAGAACTTCATTCTTCTGCATGAATCTCCTCCCCGCTGCATCATTGGCTAGAGAGAACAGTCATGCTCTTTAGTACAGTAAGTTGACCAAGACACCACGGGCTTGTTTGGAGCCCAAGAGTTGTTCTGAGTGCTTTCACCTATGTTGATTATTCAGGGAAAGTCAAAACTCTCTGTGATTCGAGTTTTAGAACCAGCATAAGGCTCCTCACTCTGAGTAATTAGGTCAAGGCAATTTCAGAACCCAGAGAATTGTGCGCACAGAATAACAGTCTCTAAGGATGTCTTAGAAACACCAGCTGAGTCAGTTTGGCAAGGAAGACAGATATAGAATACCATTTTAGAGGTCTGGGGAGATGGCTCGGTAGTTAAGAACACTTACTGCTCTTCCGGAGGGCCACAATTCAGGTCTCAACAACTACAACCATCTGTAACTCCAGGTCCAGGGGATCTGATGCCCTCTTCTGGCCTCCTCAAACACCAGGCACACACACAATGCACACATTTACATGCAAGCAAAATATTCATGCACATAAAAATAAGATAAATAAAATTTATAGCTATTATTTTAATACTTAATACACTTGCCTTAAAAACTTTAGCAAGATAGAGTCATGATTAATTGACCAAGCAAGAGAATTCAGAGTCTTGGTTGCTATGTAAATATTTGGAAGATAAAGGATTTCCCCAAATCCATCACTATCAACAAAAAGAACATTGTTTTTTGAAAGGATTTCACTCACAATAATAAAAAAAAGCGGGTTGTAAAATAGTATGCACAGTTGAACTTTAGATTTACAGAAGATGTAAGGAGAATAACTTGGTGACTGGGCAGTGGTTTGAACGTCAGTACTACAGAACGAGCCAGGTGGTGTCTTGCAGCAGCTTTGTGAGCCTCGTGATCTGTGTCTTTGCCTCTCACTCTGCTTTACAGTACAAAACCAGCCGGAGCCAGAGCATAAGTGAATGAGAGCAACTGCATTCCAATAAAGCTTTATTTACTCAAACAAGTGGGGGATGGGGAGACAACTTGTGCCATGGGATTACGTTTTCCAGCCCAGTCTCTGCCATAAAGCGTAGTCTTGTTTTCTACTGTGAAACTCTACAGTGCCTAGCGATGACGCTTCTAAATTGTTCCCTCTTTGGAAATGTTTCCTGAGCATGAATTACTGACGTTTGGACCGAGCCAAGGAGCATAAAGTATTGATGTCTTGACCTTGAGAAATTACAGTGTAAATCACTATTCCTGAGGATAGCCATTTTATAGTTGCAAGTATTAGAGATGTTATTTTAAAACTGTTAAATCTTAGTAATTTCAAGCAGTCAGCTAAAGAGAGGACTCAGCAGTCAAGAGTGGACATGGCTGTCCCAGAGGCCATAAGTTCTGTTCCCTCAGCAGTCAAGGGTGGACACCACTGTCCCAGAGGCCCTAAGTTCTGTTCCCTCAGCAGTCAAGGGTGGACATCACTATCCCAGAGGCCATAAGTTCCTTTCCCAGCACCCATGTCAGACCTCTCACAGCTACCTGTAATTCAAGCTCCATGGACTGAAACCCCCTCTCCTGGCCTCTGCAGGCGCTGTGTTCACACGAACATACTTCTCCAATCCTACCCACTTCTCACACATATACACAAACTTAAAATGAAAATAAAATGTTTTTAAATTTTGAGATTATACTATAATTTCTTTTGTCTCTTTTCTCAGTCCTCGCCTGTACCCTTTTTTGCTCTTTCAAATTCATGCCTTCTTTTTCACTGATTGCCATCACACACACATACGTGTATGAGTAGACATATACTCTCCCTAAATACAACCCGCTCAGCCTGCAGAATGTTCCTTGGATGAACGCTTTCAGGGCTGATCGTTTGGTACTGAGCAATCAGCTGGTGTGCTCTTCCACAGAGAAGACTCTTTCTCCTGCTTCCAGCGTTCCTTGGTGTATGGCTGAGTCCTCGGGGGCTCTTCCTTGTCTACCTTGGCATGTCAATTGGTGTCATCCTTGTTCCTCTCACATCCGGCCAGTCATGATGGTGAGGTAGCTTCTGATATTAGGAGAGACACCGTCTCACATAAAACTTCCCGATCCTCTGGCTCTTTAGTCTTTCCGCGCCCTCTTCTGCAATGCTCCTAAGACTCAGGTCTTAGGTGTATTTTCATAAGTGTACCCATTGGGACTGGGCTCCACAACTCTGCATTTTGATTGGTTGGGCTCTTCTGTAGTGTTCTCCTTCTTTTGCGAGGAAAGAAATTTCCTTGATTGGGTTGAGGACTACCCCAATCTGTGGACAAACATTTAGATTGTTGTTAGGGATTATGCAGGTTTCTCCTCTAATAGTCATACTCCGCTAGCCTTGAGTAAGTGCCTAGGTTTCTAGTTTCCCTCTTGTTGAACTGTACTAAGTCCAATTCGAGGGTTGTTGGTTACTGCCAAGGTATACGTGCCAATACTGCATGCTTACATTATGATGTCTTGCTGGCCACTTGGTTATTATTGTGGTTCGTAGGCATCATTCATACCCGGGAAGCTGGATATGGTACTTTATGGTACCATGAAAGCTAGTCCTCAGGGGAAGGGACATTCAAGTCAATTCCAGCTGAGGGGCCTCTTGGTCCTGTGTCTGAAGTACATAGGTTATGTACGTATTACCCCAGCTTAGGCTGGTTGCTTCTTTGGAGCAGGGAGTTACTACATGATTTTAGCTGGTCTCAGTCTCCTGGGATCAGGACATCCTCTTGTTTTAGCCTCCTAAACAGGAGCACATGTGTGCATGAGAGTACTGGTAAGTAGAGGAATTAAGAGACAATGTGCTATGGCATCCATCCCAAATGTCACCTGTCTGGGGACTTTTCAAATAAGTTGGTTCTTACGCTGCTGTTCTGATGTCCACTAGTATAATGAAATCCCAGAAGCTGGCTATGGTATAGAGAAAAGAGGCTTGTTGCACTTACCATTTTAAACATTTCAGAGCATAAAATGAACTTGTGTTAGCTTACTTATGATAACAATCATCTTGCTGGCAAGATTCCTGGTGTGACATACAGCATAAGAAGCAAAGAGAGAGAGAGAGAGAGAGAGTGTGTGTGTGTGTGTGTGTGTGTGTATGAGCACTTGTCTCTCTTGCTTATGAAGCCATCAGGTGGACTCCATCCTAATGACCCCATCTAAAATGAATCACTTTCCATGGCTCTGTCCCTCACTATAGTGGGCTTGAGCTGTCATCCTCTTGCTATATGACCATCATCTGGTGGGGGTGGGGGTGATTACAGTCCTGAGTGAATTCAGAAGGCAGAGAGAGAGAGCAGTGCATGTTCTAACCATTGTGTGTGCTATTTAAAGACGATCTTTTAATGTTTATTTTTAAAGGCTTACTTTGAAGATTTTAATTTGGCCAAGATGGGGAGTCTTAGTTTCGGGGCTGTGAAGTTTATGCACATGATAGAAGGCAGGATTTTCCAAGCAAAGTCTCCTGGTAGTTTCCAAGACAGTCCCAGCCCGGTTCTTTTCTTGGTCACTCCTGGAGAAGCCAGCACCCGATGGAGATCAGCTACTGAGACTGAAATTAGTGGAGACTGATGAGAGCCAGTGCTAAGTTCCCGGGCCCCCTGACCTCGTGATACCCCATGTACAGCTGCTTTGTCTCACCGTCTCACATGACAATTCCCATGCCCCAGACAGCATTTTTAAGTGTAATTACTGGGAGGTTATCTTGCTACCTACTTAAGGTAAGAGAAAGCATTCCTTATTCCGTAGCTAACTTGACTCTTGCGAATAAGTGGGTGCCTGAAAATGACTCAAAGTTAGCGCTCAGCCACACAGACACAACATCTTACTTGAAACAAACCAAGCAGGTTGTAAACGTGTAGGATTACGACAGAGACATCTGAAGGGTTCAACACCCGTGAGAGGAAGTTTCCCACAGTGGATGATAGCAACTAGTTCCAAAGTCATGAGGTTGCTGTAGCTTTTGGTTTTGTTTGTTTGTTTGTTTCCTCTGATACATTAATATTGTTCACCTGAATCCAAGGACCAGGAACGTGCTTTGGGCTATTAGGCTGGTTGTCCTGGGCTCCGCCTCAACAATCTGAAACCATGTGAAGGTTTCTCCATCTCTAGTCATGGGTGCACCCTGTCAGCTCCTGGGGAGATCTCTGTTTCATCTTTTTTTTTTTATTTTTTCTGTGCTGGGAACTGGCCCCGGCCTCGGAAATGCTAAGCTGAACACACCCAGTTTGCCACCAAGCCAGACCTCAAGCCCGTCTCAGGAAACTTCTCTGCACAGAAGGGCAAGCCTCCCTCCTACACTTAGCTTTTGGGGTACATCCCTCCTGGTGTTGGACTCCAGGCCTTGGACTGTTCATCAGGGTGGATTCCCCACTGCCATGGTGCCTACTGACCTTCATTAATGCTAAGAGCTTGTGCACCCTAAAGTGAAAACAAGATTATAGAACCAGAAAGGCCCCTGGGGTGATATTGTCCCAACAGCTGCAGACATAAGGCCTCTCTAAGCCTCCCTCAACCTCACTGCAGCTACCTACCACCAGTACCAGCATATAGAGACGGTATCATCAAGGCTGAGGTGATCAAGGCAGAAAATTAGAATAGAGACCTGGATGCTATGGACTGAGCCACACACACGTGTTCTGGACTCACTGACGTAACAAAGAGCTTTGTCCATGGGACTTAAGTCCAGGTCTGCCAGATGCCCCTGCAAGAAGGACAGTCCCTCAAGGATGCCTGCAGCTCCTCATTTTCCAGAAGAGGCAGACGTATTTGTGTTGACAGAGGTTTCTGTCCCACCAGGTCCCACATCCCTTTAGTCCCAAATAAACATACAGAGGCCCACATTAATTATAAACTGATTGGCCTATTAGCTCAGGCTTCTTATTAACTCTTATACCTTATATTAGCCCATAATTCTTGTATGTGTTAGCCACGTGGCTTGGTACCTTTTTCGGTGAGGCAGTCACATCTTGCTTCCTCTGTGTCTGGATTACAACTGCAGGCTGACTCTTTCCTCTTCCCAGAATTCTCCTGTTTTCAATGCCCTGCCTCTACTTCCTGCCTGGTTGCTTCACCTCTACTTCCTGCCTGGCTACTGACCAATCAGCATTTTATTAAACAAGTACAAGAAACAAATCTTTACAGGGTAAATCCATTGTCCCACAGTATAGTTGGAGTAGGGTGACTGAAGTCTCCTCTCCCCAAAGGCTCTTCCTAGCCTTAGGAAGGAGAAAGACCCTCACAGGCCTCAGTGACAGCTGACCTCTGAGTGTTCTCAGGTAAAGAGGCTGGCCCATCTGTTTCTCGGGGAACCAGGACTCTGAGGGTAAGCCTATGCTCCACCTCCTTCCTACCTGCTTGCTATTCATACCTCCTCTCTGGGTAACATGGCTCCATCTCCACCTGAACCTTCCATGGCTTGGCATGTGACCTTGTTGATTCTCACCTCTGTCTCGTTGGGTCTCCTAATCAAATAGGGCTTGGACCCCACTTCTCCTCTGTTTGGTGATGGAGGAAGGTCATTGGTTAATTATAATAAACCAACTGCTTGGCCTCATAGCTTAGAACATAGATGGGAGGAATAAACAGAATAGGATGCTGGGCGGAAGAGGAAGTGAGGTCAGACTCTGCTCTGCTCCCGGAGACTCGACAGCTCTGCTCTGGAGCAGAGACACCAGGATGGACATAGGCTAGAATCTTCCCGGTAAGCGCACCTTGGGGTGCTTACACACATCATTAGAAATGGGCTAGTCCAGGTGCGAGAATTGGCCTGTAAGGGCTAGAGTTCATGGGCCAAGCAGTTCTTAAATGAACACAGTTTGTGTGTTGTTATTTCGGGCATGAGCTAGCCAAGCGGCCGGGGTGTTGGGGACGCAGCCCCGCCACTCTTATTTCAACAGTTTGGGATGTTTGGGTGTGGTCATCTGCCTCCACTTGCCCTGAGACAGGACTGGGTGTTACTGAACTTCAGCATATTAAATCCCTTGAGACAGTACCCCTTCCACAGACAGTAGCCACTGGGATTTGCTGAGTAGGAGACACAAACAATCCTTAAAGTCAGAGAAAGGTAGTCATGGGCGCCAGAAGGAATGAGTAACCCCATCCCAAAGGAGCTCTTGAGGGGTCCCTGACACCAGGAAGTGGTCAGGCAAATGGTGGTGGCTTCTCAGAACCACTTGTAAAGAACGTGGCCATGACCAAGCAGGGCAAGACTAGGGAGGACATGGGTCTGTCCTGAACCTGGGGCCCAGTTACAAAGGTACCTCCCTGAATCCCCACGCGGTGGCTGCTCCTGTCAACAGACTAGCCAGTCACCCAAGTTCTTAAAGCAGATGTGTTCAGAGCTGGAAGTAGTCATTAAAATTTAAAATTTTAAGATAATTTCCACTTTAAAGGCTTGTCTAGAGCAGATATTAAAGAAAGACAATGATGATGTCATGTATCTTAGACACCTAGTATGAAGTGTGAAGAAATGAGATTCTGTTGAAGGAAATCAGTCCCGGTGGCAAGCGGCTTGGCTGAAGGTACATTCTGTTTTCCTTCGCTTCGTCCCATCTGCTGAAATTGCATGTTTGCCTTTGGGTATCTTCTGAGCTGGTAGCCACAGGCTCACAATGTAACCCCATCTGTTTCTCTTCCCACTGTTCTCACAACCCCATACCAAGGAAAGAAGATTTAGGTCCACCTCTGGGCTTTCTGTTGGCTACAGTTTACAGGGACATCATGATGTCAGATGGGGTCTTTTACAGTTCAAATAGCCAGAGAGCTGCCAAGAATTGAGACGTGAAACATCAGGCTTCTGAGAGGAGAGATGACAGTTAGCGTACTGCTGTGGCATCTCTTTCGCTTGCCTTCTCCTCTGTCACCTCTGTTTCTCTTCTTACAAACCTAACTTTTTTTTTTCTTTTTAAAAATATTTATTTTTAATCTTTGCTTATTTATCTGTGTCTTTGTATGTGTACATGTACAATAGAGGCTAGAAGAGAGTGTAGGATTCCCTGGAGCTGGAGGTATAGGTGGTTGTAAAGCCACTCAGCATCGGTGCTGGGAATGGAAGCAGGGTTCTCTGCAAGAGTAGCCAGTGCTTTTAGCCACTGAATCGTCTGTCCAGCTCCACAAGCCCATGTCTTCCAGGTTATTCCCATGTACTCTTTCTCTCTCCCAGTCTCCTCCCTTGTTTTTTTTCCTTCTCACTCTCTACCCATTCTGTACTATCATCATTATATAAAAATACCCTAATATTGTATTTGCCAACTGTCCATTGCTGTGACAAAAATACCTACAATGATTAACTTAAAAGGAAAGAAGGCTTCTTTCCCCCATGGTTTCAGAGGTTTCAGTCCACAGCACATTGGCCACATGGCCTTTTGTCTACATAAAGGCAGAGCGTCATAGTGCTGAGTACATTGGTGAGATGGGCTGCCCACTGTGGCAGCATAGATCAAAGGGAGATAGGAGACAGACAGTTGTCCAGTAAACCTTTTAGTGATGTGTCTGATGACCTTCCTTTCATCTACCAGGCCCATTCCTAAATGTTCTAACACCTTGCAATAGTGCCAGAGACTAATCCAAGCCTTTGACCTTCGGGGACTCTTATCCAAATCATAACTGCACCCTTCATCTTTGAATATCTACTCTGGAGCTGTTTGTTTATTTTGTCATTTATGTTTATTCTATTTTACACAGAATTTTGAATTTCATGTTGCCTTTTATTTAGTTTCAGCCATCACATCACAACTGTAAACCATACAGGGCAGGATGTGTTGGGATATCCATCTTCTCGGGTGTCATTTCCTTACAGTGAAAATGTTCAGAATCTTCTCTCTCACAGCTGCACTGTCAATCACCGCTGTCCACTGTGCTGAAGAATGCCAGAACCTCCCTGCCTCTAGCTGCCACTTTGTACACACTGACACAGCTCTGTCAGGAACCCTGACATGAGCTCCCCAACAGTGCACCTGTGAAGCACATCACATTCAGTACACTGTGACCAAATCTGTCAGCTCGCTGGCAGCTGTCAAATGGCACATAGGTTCCACCTGTGGATGACTCTATACTAGAGTCCTGGCTCTTTCTTCCACTCTCAGCATGGCTTCTCACCAACACTGCCAAACTGGAGAGGCTTGGTTGAGGGATAGCATGGTTCCTACCACCATCCTGTCAGGGACAATCCAGAGCAGACCTGATGAATGTTTCTCTCATCACCTTGAACTCAGACACAAGAATCTCTGACCTTTTTGGTTTTTCAAAAAGACAGAGACAGAATTCAAAACAGTGAAAACTAAGAGGTCTGTCCTGAAGACATTCTGTTTATGCACTCTGTTACTTTTTCACTTATGTGGGAGCAGAGGGCTAGTAGGCTCCAGTTTCCCAACAGAGCCCCATCCTCCGCTGCCAGGATGTCCTCAGCCTACTGCTCAGCACACCAGACTACCATGAGTCAGCTTTTTCAGTGAAGATTTTGTGTGTGTGTGTGTGTGTAGTATATAATCTGTGTACATGTATATACATATATAAATATATACATCATACATATATAAATACATACCTATATAAATACATACATATTTAATGTGATAGTGTACATTTAATGTAAATAGCATAGGGTTTCTTGCTTAGAAAAACTCAATAAAATGAATTTTATAGAGTTCTTAAGAAATGATATATTTCTAGTATAGAATGGATTGTGCATAATTAAACTATCCAATACCAGGACTTGTCTCGTGGCCTTCACCGCTTCTAGAAAAACAAAGTGGTCCCTAGGCAGCTTAGTCCATAGTTCTAGGACTTACCACATACCTATCCATGGGTGCTCCGGTCCTTCTTACAAAATGGTGTTGTAATTACACACTAAATTATTTGATGGCTTTTGATCGCTTGTGGTGCCTACAACAGAGTGGATGTGGTATGAGCAGTGGGGCTGTATTGTTTAGGGAACTGAAAGGGAGAAAAGCTACCTGCTTTACACGGAGGCCACTGTTTCCATTGCTTCCCATTTGTGATTGGGTGAATTCATGAACCCAGGTAGCACACACACACACAGGGTTGACTGTATGCTGCAGAAAAATGCCTCATCTAAAAACAGAGGGGAAAACCAGTGAAGAGGAGGGAAGGACCATGATGGGCAGGTAAGGTTTGCCAACTTGAGGTATAGGACACCACACTGGTTTGCACAACTCTTGGTACTCAGAAATCACCTCAGAGCACAACTACATGGTGGCTCCAGCACTGTGCGTGGTTCAGAAATTAGAATCCTGTGGTAGGCGATCATGCTAGCACGCAGCGGCCTTGGGGTGGCCAGGCCAGGCTGGAGTAGGTGAACATGGACTTTTAAGAGCATGTTACAGAAAACTGGACATCAGACTGAGTACTGGAGGAAATAAGCTTAGACTAAAAATAAATTATTGCCAATGTAAGAAATCATGGATTATTTCAATGAAAAACATAAAAGAAAATATAAGCAAGGAACATGGATGGCACTTAGCTCAGGGGAACAATGTTAACAGGCAGATACTCATGGCTGGTTATTTAACATAGCACTAAGATCCACTGCTGGGTAACGTATCACTGAGATCCATAACTGAGTAACACAGCACTGAGAACCATTACTGAATAACACAGAACTAAAACCCAGTATTGGGTAACACAGCACTGGGGTAAAAGTACTGGGGTGACACACACAGCACTCGGGGTAGCACAGCCCTGGGGTGACACACACAGCCCTGGGGTGACACACACAGCCCTGGGGTGACACACACAGCCCTGGGGTGACACACACAGCCCTGGGGTGACGCACACAGCACTGGGGTGACACACACAGCCCTGGGGTGACACACACAGCCCTGGGGTGACACACACAGCACTGGGGTGACACACACAGCCCTGGGGTGACACACACAGACTGGGGTGACGCACACAGCCCTGGGGTGACACACACAGCCCTGGGGTGACACACACAGACTGGGGTGACACAGCACAGGCCTATAAGTTCCCTGCTGGGAAGGTGGTGGGGAGTCCAGTTTCCCCTCACACAAGAAGTCAGTTCCCTTGTCTAGAATTAATAAAAGTAGAGATCAATACAAGAAGGTTTGTGGAAGTATGAAAATATCACAGAAAGATTTGTTTCAAGAACAAAAAGATGCTGTTCCTAAGATGAAGGGTATGATCAGAGGTACAGGTCATGACAATGTTTTATGTCTTCACAGAAATATTTTAGAATCTTAAATTTTATTAGATTTGGTTTCAGATCACCTTCCTGCAAGGTGATCTGAAATTAAAATTTATTTTTAAATATTCTTATGTTGGCCATCTTTCATGCTGCTGCCCTCCCGTTTGGCACATAACTACCTTATGTTTTCCTTTATTCCATCTCTGCCTTCTCTTTCCTTCTAACCCTGGGAGTCTCAATGCCTCTCCTCGGGGTGTAAAGGGAGGGGACATGGAGCAAGAGGAAACCCACCAACACTCTAAGGATTTGTAACCTCTCATTCTCTAGATAACCGAGACTCCACTGTGAGCCCTGAAGGCCTATGGATTTCAGATTTGGGTTTATAAGTGTTCTTAGTTTTACTGTTAAAACATCCCCATCATCATTCCCTTAGTTCTTTACCGTGATTCTGAATTCTTCCAAACTCCAAAGTCTACCCTCCATTCTATGGGACCCATGTTCCTAGAGACCTCTCTTCAGGAGCCAGCTGCCCTCTTCATGGGTTTGGTCTCCTTCCCCTCAGTTTAGAATGCATCTTAGGGGAATGTATTAGTCAGGGTTCTCTAGAGGAACAGAACTTACAGAATGAACATATATTATATAAAGAAATCTCCCCTAACACACACATATGGAATTCATTAGAGTGGCTTACAGGCTGTGGTCCAGCTACGCCAATAATGGCTGTCTACCAATGGAAGGCCCAGGAATCCAGTAGTTGCCCTGTCCACAAAGCTGAATGTCCGAGCTGGTCTCTGGTGTATGTAGGAAGACATGAACTCTAATGTGAACGAAGGAAGCAAGGGCGAGAGCAAGCAGGCAGAGAGCAAGCTTCCTTCTTCTGTGTCCTTTATACAGGCTCCCACCAGAAGGTGGGGCTCAGATTAAAGGTGGATCTTCCCACCCCCAAAAACCCAGAGTAGAAGCAGATCATCCCACTTCAAATGATTTAATTAAGAAAAAAAAAACCCACACAGGTGTGCCCAGGAGCTTGGGTTTTAGTTAATTCCTGTTGTAGTCAAGTTGACAATCAAGAATAAGAAGGAATTCATTAGGGAAAAGCATGTATGGGCCTTTAGACATCTCAGAGATTTTATTCTGTTCTTATATTTGATGGGCAGTTTCAAGAAGAGTAGACTTTTCCTTTAGAACTTTGAAATCTTTGCTATTGATCTGTAACAGTCAGAATTTACGATGCTGGTCTGATGCCAGAAATATTCTTTATATTTATTAGTAACTTTTCTTTTTCCTCTGGGAGATGTCACTGTCTTCTTTTTTTTTAATTACTGATGTCCTGAAATTATACCACAAATTTAATGTGTTAAGTATAAAGCAGTTTAAACATGCAAGTTCCTGGGTTAACGTGCTCAGCAGATGGAAGACTATGTCCGTAGAGGTGGTAGCCATGATGGTGGGAATGATGATCGTGATGATGATGATGATGATGATGATGATGATGATGATGAAGAAATGCCTCTGGTGGTAGCAGTGATAACAGTAACAATGGGAATGTTAGGAAAATGGTGGTGATAATGAGTCAATGGTGGTGTGAGTAATGGTTAAACTGGAGTTGGTGGTGGTGGTGATGACTCAGCTGATGGGTATGGTGATGAATATGGTAATGAAAATAATGTCTATGGTGGTGGTTATAATAGAGGTGACGGAAATAGTTGTGAGGGTGGTGGTAATACCGGTGGTGATTATTGTAATGAAGGTGATGGTTATGGTGGTGGTGATGGTGGTATATGTAGGTAATGGCTATGGGAATGGTAGGGATAAAGGTAATGGCTCCAATTAAAGTGATTATATTTGTGATGAAAGTAATGATTATGGATATGGAAGTGATGAAAGTAATGGCTGTAGCCATGGTAGTAATGATGATGGTGATAGAGATAATTGTCTATGGTGGTGGTAAGGTAATGGTAAAGGCAGTCACAGCTATGTTAGTGATTAGACAATGAGGGGAAGAATGTAATACCTGCCTATGTTGGGGATGGAGGTGATGCCTATGGTGGTGGTGGTGGTGATGATGGCAATGGAGGTAATGGCTATGGTGGTGATGACGATGATGATGATGGAGGAGGAGGAGGAGAAAAAACGGCAACTACTCTTTCCTCTTAAACTTCTATATAGAAGTGATCCACATCATTTTTCCTGTGATAATGGAAAAAAAATATGTTATGGACAGTATGAGACCTTAAACAGTATAGACAAAGTGCAATCTCCCTAAAGGACAAGCTAGGAAGTGCCCCAGCCAGGTCCCTATTGGTGATTCCACCTGACTATGAATGTGACCATGAAAACTCATAGCTTGGCCTTGCTGACAGCCTCTTTTTCCCATCTTTTCTTCAAGATGAAGCCACCTACTCGTGTGTGTGTGTGTGTGTGTGTGTGTGTGTGTGTGTGTGTGTACTAGAAACAAGGCACACATGATTTCTTGTGCTCCTGTCTGGCCTTAAACTTACTCTATAGCTGAAAATGGCCTTAGACTTCTGATCTTCCTCTCTAGCTCCCTCAGTGCTGCTGCTGAACTGCCCCTTTCCTAGCCAGCAGGTGGAGATGATGGGAAAGGACCTTGTTGCTTCCCTGTGAAGAGGACAAAGTGTTAAACACACTTGTTCCCTCTTAGCCACAAATGTTGTCTAAGACCCCAGGACACTTATTAACCCAAATCCTTCTCCTTCCCTGAGCTCTAGCTCCCTGATAGGACTTTAAAAGATGGCTCTGGTGGTGACTTAGAAACTGGTTTGACAGAAGACAGTGGATACTGCAGTCCAGAAATGAAGGCTAAAGACATCCTGCCATGAAATGATGAAGATCTGAAGTACACATTAGAAGAATAAGACAAGGATGAAGATCTAAAGTCCACACTAGAAGAATCAGACTAGGAGCTAGCCCAAGGCCATGAGAAGGTTAACATAACTAAGTCCTTCTCATGGCATGTGAAAATAGCACTGTTGTGGGGGTCAGGGAAGAATGAATACAATTGGATGATTACAAACACAAAATGAAACATGATTGTACTGAATCCTGATGGTGTAGCATGCACTCCCCACTTTGAGTTCCTTCTTTTACTAAGGAACCAACAGGGGGAAAATTACTTTAGGAATGAGGGAGAAGAATGTGTTTAAAGGAAGCTAAAGGAGCTCATGGTCTCAGGCCACAGAGCTCAGCAGTTTGAAATCCTTGGCTAATATATCTGGTTCCAACTTTTCTGTCATTTATAGCCAACAGAGACTCCAGCTTACAGAGACAGAAATTCTTGACAACAGAAAACAGATGCCTCCAGTGGTAGAGACTAAATAGTTCCTGTAATGGAACTCATGGAGGAATTTATTGCAAAGCTCCTTGTAGTAGACAATAAATTCCACTATAGTTTTACATGAGTTATTAGACTTCGTAGTGCAGAACTCCACATGTGCAGAAGATATGCAGTGAACGCCGCTCAATGGGGTCTCCACACAGCCTCACATGTTGGCTGAACCCCAGAGAGCCCCAGGACAAGGGAGATTTCTGTCATTAGTCAGACGCTCTCAGAGTCAGCTTTACTGAGTCCAGCACACACGAAAACTCTGAGTCTGCTCAAAACACGTTATTTATCATGTGAAGGTTGCGTTTTTCCTGCATGAGATAGAGAATCATTGAACCATTTTAATTGGAGAAAAGATAGGATTGGACTTGTGTTCTGGAAGGATCTTTGGTTGTATTGTAGATTATTAATTGGTGTGGAATGGGGAAATGAAAGGGAAAGAAACCAGTTAAGCAGCTTTTACAAAATGAGGGAAGAGATTGCAAGAATGGTCTGGACAAAGGCTAGGTTTGCAATACGGTGAAGTAGAGGGATTTGATTGGAGTGCTGGAAATGAAGTCAACAGAGCAGAAACAAGTGACTAATCGGGTGGTGGATAACGAATTTCTAGTTTGGGGTCCCAGGGTGACAAGTGTGGCCTACAGACATGAATATGACATTCAACAATGAGGTACTCATGGACTCCCACAGTGGCAATCTTAGAGACTTGAGGCTGAACAGAGAGGCTTGGAATGAACTCTGAGGTTCATTCACAGTTGGATGAATTTGTCCCGGGCTCTTAAACAAAGACCAAACAGGTGGAGAGAGAAACTAGATGAGGATCAGTGGCAAGCAACAGAGAAGTCACCAGATCAGCAGCCATGACCAAGGGAAGATTTGTGTCCCAACATCAAGAAAGAATCTTGATGTGGGAGTCCCCGCCGTATGCTGTGAATGTTTTATTACCATAGGTAAATAAAGAAGCTGCTTTGGCCTGTGGCAGGGCAGAATATAGCATTGAATACAGGGAGAAAGAAGGCTGAGTCAGGTTGATGCCATGTAGCTGCCCAAGAAGCAAGTGGTAAGAAACCATGGGCCTCATGATAAAATAGGAAATCATAGAAATAGGTTCATTTAAGATATAAGAGCTAGCTAGAAATATGCCTGAGCCATCAGCCAAACAGTGTTGTAATTAACATAGTTTTTATGTGATTATTTAGGTCTGGGCCGTCTCCATTTACAGAGTCTAAGTGTTAGGAGGGAGACAACCCAGATAGCACAGCTGAGGGCTGGGAAGTGGGTACTGTGTCTTCCCCAGGGAAAAAAGTCAGTGGATTTTCAGATATAAGTGTGGGAGAAGGTACCCTGTGCCTCAGTTCACCAGCTTGCTAGCCTTTTCCATGGCTATCTCCCCCCAGACACAGACTCCAAGACTTGGCGCCTACAATATGGCTCCTCTCACTTGTTCACAGCCATCTGAGACTGAATCTTAGCATTTTCCACAGATCAATTCTACCATATGGGGAAAAAAGTCAAGCTGAGAAATAGAAATTGATTTAATAGTTTAAAACAGATGAAATAGATTAAAAAAATACTCCATAAATGCATTTTACATGATTTCACTTGAAAAATGTGAGATTTTTTAAGTCTTCAGAATTTTAGAGGAAGATGGGAGTCCTACTCTAAGACTCAAAGACAGAATCTTGCTTTTTCTCCTGACAAGCTTTCTATAATGAGAAACACTAAAAATATCTGAAGGAAAGCAACTAGGGCAGAGTACTCCCGCCAGCCCACGCCCTGCTGCTTAAGAAACACAATAAATAAGAACCAGCATTGTGGATTTTCCAGAAGTCATAAATTGTTTTGATATTTTTAGTAATGCAATAACCACATGTTTAATATGAGTAAAATATGTCTGAAAATTCCGTGTTGTTCTTGGAGGAGGTTGAATTTTCTACTTGTACTTAATATAAACCAGTGTACTTTTTAGTAGACGATCCAAAAAGGTCACACTTAATGGTCCAAAATTGCATAGCAAAGATATAAGTAAATAATCTTATCACTCCTCTTAAAAATGTTTCACATTTAATAGCTCTGTGGAAACGAAATTGGATTCCAAAAAAGCCAGTTAATCTTCAGGCATGGGGGTGGCGTTCGTGAAAAGCAAAGCTAGTGTTTCCCATCTGGCTGGCAGGCCGGTACACTGCTCAGGAAACACGCCAGGGGTCTGAGGGCCTGGCCATCCTGAGCCCCTGGGTATCATGATCCTGGAATGTTCACACGTTTTCCAAGCCAGTCTCTCAAAACAATGTAGGAAATAATGGATGCCGTATGAGTTCATGGGGAGCACGTAACAAGAGGCCAGTTCTGAGGCACAACACAAGGCAGGGTAACATTTTCTTAGACGAGAACAGGATTTGTGATGACATCACACAGTCCCTTAGAAAATGGTGGTCTCTAATCTTTCAGCATTTACCCTGATATCTGACTCTGGGTTTTGTTATTAAGACCAATTAGATTAGTGCTACATATTTGTCACTGAGTTTAAGTACAGTAAATAGTGCCATTGATTCATAACAGTGAGGAAACACAATTAAACTCTTGCTTTTTATTGTAAATTAACAAATAGAAAGATTATAAAAGAATTGGAGAACACTGCCATGTTTGTAGAATATCTGAGCAATGAAAAATTTCTAATAAAAAAGAGTAATTTCAACTTTAAAAAAAAAAAGAAAAAGAAAATGGTGGTCCAAGGCTTAGGCATGCCAAGCGGGATGCTCTAATGCAAAATTTCAGTAATCAGAAGACTCGGGTATGTGGACCTTTCAGCGATGCGCGACAATTCACACAAAGGAAAGGCACATTGACAAAACGTTTTCTGTGTCCTGTTGCCTTGCTGCCCATTTAACTGATGAAACCACTCTGTGAGGCGGGGGTGACCGGGAAATACTGCGCAGAGATTCCAAGTGGACTCTTCACGCAGACTAGAACTTCAGTTACCTACAACAACAAAGCACATAGTTGATATCTATATCTATAATTAATAAGCAGCCTTATAGATAGTCTTTACAAGTATATAACTATCAACTGTTATATAAATTGTTTATAGTAAATATCAATAAGCAATTACAAAGCCAGTGATACAGAAGCACAAGACGTCTTAGTGATCGTCTGGTCTGACAACTCCTTGTCATCCTCACCCCTCTTCCTTCTTGTCTTCCTTCTCCCTCATGCTCCTCCTTCTCTTCCTCATCCATCTGTTCTGCCTCCTTTTCCTCCTTTCTCCATCCAGCCCCCAAACACTGATGGATGCCAGCTATTTCTGCATGGACCATAACTGAATGGCCCGATGTCCAGTGAGAGTTGACGAGCATTTGGAAGATACAGTGCTGTAACTATTTGAAAAGCAGTTTAGCACCATCTTCCCTGGAGACCTTGTAACAAATGTCTGGTGTGATATGGGCACGGTCGGGAGACTAGGAACATAGTCTCTGGGACCAGAGCCACATTTGGTTGAAGGCTCAGCATGAGAAGGAACTCAAGGTCCAGCAGCGGTAGCTGGGTAAACAGAGGGATGTGTGTGAAAAGGCAAAGCCGCTGGGTGAGAGTCGAGGCACAGCATGCAAAGACTCAAAGGACTCATCTGCCAGCGGTTCCCTCCAAAATAAGCTGAACAGAACTGTTGGGACTCCTGTGTAGGCTGCGAACTAGGAAGAGCAAGAGGACAGAGACAGCGTTAGTTCGGTGCTGGTGCTGGGCAGAGCTGGAAGGCAGCAGGCACACAACAAACCCGGCATCACTGGGTTTGTGGGAGCCACATAATTAATTATCTGCTAAACTACACCTCTTATGGTAATGTGCTGGGTGTCATATTTCACATTAAAATGGTTGTCAAAACATTAGCACCATGCCTCTAAAGCACACACACAACTGTAAGCATGAACCCCTACAAGCATCTGACTGTATTCAGTAATTATGGGTGCCTAGACAAACATTTTCTTTTTCCTTTCTCATCTTCGGGTTTCAAGAGTTTTCAAAATTCACCCAATAAACAACTACCATTTTAGCAAAGTAACAGTTATCCTAAAAATGAAGGAGCAAAGCTCCACCCTGGCCTTGCTTGAGGTCGCTGCTCCCAGACTACAGATACTGAAGTAGGAGAAGAGAGTTAGGGACAGGCCGGCATTCCAGCAGAGGATTTATGAGTCTGCCTGGACTAATAAAACTACCTAGTGACTTGCTCCTGGCCCAAGCCTAGCCTTTGTGTCCTGGGTTGACTGAGGAATGTTCTCTCTGTTTTGACAGTCACAATAGTCCACTAGGCAAGGGGCACCCTGAGGGCTGCAGAACAGAGCCCCTTTTGTGCGTCTCCTGCCTAGTGCCAGGGGGCCCTTCTTGTCCCTTCTCTTTGCAGAATGCTTAGAATCTTTTTAAGAAGGTGACTGGATTCAATCACAGCTTTGTAGTATCCCTACATCTTGCTTCGGCCTTCTCCCAGCTGCAAAAGCTTCAGACTCCCACAAGCAAGAGCTTCCTCCCAGCCTTAAATCCATGAGCCTCCACAGTTTTGAGGAAAGACTGGAACACCAAGGTTAGGTCACCCAATCAGAGGAGAAAAGAAGATGCCAGGACCATAAATCCCACATGCCTCCACTCCCCATTGACCTACAAGAGCAAAAGACAAAGGCTAAGGCCACTACCGTGATCCTTGACAGACTCTGGAATCGCCAGAGGCACACCTTCAGAGACACCCGTGGGCCACTGGGCATGCCTGTGGGGTGTGTCCTTGGTTACGTTCATTTAAGTGGGAAGACCACACACACACACACACACACACACACACACACACACACACACACTGCTGGGGGGGGCACCATACCCTAGGCTGGGCCCTGGACCTCCTAAAAAGAAAAAAGTGAGCTGAGCAGAAGCCTTCCCTCTTCTCTGCTTTCTGAGTGTGGATGCAATGTGACTAGTCAGCCTCCTCCTCTTGCCATTTTGCCTTCCCTACCGGATGCTTTGCCTTTCCCACTATATAAACCTTACCACAGTTTAGAGTTAAACCAAAATTAGCTCTTTCTCCTTTAGGTTGCTTCTGTCAGGGTTTTTTTTTTTTTTTTAATCACAGCAATGAGAGAAACTGAGTCACGAAGCTTCATAAAATTATCAGTAGATAAGCAGAGCAGCGAATAACTCATCTCATGACGGACAGAAAGCAGGAAGTGTGAAAAAGGGCAGAAGACAAAACACATCTTTCCACATCTGTCCCTGGGGACCTCCTTCCTCTCACTAGGCTCTGTCTCCAGCTTTCACCATGGATCCCTTGCATTTTGTTGCTGTGATTAAAACATCAGACAAAGAGCAACTTAGAGAAGAGATCGTAGAGCACGGTTCAGAGGGTGAGACGATAATGGTGAGGAGGCCATGGTAGCAGATGCAAGAAGCAAAGAGAGTAAACTGGAAGTGGGGTGAGGCTCTAAACTCTCAGAGTTTACCCTGTTATGTACTTTCTCCAGGAAGGTTCTATGTCCTAAAAGTTACAGAATCCCCACCCACCCACCTAACAGCACCTCCAACCTGGACCACGTATCTAAATACATGAGCGTATGGGGGACATTTTTCACTCAAACAACTGAATACCACATTCCAATGATGTCATCCATCAAGAGATCCCTCCATCTCATAAAACAAGCTATATGTTATACATCTCCAAATGCCTCCATAGTTTTAACAGCCTCAGAATTGCTCAAGACAATCTCTTAGTTTGAGGCTTTATAAACTATAAAAGAAAAGAGAACACTCCAAGATAGGCAGATACAAAGCAAGTATTTCCACTGCATAAGAGGAAAAGATAGGGCATTAAAAGATGGCCAGACCAAGGCAAAACCAAAACCCGAAGGACAAGAATGTAGTTCTATAGCTCCATAGCCTCATCCGAGGCACATAGTGGCGTGACTTAAGATCCAGAGGACTTGAGCAGTGCTGGCCTTGTCAGTTACAGCATATGAGGCCCCTCTCTTGCTTAGCTCTGCTTGCCCGCTTCAGCTTTCTTCAGCACACATCCCAGACTCCTACCATCTCCGACTTCCTTGACTCTGCTGCCACTTATGTGTCAGCCTTGTAGCTTTGTGCAGAATCAGCTCAGGGAATACCTCCAAGGACATGGATCCTGGCATGTATCTCTAGGCCTCCCAAGCTTTCCTTTGAGATCTGCTGGAAGCCTCCATGACCTTTGTACCCTACAAGCCTCTTCCCTTCTGCTTGCCTGCAAAACCAGCATCAAGTGGGTGACACCAATGTCTTCTGTCAGCTCAATCAGTGGCTATACCCAGTAAGCAACACCAAAGTCTTCTTTCAGCTTGAGCCCTATCGAGGTCATTTTTGCACCACTACTACAGTGTCTTCTAAATGTCTGACAGTTGGGTGATGATGGGAAATGTTTTCCTAAAAATGGCCTGTGCCAAAGGGTGCCACAGCCATCTCTTCTACAAGCAAAGCTTTTATTCTTTATAGTTAATTTACCTTTCTTTCTCACCCCCAATTCGCCTTTCTTGTCCCCTTTCCTTTCCCTAAATAGTCCTACTTCACTTCCATGTCTTTCTTAGTTACCTTTCTGTTGTCCTGACAAAACACCATGACTAAGGCAACTTACAAGAGAAAATGTTTAATTTTGGACTCACAATTGCAGAGGGTTAGAGTCTATGACCATTGTCTTAGCAAGGGTTTCTGCTGCTCTGAAGAGATACTAGGACCAAGGCAACTTTTATAAAGGAAAGCATTTAATTGAGGATCGCTTACAGCTCAGAGTTTTAATTCATTATCTTCATGGCAGGTGGCATTCAGCAAGACACAGTACTGGGGAAGGGGCTGAAAGTTCTACTCCTTGATCCTGAGGCAGCAGAAAGTGAACTGTGTGTCACACTGGGTATAGCTTGAGCATAGAACACCTCAAAACCCACCCTCCACAGTGACATACTTCCTCCAACAAGGTCACACCTACTTTAACAGGCCACACCTCCTAATAGTGCCCCTCCCTATGAGGGCTATTTTCTTTCAAACAACCACATTCCGCTCCCTGGGCCCCACAGGCTTGTAGCCATATCATAACCCCAAAAATTCATTGAGTCCAACTTCAAAAGCCCCCATAGCCTATAAGAGTCTCAAACTTATTTAGAAGTCTAAAGTTCAAAGTCTCTTCTGAGATTCTTGAAATCACTTAACTGTAATCCCCTGTAATATCAAAATCAAAAAGAATGTCACATACTTCCAACATATAATGGCACAGGATATACATTACCATTCCAAAATGAAGAAAAGGAAGAATAATGAGTAAATTCTGGACCAAACACGATTGAAAACCAGCTGGGCAAACTCTGCACTGTGTAGCTCCATGTCTGATGTAAAGTGTTCTTCAGATCTCTAACTCTTTTCATCTTTGTTGACTGTAACACACCTCTCACTCTTGTGCTGCTTCCACTCCCTGTTAGCAGCTTTCCTCCGTAGGTATCCCATGACACTCACATCTCCAACATCTGGAGTCTCCAAGGCAACCCAGGCTTTACCTTTACAGCATCATACAATGGCCTCTCTAGGCCTCTGTTGAGGCATGTGTATACCCTTGGCACATGCCTGGCTTCAGTGGCTCTCCTTAGTCACAGAGGAAGATTCCATAAACCCTTGTTTCTACCCTTGCCTCTAAATCCAGAACTATATGATCAAAACAGGTCTGTTCTGCTGCTTGTTGGGGCTGGAGCATGGCCCCTTATTCAATTACATCCTCACTAGCTTTCTGTCTTCAATGGTTTCCTTTACTGCCTAAACTTGGATGTCCTGAATCTCAATCTGTAGACTAGGTTGGCCTCAAACTCAGAGATCTGCCAGCCTCTGTCCCCTGAGTGCTAGGATTAAAGCCACGCACCACCACACCTGGCTCTAAGCTTGTCTTAAATTCCTTTTCACAAGTTGGAAGCTTAGCTGGCTAGGGTCTTGCCCCAAGGTCACCACCTTCTTTATTTTATTCCTTAATCTATTTATCTCCTAGAACACAGGATTTTGCTCCCTTCCACTTCCTGGTGTCCCTTTTCTTCTCAAGTTATACATTTTGTATTTTTACTTGTTCAGTTCGTTCCTTTTCATTAAAATTTTCATGTGAGTTAACACTAATAACCACATGACAGTGTCTATACTAGTCTATTTTCTTCTGCTAATGAAAATAATCCATATATCTTCACTTTCATTTCAAGCAGATACTTTCAGACAAAGCAAAAAGCAGCCACTTTCTTCACCAAATATTACAAGAACGATCTCTAGGCAACATACTAAAATTCTTCTCCTCTGAAGCCTATAGTTAGACGCCTACAGTTAGAAGCACCCTAAGCAACACTGTCTTCCATGCCTTTCTAGTATGGTCCATTAGTGCTTAAAGCATTCCACTGCTTTCACAATCCAAAGTACTACAGAAAAAATTCCTCCTATCACAGCAATCAATACCCAAGTCCCTGGTACCAATTTCTGTCTCAGTTAGGATTTCTATTTCTGTCAAGAGACACCATGACCAAGGCAACTTTTAAAAAGGAAAACATTTAACTGGGGTGGCTTACAGTTCAGAGGTTTAGTCTATTATCATCATGGGAGGACATAGCAGCATACAGGCAGACACCGTGCTAGAGAAGGAGCTGAGAATGCTGTATCTTGATCCTCAGGCAACAGAAAATAAACTGTGTGTCACACTGGGCATAGCTTGAGCATAGAACACCTCAAAACCCACCCCGCACAGTGACACATTTCCTCCTACAAGGCCACATCTACTCCAACAAGGCCACACTTTCTAATAGTGTCACTCCCTATTGGGGTCATTTTTTTTTCAAGCCACCATAACCATCATGAGTGGGAGCATAGAAGCAGGCAGACAGGTGTCTTACTGAAGCATTAGCTGGCATACTTACCATAAATAGGGGGCAGAGAGAGAGCTAACTGGGAACAGAATGGGCTTTGGAAACATCCAGGTTTGCTAAACCTCCTAATTCTTCCCAAACATTCCTGTCCACCAACTGGGGAGCAAGCATAATATAAGAGCTTATGGAAGCCATTTCATTCAGACCTTCACAATATCTTTTTTAAAATCTAGATTCCATATGTGAGAAAAAAAATAGATGTTATCTGCCTCTCTCATTCTGGATTTTTTCACTTAACATGATGAACTCAGATTTCAGTTCCATCTATTTCCTGCAAAGAAAAAAAAATGTATTCTCCCTTAGGGATAATGAAAATCAATTGTGTATTATGATATGGATGTGAGTATGAATGTATGTATGTATATCACATTTTTATCCCTTTAACTATTGATGGGTACCTAGAGTGGTTGGTAATTTATTTATAATAGAAGTGAGAATGCTAGGGTTTATTACACAGGGTTTTATGTTGGGAGGGGGGATACCCAGAAGTGGCACAGCTGGATTATATGATAGCTCCATTGCTAATTTTGTGGGCAGCCTCTCTACTAATCTCCAGTGCCTGAACTAATTTACATTCATACCAATAGTACATAAGGGTTTCTGTTCTTTAGCATTTGCTGTTTGCTTTCTTGATGGTAGCCATCTTGCCTCTGGCGAGATGTAATTTCACTTTGGTTTCATTTTGCATTTCTTTGATGTTTAAGGGGTTAAACATTTTTTTTATGGATGTACTTCTTTCAAGAGCTTTTTATCCCACTCTTTTACCTGTTTATTAGTGGATTATTTGCTCTTTCGTGGGTTGTGAGGGTTTTTTTTTATTTTTTATATATTCTGGATATTAATTTCCTGTCAGATAAATAACTTCCAAAGATCCTCCCCATTTATAAATTATCTCTTCACTAAATTAGTTAAGTTTTGGTTTTGCTGTGCAGTGTTTTCTAACCAGCTGTAATCATATTTGTTCATTCTTATTATTCCCTGGGTTATTTGCATACCGGAACCTGTGGTGAACCATGCTGATTCCTGTAAAGTCTTCAAAGTACATTTCTCACTGTCCAGGTGCAAATCATTTGATTTAAGTTTCAGGGTACAAATGTCTTTAACAGCCCCAGTGCCTTTTCTGGACAAGCTGTGAGCTTTTTAAATCCTTCTGTTCCACTTTGCTTCCAGTTTTTCTTCTGAACCTGAATGAAAAGCTAATAACCATGCCACAGCCTGTCACTGAAGAGCTTTCAAATGAATCCACCAGATTTACTAATTCCCGCCAGTTTTCGCTTTGTTTTTTTTTTTTTCTGTTGTTGTTTTCAGTCTCACTCGGTAGCCTAGGAACTAAGTAACCCTGGCTGGCTTCAGACTTTCAGCCATCCTTCTGCTTCAGCCTCCTTCGTGCTGCTAAGATTGCAGGCGTGAACCACTGTGCCTGGCTGCCACGGATTCCCTCAATAGTGACTTCTTTCTTGCCATTTACTGAGCACTGACGGTTAGTGAGAGTGTCTCCCAGTCAAAACAGGGTCTTTCAGAGAGAAAGAGTCATTTCTTCATGCACACGAGGCACACCTCTGAGGAACATGAAGAATCTGGAAGCACTGACACAACGAAGAGAAGAAAATTGTTAGGAGCCAACACAAAGAAAAGGGGGTCTGTAGGTAGTTGTCACAAAGATGCTCAGGGGTGGACCAGAAACTGTAGATAGAGAGGATATCAGAAAATAGTGCATGAACTAAATGAGAACACCTGGAAGAGACGGAACTGAGGTTTTCACACAAGGGGTCAGTGTTCTGTTGCTTTTAAATTAGCACATAAAATCTTGGGTTCCATTATCAAATAAGCATGTTGTGTCATACTTTTGATCATATTCAGCATCCTGGTACCCTTTCTTGCCTCCTTTTCCTGATGCCCTTCCCCCTTTCAACCCACTTCTACATATGTAACACTGGTTGTTTTCCTGTGCCTGATGTCAGACATAATGACCTTCAATTCTAGACATACATTTTTAAAAGCAAACCGCTGTCTTCTTGAGCCTCCAAACATGTTAGGGAGCCGAGTCAAAGCAGGAACTCAGCTTATTACTGTGAGCGTTAACTTATATAGCTTAAGTGACATGTTGTGGGGGTACCTCCATCCAATGAGATGTTCATGGCCAACAGTATAAAAATACAAAAAAGGAGACAAAATAAAGAAGTTGGGTGGTTTTCAATATGATCAGTCTTTTTTTTTTAACAACTTAAAATAGACCCTTAAACTGAAAGGCAGGGGCTGGAAAGATGATTCAGCAGTTAAGAACTGCTCCTTCTTCCTTGAGTTTCAATAAGCTATTCTACAGAAAGTAGACACCAGCATGCAGAATGTCTGGACCCTTTATCTCACTTCAGACCCAAAATATGGATCAAAGTCTTAAATATAATACTTAAACTTGAAAACTATGAAGAGAAAAAGTAGGGTAGAATCGTTTTCACATTGATCTTGATGATGCATTCTTTTGGATCCAGCACCACAAAGCAGAAATCACAAAAAGCAAATGTCTCTAAACATGACCAGAGTGGAAAGCTGACCTATACAATGGAGGAGAGTATCTTTGAACTATGTATTTAATAAGAGGTTAATATTCAAAACATATAAGGAACCCAAATATATCAAAAGCAAAATTCAACAACCCAGGTTATCAACATGGTTCAAAAGAGAAAGGTGCTTGTCACCATCCTGAGGCTCTAGGTTCCATACCAGGACCAGCTCTCACAGGACATCCTCCAGCCTCTACACAGGTGCTGTGGAAAGTATGAACCCCACCCCACTCACACACATACAAATAAAGTTTTAAAAAGTCAAAGTCCCACAAATAAGTGTAGGAGGAAAGCTGCCTGTTGGTTCCAGCCACTTAGACTTAAAATAATCACACAGAAACTGTATTATTTAAATCACTTCTTGGCCCATTAGCTCTAACTTCTTATTGGCTAACTCTTACATATTAATTTAACCCATTTCTATTAATCTGTGTATCGTCATGTGGCTGTGGGTTACTGGCTAAACTTCTGTCGGGCTCCAGCAGGGCTACGTGGCTTCTCTCTGACTCCACCTTTTGTTCCCCAGCATTTAGTTTAGTTTTCCCTGCCCACCTCTATTCTTTTGCCCTAACATAGGCCAAGACAGTTCCTTTATTCACCAATGATATTCATAGCATACAAAGGGGAATCCCACATCAAATAAGCTCAATTTTAAAATAGGCTAAGGATTCAAAAGACTTCAAAGGCACACACTCAAATAGCAACAAGTATACAGAAAGTGTCCGTGAGCACTAGCAGAGGAAACCCCATCAAAACTCTGTGGAGATATACCATCTCCAGACAGCACCCCACTGGGCATTAGGACCATAAGGGCTACCATCAAAAACACAAAAGTTAGGAAGCTCTGGCTAACAACATGAGAACAGACTGAAATGATTGGATTTCAAAGGGATATTTCTCTTGTACCATGCAATCTGATCTCACTATTTAGTAAACTGTAATATGCTGACATTTGCATCCAACATATCTGAGTGAACAAGATTTTATTATCATCTTTAAACTATTAAAATATTTTCACTGAAGTTTTTTGAAAGGTTATCCAACTGTGTGAAAGACTCAAGTGCACATACCATCCAGATCCTTCTTTCCCTAAAAAGACAAATTTTGTTATTGTTTGCTTGTTTGTTTGGGTTTTTTATTTCATTTCTTTGTGTAGTTGGTTCATTGGTTGGTTGCTTGCTTGCCTGGTTTTTCCAATGTTTGGGATGGAACTCAGGGCCTCACATACATGAAAAGACATTCTGAATGAAGTTTTCAAGGAACCAGGAAAGAGAACTTCACACTCTTCCCTGTATTTAAACTTGCCCCAGTAAGCTTAGGTTTTTGTAATACATTGCACACTCAGACAGTGAGATCTTTATTTCATACCCAAACACACACACACACACACACACACACCTAAAAGTCCAAGATCAAGGTGACATTAATATTTGATCCCTGCCAAAAGATATCTGTTAAGTTCATGTACAATGACAAGAAAAAGAGATTAAAAAAAAAAAAAAAAAAACAGGGAAGTGGGGAGAATAAGAAACCGGAGAAGGCACCATGGACCACCTTCAAGTACTATTGCTTTGGATTCTGAGACTTGCAGTAACACAAATATTTAGCCCACAACACCCTAAGCACAACTGTCTAGCCATCCATTTGCCAGGGTTCTACCATTACCTGCATCCTTCAATTTGTTCCTGCTCCTATCTGCTTGCGTAGGGAACAGTATGCCCTATCTGGACCTAGTGTTCTGCAATCTAAGACTTGGTGGTTTGTTTGGTCTTAGATTAGCCCTGTGTAGACAAAGGGAATCCAGTGTACCCTGCATCTCCCAGGACCCTGGAGAGCTAGCTACACAGACATTAAAAGCCATCACTGTGGCTCTGTGTTGCCCAAAGCCTCCTTGATGCTTCTGTTCATTCCTTGGTAGAATGGCTGAGGAGTCTGCTTCATGCCCTGGTCCCACCCATACTTTCTTCAGACATCAAATGTCCCTAGGAGCAATGTACTGATCACTGCTTGAGCTACAGCATAACCCGCAAGTTCTCAAGGGACAGTACTGATTCACTAGGACCCTCTAACCCCACCATCCTTTTCCTCTCTTTTCTCTTCCTACCCAGTTCAGACCAGGTTTGCCTATGCAGGGGTCTCTGGGTTTTTCAGTGGGCTCTACACAAGCTTATCCTTGACTCTACTTCCAAAGACTGGCCTCCCTATGCAGACCTCTCAGGGCATTGGTGAGACTGAAAATTGTGTCTGTCTGTCTGACTGTTGGCTGTGAGGTTTCTGTCCTACCTGGTCCTTCAGTCATTCAGTCCCATAGAACACACAGAGGTCTACATTAACTATAAACTGATTAGCCTATTAGCTCAGGGTTCTTATTAACTCTCATAACTTATATTATCCCATAATTCTTGTCTGTGTTAGACATGTGGCTTGGTACCATTTGCAGCAAGGCAGTCACATCTTGCTTTGTGTCTGGGTGTCAACTGCAGACTGACTTTTCCTCTTCCCAGAATTCTCCTGGGAAGTCCCGCCTCTACTTCTTGCCTGGTCACCCCACCTATATTTCCTTTCTGGCCACTGACCAATTAGTATTTTATTAAAATAATACAAGTGACAGGGTACAGACCATTGTTCCACAGCACTTCCCTACTTTTTTTTTTTCAAAACAAGAACTCCGAATCAAATCTCCTTTGTTTAGTTTTTCTCCTGACCACTATCCATAACAACTCATAACCAAAATTCTAAACAAAGGCAAACATCCATAATTCACTTTGGGGGAATGTAGGTGTACAAGCTACTTCCTAATGATTGGGGGTGCTGATAATCTTATGGGGACCTAAAGAAAATTTAGAATTATAGTCAAGTTTAGGCTGGAATATTCTGTGAGGCTTCATCATCTCAGGCAGCAGTCTTGAATCTGTTCTAGATGTAGAACTCAGACATCTGGGCCATCCATTCCTATCGGATATTTCTCAGGGAGTCTTCCTTGAGCAAACCTTATTCTTCTTAATTCATAATGAATCCACAACCTCTCATTTCCTGTGGAAACAAAAGCAAAACCTCTTCTCCAAAGTAACATATCTTTCAACTTCAATTTTGAAGTCAAGGCATTTACAAAATATTTATGTTTGATTAATCCAACAACATTTATATTCAAATGTCTTTTAGCAGCTGCTGCTTCTTCCTCAATTGTCAAGCAATTCAAAGACAATATAATAACATACAATATCCAGACTCTGTGTATTTTCCATATTTATGTGGCTTTATTTTTAAACTCTATTTCTTTTATTTCTATTTTATTTTTAATTTTTTGCTTTCCTGCTTTTTTGCTTTTACATCATTAGTGCTATGCTTCATCCTATAAATGGAAATAACCAGAGTCCTGCACTATTGAATCTAAGACCAGCTAGTCATTTACCATATTCCCATGGAATTCTGGGAATGTTCAAGTCCAGAAAAGCACTTGATCCACTAGAAATTTAGAATATATGTGTCTTAGTTAGGGTTTCTACTGCTGTGAAGAGACACAATGACCACAGCAACTCTTACAAAGAAAAACATTCCATTGAGGTAACAGTTTATAGTTTTCAAGGTTCAGTCCATTATCATCATGGTGGGACATAATGGTGTGCAGGCAGACATGGGCTGGAGAGGTAGCTGATAGTTCTACATCTTGTAGGTAACAGGAAGTAGACTTGGTGTTACACTGAAGGGAAGCTTGAGCAAAAGAGAGCTCAAAGCCACCCCCACAGTGACACACTTCCTCCAACGAGGCCACACCTACTTCAACAAGGCTGTACCTACTAATAGTACCACTCCCTTTGGGGGGCATTTTCTTTCAAACCCCCACAATATGTAAGCGCTTCTACCATGATAGGGATCCTTGCATATGGACTGAGCAGGCCCTTGCTCTCTGTGTCCAAGCCCAGATTCAAGCTTCCCTGGCAGCAACCCCCTTTCCTTAGCCCTAACACCATGCTGCACCTCTCTAGGTTGGACAAACACGCAAGGACATGGAACAGATGAGCTCCTTTATCTCTAAGTCCTGACCAAGCCACTGCCATTTCCTACCCACGCTCCTTGAGGGATGCCACTGTACCAGCCACATTGGCAAGAAGGGGGTGAAAAAAAGGAAGTACCCTAATAAGAAAGGTGCATGAGGCCTGCAGTTTCAACTGTCATTTCCTCCATCTTGAGTTCTAGTTTACCAGTCCACTTCCCATTAACCAAAGCCCAAAGCCCATTTCCCAGCATTCTTTGGGACAGCGTCTTTCCGTTCTACCTCCTTCTTAAGGGGCTCAAGAAGTCCCCCCAGCACCAAGTCCTAGTGACAGAGCTAATGATCCTTTACTTGTCAGGCTCGGGGGAGACACAGCCTCACATTCTGGAACCTCATGGGGCAGAGGGGTTACAGAGAGAGAGAGAGAGAGAGAGAGAGCGAGCTGGTGTTCTCCATGCAGGTAAAACACACTAATTTTTTTTATCTTAAAAAGTTTTCAAAACACTTTGCCTTCCTTCCTGCAGCACTTTCATTCCCATCTCTCAAGGCAGGGATAAGTCACTGTTGCCACCTCCTGAGGACGCAGGCTAGTGCTGCCCCACTTTGGCCCAGGCACTAACATCAAGACAGCCCTGCCCTTTGAGTTGGTGCTGTGCAGATGCAAAACAACTCTTTGAGTGGTTTCAGTGCCTTGATTCTCACTAGGACAAGCAGACCTGGAGAGTACGGCCCCTGCCCCATCTACCCAAGGCAGAATGTCTGCTCAGTGTAGAAGAAATTTATGTGGACCTCAAACATTGTCACTTGGCTTGGGGTGGGAGTGGGGTCTTTTCCAGAAAGCCTGTAGTGAGAGAGGGCCAGACAACCCAGCCAGAATCTCCCTGAGTTTACCTAGGAAACTATTCTCCTGGGCTGAGCTTCCATCATTCCGTGCTGTGTGCTGGGATTTTCCCACAGAGCTAATAGCAAATCAAGGGCTCTCTAGACAAATACTGTTTAGTTCTGTCACCGGTGAATGAGTAGAGACTAATTCATGAGAACCACAAATATCAGGGGGCCCAGGCCCCATTGTCATAGTGGGCCCTCCCTCATGCAGATCCACCACCCTGGGAAAGTATGGGACTGAAGTATGGCTTGGATGCTCAGCTCCAGGCCGGAGACAGCAAGAAGTTGAAATGCAGAGCCGCCTGTGCCCTTATCCTGGTCACCGGATGCCAGCATCTGTTTCCTGACCTGTAAACTGTCATAGGAACTCCTCCAGGGCACTGTGCGAGTGTGGGTAATGTGTGGTTGTGAAGCTCTGAGAATGCTTTGAAGTATGGTGGGAATTATTGCTGCTCAATCTTTATCTGTCCCGTGCTCCCCAGGAGACTTTAATTTTGTTTCCTGGGGGCTTTTATCACACTTAATATAATTTAAGGGTATGCTGACTTTTTCTCTTTTTTGTTTTTCTTTCTTCCTTTTTTTTCATATATACTATATGAACTTGACACAAACTAGAGTCATCTGGGAAGACAGAGCTTCAGTTGGGAAAATGCTCCCACGAGATTGGCATATGGGCAAAACTGTGGGGCATTTTCTTCATTGGTCATTGGTGTGGAAGGGCCCAGCTCAATGTGGGCACAGCCACTCCAGGGCTGGTGCCCCTACATGATATAAGAAAGCAGGCTGAGTAAGCCCTGAGTTGCAGGAAGTCAGTAAGCAGCCTTCCTCCATGGCCTCTGCTTCAGTCCTGCCTCTAGGTTCCTCCAGAGTTAATTCCCAGTCATGAGCCAACCCTCTCTGTTCCTGCAGACCCTCCTGCCAGGAGTGTACGAACTGCCCACATGCCCTCTCTTTCCTCCCTTCCCTGCACCACCCCCAGCTTCTCCTGTGATCCTCCAACATCCTTTTCTATCCTATGATCCTCCAACATCCCTTTCTATCCTGTGATCCTCAAACATCCTTTTCTATCCTGTGATCCTCCAACATCCCTTTCTATCCTGTGATTTTCCAACATCCCTTTCTATCCTGTGATCCTCCAACATCCTTTTCTATCTACAGAGGACTGCTCCTCCCAGCTCCTCCTTCCAGGCTCACTTCAGGACCTGACTTGTAAATACCAGATGCTCTGAGACTTCTTGGCTTAGGATCCCCCCACCATAGCTCTCCTAAAGCGGATCAAGAAGTAGGTAGAGTGGTGCACACCTGTTACTCCAGTACTTGGGGTGATGTGCATCAGGTTTCAAATAAAAATCACCAAAGCTTTATTAACAGCCAGGGAAGTAACTGAACCCTGGTCCTCTGGAACAGCAGCCAGTGTTCTTAACTGCTGAACCATCTCTCCAGGACCATAAATAACACTTTTTTTTAAAGCCATGAACTGTTGCATGCCAAACCCAAAGTAGTGGGAGCAATGTAGCCATGTTCTATCTGCACAGATTTCTTTACTTTTATTTGAAAATTTGCACATGTATAGAATGTATCTCATTCATATCCATCCCTCACGCCCCACTCCAACTTCTGAAAAGTAGCCCATCACATCTCCCTCTCAACTTCATTTGTTTGTTTAATTCATGGAGTCCTATTAGTGCTGCCTATATGTGCTTGGGCTTGGAGACACCCACTGGGGCAAAGGGAACAGTGGCTATACCCCGTAGAAAAGTGACGTTCCTTCCCTCAGCTCCTGGTGTGGCCTCAGGAGCCCCTCACACTGTCCTGCTGGCTTTTTAACTCTCATGCCACTGCACAAGTCACCAAAGCTCTTGTGAGTCCGCAAGCAGCTGCCTTGTCATGTTCCAGGACAGTATTTCACAGTATCCCTCCCCAGCCTCTGGCTCCCATTCATTCTTCCTACCCCCATCCTGCAATGCTCCGAGCCTGGGGGTGGGATAATATAGATGGCCCCTCTACCAGAGTGTCTTATCCTCGGGCTTTATAGGAATGCCTCTTGTGGGATCTCTCTGGAGTCTAGCTTCACGCATGTGGGATTTTCAGCTTGTCCCTGCAATGTCTGTTGTCACAAGGGTTTCTGTTGAAATGAGACAGCGGTCTCACTGTGGTAAGTCATTGGAAAACAGAGTATTTTAGCAGCATTTCAGGTTTCTGTGGATGTTTTATCCCAATAATGCAGCAAAACTTGACAAACACTACTTTCTTAAAGCTTGGTTGCATTGTCAAATCAAACCACACATCACCGGGGGCTGGAGGGATAGCTCAGTGGTCAAGAGCACTTGCTGTTCTTGCAGAAGCCTGGGATTTGGTTCTTTGCACCCACTTCACAGTGTATAATTATCTGAAACTCCAGTTCCAAGGGATCCAATATTTTCCTTTGACCTCTGAGGACCCCAGGCACATATGGGGCACATACGTACATGCATGCAAAACACTCATACACAAAAAAAAATTAAAAATCAAGTTACCCTGCTCTGCGATAAACCAAAAGTGCCCCTACCCCATCTCTCGACTGGGTGTGAATATGTACGGTTGCTTGGTGAATGCTGAGTCGCTGAATTAAGCAGATTTTCTAGTGTTGATTTGTTTCATTATTTACTCAACAACAACAAAAACCCATTTGCCAAGAGAATTTCCTTCCTATGAAAACAGTGCCCACATATAAAGGCTGCTGCCTCACAGCGGCAGCTTGAAGGCCTCCAACACAATTATCTCTATGAGACAGAAAATACCAGATCTTGAGCTACTCAGTGAATTAGAAAAATCTGAATAATTACGATAATAATACCTCTGCCCTTGAAACATTTTCAACCCTATGGAGTGAATTAGATGAACTGAATGCTTCAGATGACCCAAGCTAGCATTTTCTACACTATTTAAAACCTGTGCTGACAGCTGACCTGAGCTCACGGGAGCACATGGACTCTGCACCAACAGTTAGGGAACCTGCATGGCACTAACCTAGGCAGCCTGCATGTATGTGACAATTGTATAGCTTGGTCTGTTTGTAAGACTCAGCTATGAAATGAGGAACTGTCCCTGGTGCTTAGCTGGCTTTGAAGAACCTGTTCCCCATGCTGTATTACCTTGTCCAGCCTTTATACAGGAGGAGAAACTGAGTCTTACCTCAATTTTATGTGCCATGCCATGTTCAAGTCCATGGAAGGCCGGCCCCTTTCTGAATGGAGACCAAGGAGGAATGAGTAGACGGAGAGGGAGTAAATGGGAGTCGGAGTGGGGAGAGGAATGGGAAAAGGAGGGGGGGAGGGGAAACTGTGGTGGGCAAATAAAATAAAGGAAAAATGTTAATAAAAATAAAAAGACATCTGCACACTCACTAGCTCCCAAGCTTTCTGCTCTGGATGAGCTGGAGGAGAGAGAATAGCTAACAGACAATGTAAGGGAAGATGTGGTCTTGAGGCAGGACCTCCCTCCATCCTCCTCAGTGTGGTGCTGTGCCCCATCAAAGCATCATGGAAGAGGCATGGGCAGCCTATTGTGCCCTGAGGCAAAACGCCTAGCACGCAACACACAGAGCCACATCTCTTCTTTAGCCATAGCTTCTGCCCTGGGCGATCACAGTCAAGGTGTATGGGAGTGCACGGGTGATGTATGTGTGAGTGTGAGCGTGTGAAGGAGTCAGGGGCTGGGGTGTGTGCCTGAGTACAAGTCCGCCTGCAGCTTTATTTCCTCAGCCCTCTTCTGCTGCTATCTCTGCACTTGCCTTCCATATCATTCTCCCCACATATCGGTGCCTTCTGTTTACGGAGTTGCTGAAATCCGTATTCCCCTGTTTAAACGCCTCCTGGCCCCCTTTCTTCCTGCCTCAGCCACAGCACTGTGAAGGTTTTAGATTTCCCCACTTGCCCAGCCCCCAGTCTTTAGGAGCCTCACTCCAGCAGAGCCCACACAGGCGGTCTTGAGTCTTGTACCCTGGCAGATCCTTCCTCCCTGTAGTTAAAATTCTTGGGTCTCCCATTCACCTATTGCTAGTTATCTTTCTGTCACCCCATTAGAGAATGTAAGCGCCCCCTGTTGAGAATGTAAAAGGTGGCCTCATTTACCCTGTTCTTGGGTCACACTCACCGGCACAGAGGTACTCGCCCGAAAATCTGCACGAACAAGGCTTAATCCTGCAGACAGTACTGCTGGGTCTGCTCCCTTGATGCTGCTGCGCTATTGTCTTACCTTCTCTGAGCCTCCAGACCTTTCTTATCCTCTCCCCAGTGCCCCCCACCCTTGGCCACGCTCTAGGGCTGTAGGAAGGAACTGGGCTTGGTCTGTGGGGAAGACATCAATTTAACTTCAGATGGCACAGGAAGTGCCAGGTTCATATCCGAGACTTTCAAGATTGCTTCACTGTAGGAATCCAGGAAAAAGGGCTGAGTGGACTGCAAACCTGCCTGCCCTTCCCCAGGGATCTCAGGCCATAAATTCAAGTTCGGTAAGACACGGAATGCGCAATTTCAACCCTCTTGTGCTTTTGCTTGGACTGGCTCCTTCCATCTACATAGCAATTCATCCCTCTTTACGGCATGTATCCATCCTCCACCTACTCCTGTTAAAGAAGTGATGGATGCACAAGGGGTTCTCTTGTTCCCTTTCTTCCACGTGGCCACATGTTGTCCCCTTTACAATAGCCACTCTTCAATTTGCCTTTCGAGCTGAAGACACAGCAGTCCCCCATCAGGTCCCTGTAGCTTCCCTGGGGCCTTTGTAGGACTCCTTTGATGTGCTTTCTCATTTGTTTGAGTACCACAACGAGAGTCTTGCAGCCTTCAATTGAAGGGCCAGCTGGGTGGCCTTGCTCTTTTATGCAGAAGTGTTGAGAAAGACCTGTCAAACCCTGGGGATAATCAGCCTTTATTTCTTCTCATTAAGAGAGATTGTCACTCAGCACAGATGTGGCCCAGGGGACAGCTGCTTCTCCAACCCCCTGCGTTATGGTTACCTGGTAGGTTTGGAATCCAATTTCCATCTTCACATTCCTTGCTTGAAATGGAACTATTGTTGCTTCACAAGCCAGGCTTGTGTATTTTCTTCAAGGAATAGAACTATAACCCAAACATCAAATGATATGGTTTGGAAGCTTGAGGATAACCAAATAATCCTTAGTGGGAGGAGGAGCTAGAATAATAAAGACAGGCTCTTGATCCTTCCATGGCCAAAGGAAGCCACAGAGACATCTTTTTTAACTGTTTATTTGCAGATCATTGTAGATCCACAGGACTTTGCAAAGATAGTCCAGAGAAGTCCTAAGAATGAATCACCCAGTTTCCCACAATCTTCTCCAAACTGGGAACAGCGTAAAAAGCAGAAGTAGGTACTGGTCAGCGTGTGTGTAGCTCTATCGTGTTAGCATGTCTGAGGTTTCGAGGACATTGCAATCTATGTACGGGTCACTTCACAGCACAAGTATCTCTTTCCATTACCTCTTTGGGGATAGGTCCCTTTCTCCTCAAAATCCTAGAAACCACCAATTTGTTTCCTAGCTATTATAGCCAAAGGCAAAGAAAAGCGATACTCAATGTAGCCAAAGATGTAAAGACATACTTCACCAACCTCGCCAATGACAACATACAGATGGCAAGCACCTAAAAAGATCTGAGTGTGCTTTAACCCCTGCACTCGGGAGGCAGGGGCAGGCGCATCTCTGTGGGTTCAAGATCAGCCTGGTCTACAAGAGCTAGTGCCAGGACAGCCTCCAAAGCTACAGAGAAACCCTGCCTTGGAAAAAGAGAGAGATCAGAGTGGCATTGGTCAGAAGATATGCAAGTTTCATCTCTCAGGATGGCTGCAGTCAACACCGCGATGACACCAGGTGACTTGCGTGATGCTGCTTGGAATGAGAAACAGTGCCGTCAATCTGCGATTGATTTTCACCGTTTGGCACTTCTAGTTTTCATTCTGTAATACAGATTTCTCCAAACCCAACAATCCATCTCTACCTATAAGCCAGGCCACCTCCAGACTCAAGGAGATATACAAAATGATGCTTCCCATAGATGGTGTCATCTTGATGAATCTGGAACAGGCCTGGACACTGGACTCATAGCTGATACTGTGGGAATCCTGGAGTTCAGCCAGAGCTGAGCCTCACGGATCACTTGAGAAGCTTTCTGGAGAGGCAGTAGCAGCGTTCCCTGAACACACCATGTGTTTCCTGGGCTCTATGGCTAACCCAAATGTTTCATGGGGTCACCATATACCATGCCTTGAGCATGGGCATTCCTGCTCATGCTGTCCTGATACACAGAAGTCTCAGTCCTCTTCCGCCTCTGTCCAAATAGTCCCGTGTCCCCAAGAGCACCATCTCTACTGTCCCAGAGTCCTGAGCCTCATTCTATCATTCCACGCAACACTGTGAATTTCAGCTTCCTGTGGAAACCTCCCTGATGACTGACCTCTCTCCAAACTCTGGTCCCCAGAAAGTACTTTACAAGGTAAGTCCTTAGCAAGCCTGCTTAAAGCATGGTTTATTCAGCTGCCTTTTGCAACTGCTGAAGAACGGAGCCAGGCAGCCTCGATTCCTGGCCGATGTGACAGGTGGATTTCCGTCTTCATGAGATAAGCAGAGTGCTCCTGGGAAGAACACTCAGCACTACCATAGTTTTTTTTTTTTTATTTTACTTATTTATTTTTTTTTATTTTATTGAGAATAAGAAAAAAAAGTTTCCGCCTCCTCCCAGCCTCCCATTTCCCCCTTTTTTTTTAAATATTTATTTATTTATTTATTCATTTATTTATTATGTATACAATATTCTGTCTGTTTGTATGCCTGAAGGCCAGAAGAGGGCATCAGACCCCATTACAGATGGTTGTGAGCCACCATGTGGTTGCTGGGAATTGAACTCAGGACCTTTGGAAGAGCAGGCAATGCTCTTAACCTCTGAGCCATCTCTCCAGCCCACTACCATAGTTTTTAAACTCAATCCCTGCTCAGCTCTACCACCACTACCCATATGTTGAAGTCAGAACTTTCTGGAGGCTTGAGACAGCCTTCCGCTTGAATGTTGCCTTGAGGAAATGTCAAAATTAGACTAAGAATAAAAAGAACACCAAAAAAAAAAGGGAAGCCAGTAGCTTGAAGTTCAAAGCCAGCTGATACTCACTGCAGGTGGAAGTTCAAGGGCAACAAAGTGAAGGTTCCATCTGGGAAGACAGCTTGGTGCCCATCTGAGATATACCTGCCACTCCAGAGTTCATCTTACTTAGCACATTGAGACCTGTATTGTTTTAATGAATTAAGTACATGCACCCAATCCATGCCCAGAGGGGAAGAAGAGGAAGAAACAGTAAGAATGCTATTGGCGTAAGCACGTTAAAGCTGAAGTTTTTAGGGATAGGAAATAAGAAATAGCATGTGTCCTGGTTAGCTTTTGTTATCCACTTGACACAGTCTAGAATCATCTGAGAAGAAGAAACCTAGCTGAAGAATTACCTAGATCATATTGACCTGTATCCATTTCTGTGGGGCATTTTGCTGGTTGTTAAATGATGTAGGAGGGCCCAGTTCAATGTGGGTTCCACTGTCCCTCAGCAGGCAGACCTGAGCTGTACAAGAAAAAATAGCTAAGCATAACCCAAAAGGCACGCCAGTAAAAGGCATTCTTCCACAGCTTCTGCCTCCAGGTTGCTGCCCAGATTTCCCTCAGTCATGGACTGTAACCAGGGAAGAAACATGGAAAGGAAAGGAAACCGTTTCCTCCCCGCAAATTGCTATCGGTCAAGGTATTTGCCACAGCAATGGAAAGGAAACTAGAATCTTATTCAATATAAGGGGCCACAAACTTTCTCTATAAAGGACAAACGGCAAATATTTTAGATGTTTTTGTCCCAAATGTCCTCTGTTTAGAATATCCAAATCAACACTGTGGTCAAACCAAACGAGATGTAAGCTGATAAGTACAGCCTTGGAAGAAAAAACGAGGCGACAGAGTAGGGGAGCATTTTCTGGGAAGCCCTACACAGTCAGCTCATTGTACGTTTATTATAACGCTATCTTTTCAGAGGAAGGAAATGGCTAACGCAGATGCGGTCCCAGAAGCATTTTGAGGCAGCTAGACAGAACTCAAGGTGAGTGAAATAAAGCTCTCAATCACAGGAAGTCAGCTGAGTCCTGTTGTCTGGCGTCATCAAGGGGCTGTGTGGTGTCCACCTGCTTCAAATACGCCTCCACACCTCTTCCGCAGTATTGAGAGTATGTGAATGCAACTCCGTGTGCCGTCTTGGTACAAGAAACAGCCATTGTCTTTGCCTCTCCAGCAGTCTTGTCTTCGCATATAGGAGCAAGTACCCCACCCCGCCACAGTCCCTGTGTTTCTTTTGAAGTGATTTTCTACGCACAGCTACCTTCAGTAGGCCGAGTAGGAGCAAGTTTTTGAAGAGCAAGGCAGAAACACTTGGACCTCTGCAGCCGGTTGTGAAGACAAGCCTACTGTGTGCTATTTTGGAAGATGTTTTGGGCTGTGCCCTTACTTGAGAACTGGCTTTTCCTCTGCTTGAGTTAGGAACCCACCAATTCCTGTGGTTACTCTGTGAGTCCTCCCCAACACTCCCAAGAGGAGTCATCATTCTGGCTGAATTTTTAGCTCATCTTCTCCAAAACTCAATTCCTGAACCCTATTGTGCAAGATCTCATGACACGACTATGTGGAGAGATGGTCTTTATGGAAGGCATGAAGGTAAAATGAGGTCAATGGTGTGGGTCCTACTCTAGTGTTCTTACAGGAAGTAAACGTGACATGGCTAGAGAGGACGATGACCCTGTGAGAACAGAGGAAGATCGCATCTACACAGCTAGGAAAGAGGTCTCAGGAGAGACCCACACGGCCCATTTCCAACCTCCAGCGCCATGAGAACAGGCCTGGTCTGTGGACCTTTGTTAGAACCGCGGGGGAACTAGACAACGCACTCACCTTTGTCCACTCTCCTGCATTACTGAAGACTAGGGTTTGAATCTCTTCCTCATCCACCTTCCCCACAGCCCTCACTACAATCCCTTGGGCTTCCAGTGCTGCCATTTCCTGGGCTGTGACTTTCCTCCAGGATGCTCTCATGAGGACAGTCTGTGTGAGGCTGTTGTTGAGGCTAAGCCATCAACAGCAATGGCTGTTATCGCTCCTCTCATTCACTACACCAGTGTGTAGTAAGCATCTGCCGTACCCTGGGAAGAAACAGATCCAGCTGACAGTCTCTGCACTTAGTGGCACTTGGTTGGTGGGCACAGCTGCATCTAATACATTCTTGAAACAGGTTTGTAAGTGTCCTCCCAGGTCCTGAACACTTGGAGTGGTGCCAACCATACCCAGCATGGCACCCAACAGTCTGCAGGGTGTTGGCAAGCCTCACAAACATAACATATTTATTTATATGGAGAGTGAAAAGAAGTCTATCGCCAGGTGTGGTGACACATGACTTTAATCCCAGCTCTTGGGAGACAGAGGCAGGAGGCTCTCCATGAGTTTGAGGTCAGCCTGCCTGGTCTATACAGTGAATTTCAGGGTAATCAGAGCTAAGGAGAGAGAGAGAGAGAGAGAGAGAGAGAGAGAGAGAGAGAGAGAGAGAGAGAGAGAGAGAGAGAACAGACAGACAGAGATAGGAAGAAGAAGGAGGAGGAGGAGAAGAAGGAAGAAGAGGAAGAAGAGGAGGAAGGGAGGAAGGGAAAGAGAGAGGAAAGGTGGGAGGGAGGAAAAGAGGGAAGGAGGAAGGAAGGAAAGAAGGGAGGTGGGAGGGAGGGAGAAAAAGAGGGAAGAAGGGAAAAAGGGAAGAAAGAAGGAGGAAGGAAAGAAGATGGAAGGCAGTATTTGTACTCTCTGAGTCCTGCGCTCCTCTGTTGTTCAGATGGACATCTGTAGCTTCCCATTACTGTGTGTGGTGACACATTCACAGCCTCTGGGACCTGGACTCTGACTCCCACAAAAATTCTACACATGCCACCCAAGTCTAATGTATCAGGTCAGAACTCGCTGGGTGGGGCCTGGGCTAAGTGGAGCACTAGCCAGCAGTCTGGTCTCATGACTTCCTGCCAGTACACTCCTAAATACCCTCTTCTTTATGAGAAGATCTCATAAGGTAACCTTGGTTATCACATCTAAGAGAGATGGGCCCCACTCCTGGTCCTTCGCTATGCTGATTTGACCCATGAAATTTTTTCTTCGTATGTGCATCCAGGTCCTGTGCTTTCACGTAGAAGTATTTTCGTCCTTTGCACGAGCTCTTGCTCTCTCAGCTCCTAACATTCTGGCTAGACTGTTAAGTATGGACGCCATTCACCTAGCAAAACAGACTTTGGCAAAAGAAAAGACACATCCCAAAGGAGGCCTCTTGAGGTAGAGGACAGGTGAGCAGGCTATGCATGAACAAAAACATCATAACAGAGACGCGGAAAGGACAGAAGAGTCTCCCATCAGCCCCGGAGAAAGAGAACAGAACCAAAATGCAGGTTCTGGCAGAAGACCGAGAGCCAGGAAGAACCAGAGAAAACAGCCACAACTCCCTTAGGAGCAATAGAACCTCCCCAAGGTGAAGGACCAGGCAGGGATTCCAAGCAGGACAAAATAAAAACCAAACACCGATCTTTGAGAGATTTTCTATCTCCTCTCCTTTGACAATAGCGTGGCAGCAGCAGACAGGCAGGAGTAGCAGCAGGTGTGACCTTCCAGCGTTAAGGCTCTCATTCAGGCTTTGAGGGCCAGGGTGCTTAACTCCATCGGTGCTGCAGCTTTTAGGCTTAGGAAGCCAGGGTGCTCAGTCCTTTGCATCATAAATCCTGCCATTGCAGCTCCTGGGCTGTGGTGCTGGGTTCCTCTTCTTTACCAGCAGTCAGGCGGTGCTGTGACTCCCTAACAAGCAGGGTTACAGCTTGCGATATCAACCGCCACAGCTGCCGCTATCCAGGACATGGCTACTTCACTGATTTTGCTGCTGCCGTGGTCTCTACGGTGCCTGCCATCAGTCACACTCTTGGGGTCCCTCCTGGGCTGCTTTGCCAGTTTTGAGGCTCAGCCTGCTGACCTTCTCTGCTGCATGTCAAGGCTAGCTGGCGGTTCCCACAGCTCTGCTCTGGCTCCTTGTGCAGGGCTATGTGCTGTGTGGTTCCCACAGCTCTGCTTCTTGTTGTGACCTTGCGGTTCTCCTAGCTCTACTGCTTCTGCAGGTCAAAGCGACCAGCCATTCCAGCGGTTCCCTACTTCTGAGCGTTGATCTTCCCACAGCTCTGTCTCCTCTGTGGATACCAAAGTGGCTGTCCACTCTACTGTTTCTGAAGCAAACTGTGCCAGCCCTGCTTACGACTGCTAGGTCACCGCCATTGCCACCATCACCGCCATGTTGCCTCTGCTCCCCCTGCTTCCCTTCTTCATGTTACCAGCTTAGCCCACTCTACTAAAAGCAAACCAAGGAAGCCTCTGGTAGGACCTAATGTTGCAACACCAGGGTAGGAGGGGCATGATGCCTGCCGGTCAACTCACCAAGTGAGCACAATAGCCTGGTTACACAGCCAGAGGAGATGCACCAATAGCAACCAGCTTTGCACACGAACGAAGGCTTGTATGTGCGCCACTCACGCACGGCTTTGCCCCTTCGCACCGGTCACAGAGGCCCTTCTGCTAGGCTGCCAGGGAACACGCTCTCCTCCAATAAATTATTCAAAAATATATACAACTCGCATCCATAATTCAAGCCTTGGGGTGGCAGGCTGACAAATGGTTCTTATTTCCTGTGACATGCGCGTGGCTGAAGGAAGAGCTCCACAGAGGTTTGTCCGGCAGCCACCCCTGCCCAAGAACAACTTGAAAGCTGTCCTGAAAGTTTAGAGAAGAGAAGAAGGTCACCCAGGATCTCTCCACCGCATGCCACCAAGGAAATAAACTTTACCCCGTCCCCGCAGACTTTCTCCAAGGCAAACCAACACGATTGGCCCTGTGGGTATTTTTCTGTAAAGTAGCTGTCATACAGTGGCTATTTTTAGTCAAGCCATAACCTTTCATTAGGCAGAATTTCCATACTTATTTATTTCCCTTTGTGCCACTGATAAAATGCTGCTGAATTTTTACTGCTGTCCTGTTAACCGAGAAAACAAAATGGCTATCCCTGTCCCCAGGGTACTCATTGCCACATTCCCAGAGCCTCTGATGTTTGCATCAACCTTCATATCTATTTCCCTGCCATCAAGGCAATTGGTGTTTACACTGTATTGAGAAGCAGACATTGCTGGACTCTGCCATGGCGGTCTCCAGGCAACAAAGCAGCTAGCACAGGCCACTCGCCCCACCCAGACCCAGCCCTGTGTGTAAATAGTAACTTTTGCCCAAATTAAAAGCTTGCTTGCTCAAGGCCTCCCTCTTTTCCAGGAGGTGCCGAGTGAGAAGTGAGTGACTGAGCCATTGGCACTGTCCCAGCATCAGCTATGGAAGGGGACGATAGTTAGGAAGGGACATTTACCCTCAGGGCTCAGATGAGATGGCCCAAAGGAAGATGGTGGTGCGCGCTTGTTCACAGAGGCACTGAAAGCTTCATTAATATAGAGGTTTATTTGTTGTGTTTATTAAGATAAGGCCTCTCTATAGTCCTGGCTATCCTGGAGTTAGCTATATAGACCAAGCTTGCCTGGAACTCATAAAGATCCTCTAACTTCTGCCTCCCAAATGTTGGGATTAAAAATGTGTACCCCTATACCCTGCTTGGTTTAGCATCTTAGGGGAGTCTATTTTGATTTGCTACTCAGCTCTGACTGGCCTTGAGTCTGCGGTGATCCTCTGACCTCTGTCTCCCAGGCTGCCACACCCCCACCAAACACCCCCCCATCCTTGCACGCCAGCATTCTACGACTGAACAATCTCCCCAGTCCCCAGCAATGCATTTTTAAGCCCTTATGAAAATCTCCTGAATCATAATTATTTTTTAACATGCAGGACTCCCATACACACTCCCTGGGCTACAGGAGTTGTTCCTGTCTCCAAGTCATTTGGGGCCAGTCTGGTGATAAGGAATCAGTACACTCCCTGCACACCTTGGATAACTCCTCTGTGAACATCAGCACCCTGATTCCTGTTTCCCTTTCCTGATCTCCACCTCAGGCTTCTCTGGAGTTCCTTGCTTCTGGCAGGTGTGGCAGGGTCCCCAGAAGGCATTATGTCCTAAAGGGACCGTAAACTACGGAGTCAATAGGAACTCCCCAGCTGACCAGGCTGCAGCGGAAGAAGATACAGAATGGAAACTGTGGGAAGGCAGCAGAGGCTCAGAGAGGACATAATGGAGCCCGGGGAGACACCATCATGGGGAGGGGCAACACCATCGCAAACTTAATTGCTATGACACTTCTGGCCCAAGCTGAGCAAGGACTGTCTTTGGATGTGGGAAGGGACCTTGAGCAACTGACTAGCCTCTCTGCTCCCAATTTTCGCATCCCTGGCAAATACCTGGGATTAGGAACTGAAGGCCAAGGCTACACTGATGATAGCAGGCCCAGCTAAGCCAAAACACCAGCCAGAGCCAAGTGCCCCATGAACAGATACAGCAAAGAAGTTGACATGCAGGCTTCTGCAGGAGCCCTTCTAAAGAATGCAACCCTCCAGACATGACGGTGGCTGGGTGGAGACTACTCTAATCAAGGGGCTCTCAGGTCCAGCTAGATAATGAATGACCTGGGCTTTTCTCTTCACCCCCAGGCCCCTTTACCACCCCACCTGCCATGTTCTCCACTCTGACTCCTGAACCTCCCCTTCCCCATGGACTTACAAATGACTCAGGACAGGTAGCGGAGGGAAAGAGGACTGGCCTCAACCACTTGGCCCTGCACTGAAGTTCCTCCTCTAGCTGTGCAGTCACAGGTAAGTCGCTCAACTCCCCTGAGGCTGTGTGCTTCCCTGCACAGTGACTCACAGTGTATTCGAAAGAAACCTAAATTGCAAGTTCGAGCACAAAAGAAAGGTCTTTTCATGGGACTTGGAGGCTGTGAACGTCCCATCTACAGATTTCCCATAAGCTACAAACTGGATATCAAAGACAACCTGGGTGGAAGTCCCTCCTTCCAATAGACCAAAGAGGAGTGCACTGTCCCCAGACACATTCAGGGGACCTTCCTCCAAGCCAAGGCTTGTGTATGGCCCTGGCGATATTACAGTTTTCTAAGACCACTAACCCCCTGCAGGTGGGGGAGGAACAGAAAAGAAAAACCACTGGACCAGCAGGAAATGAAGGCTGCAATAGTGTACAACTCCCACTCCCAAGACCTGGCTGAACGGGAGAAGAGCCAAACACTTGCCGGGCGCTCCCTAGAATTCCCTGCAGCTCATAAGCTGGATTGAGTGGGATGGGACTGGGGTTGGAAACAAAGCCCAGCTAGCCAGAGATAAGGCAGCCTGGAAAAGTTGATGAGGACAAGAGTTTAGCAACTTAACCCCCGAAGCACTTGCTCTCCTCTGTTTAGATCCCAAACAGAGAAGTCATGGAAATTTGATATGATTTCCTTTTCAACCTTCCAGAAGAGTGCTTTTGACAGTTTGTAAAGCAGTAAAGAACAGAAAAGGAGCCAAAAGAAAGAGCATCTGCTGTGCAACGTTTCAACAAAGAGAGCTTCCAGCAACTCCCTGCCCTCTGACCGATGGAGCACAGCCTCACGCGACAGGCTCACAAAGCTGGGAGTTTTGAAGACTGACATAGCTGTTGATGGCCACACCATCCTGTGCAGTAAGCGTCATCAGGTGCCTTTGGGGAAGGAGACAGTGATGAGTGAATGGCTGTGGAACCTAGAGTTTCAGAATCCAGGCTCGATCCAAGGGCCTGTGGTGGCCTCTCTGGAAGGAGACAGGAAGGGGCTTCATTCCCACTGGACAGTCCCCTAGACTACATACAGATGGATATGGACCTCTTCCATTTCAGCAAAGGCATTTCTTCTTGCTGCTAGTCCTCGCTGTGACAAGGGTCTGAAAGCCAGATCCCAGTGGCTCGTTTTCATCCTGCCGATTCCCTTCCTCTGAGCACCCAGCTAAGGCAGGGCTTCTAACTTACCTGTGTGGAAAGAGCACATTTCCTCTAAGCCTTTAGTCGATCACAAATCAGCAGCCTTGCAAAAACATAATAAAATAAGCTAGAGGAATTAGATGAATAAGAAACTAAACCATACAAAATATAAATTAAAAAATATTAGGTGAACTTCCTCCATTTTTAGGTAATTGTAAATTTGTTGATATTGTGGGAAACAACACAGAAGATCTCCATAATAAGAACTGGCAAACCCCTCACATCGGTGGAGATCTCACAGTGACACAGGCAAAACACAGAAATTCCAACCCCAGGTATCTGGGGATCCTCGGTTCTGGTCCTTAAGCCCTGGAAACCACTAAGCTGCTCTTCATTTCTGAAATTCTCTTTGCAGAAGCATTGCCTGCTAACTTCAGGAAATGGCAAGGAAAAAAAAAGTAAGACATTCAAACTAGAAAGTTCATTGGTCATTTTTTGTTGTGACAAATGCCCCTTCACACACACACACACACTTAACGTAGGTGTCTTAGTCACTGTTCTATTTTTGTGAAGAGACACCACGGCCAAGGCAACTCTTACCAAAAACTTAATTGGGGGCTTGCTTACAGTTTCAGAGGTTAGTCCATTATCATTACGGTGGGGAACATGGTGGCACACACGGCACTGGACACTGGAACAGTAGCTGGGAGCTTCACAACCTGATCTGCAGGCAGAGAGAGACACTGGGCCTGGCATGGACTTTTAAAACCTCACAGCCTACCCCCGGTGACACACTGCCTCCAACAAGGACACACCTACTCAAACACAGCCCCACCTTTGAATTCTCCTGATGCTCAAACACTTCCGCTCCCTAGTAACTAAGCATTCAAATATATGCACCTATGGGAACTCTTCATTTTCAAACCACCACAGAAGGAAGGATTTATTACAACTCAGTTTTAGAGATTTCAGCATGGTCAACTCTGTGACTTTGGGGAGATAGAAATTATGGTAGAAGGCTGACTCACAGCGGGTAAGAAGCAGACAGGAAGAGAAGAAGGGAACAGGGACAAGATAGACCTTTCTTAGGCTTGTCTACAGTCCAATCTGATGGAGACATTCTTTATTGAGGGTCCCTTTCTCCAGATGACTCCAGCTTGTGTCAAGTTAACAACAACAACAAAAAACCTAACCAGCCCAATATTTAAGTTCATGATTTATTATAATTTTGATGTGGGGTATGTCATGGTTTTGATCTGGCTTATTTGTGATCCCCAAAGCTCATTCCTGGGGTAGCAGTATTGAGATTATGCAACCTTCAAGAGATGGGACCTTCCCTTTTATCTCATCATTTCTAAATTATATCCCCCTTTCTTCCTTTAGAAAGAGGTCTTTGAATTTAACTCCTTTATTTAGTTTTTCCCTGACCAATCACCCCTTAAATGATGACACATATCCATAGAATGTGGGCGTTGTTTTCTCTAGACTGCTTCCTATTGTCTGGGGGCACTGACATTTTGGGGGGACCCTGAGAAAATTCAGGTTTCTGGTAAAGTCCTGACTGGAGTATTCTATGAGGCTGGATCACCTTCGCCTGCAGCCTTGAAGCTGTTCTGGACGCAGAATTCTGAGGAGACTGTGACAAAGGCTGGATCACCTGGGCCATCTATTTTCATTTTCAATAAATTCTGGTCCCCTTATACATAAATTTTAAAGGGAGCACACATATCTGTATTAATACAAGTATAGACTGTGTATTGTACACAAGTAAGTCAAAGATGATTTTTTGTTTTGTATTTGAGCAGGTAAAATATACATCACAACATCACATGCCATGTCGTGTTTCCATGTTCGTTTCTTTATGTCAGTAGTCAAGGTTTTCAGGTGGTCTCCCTCAGTCAAACCTGATCCATTTCAACCTGAAATGAATGCACAGCCTCTCGTCTCCTGGGTGGTGTGTGGTGTGTGTGTGTGTGTGTGTGTGTGTGTGTGTGTGTGTGTGCAATAACTTCTTCCTAAAAGTAACTTATCTTTTTTTTTTTCTAAGGCAGGATTATTCTCTTTAGGCCTTGCTCTTCTGGAACTCACTTTGTAGCCCAGGTTGGCCTTGAACTCAGAGATTTGCCTTTCTTTCTCTGCCTCCTAAGTGCTGGGATTAAAGGCACGCACCACCACCACCCAGAAAATTCACTTTTTTTTTATTTTATGTGTATGAATGTTTAATCTGCATGCATGTCAATACATTACACCATGCAATGCCTGTGGAGGTCAGAAGAGAGCGTTAGGTCTCTATGACTCCTGTAGAACTGGAGTCATAGAGAATTTTGATTTTCAATGCAGATGCTGGGAATTGAACCTGGATCCTTTGAAAGGCCAACCACTGCTCTTAACCACTGAGCCATCTCTCCAGCCTGTAAGATACCTTTTGACTACCATTTTAAAGTCAAGACATTTTTTAAATATATATAGTTTAATCCAGCTGTGTCCTAGCAGCTGTCATTTCTTTATTAGAAATCAGAAAATCTAACGGCAACACAATAACATAAAAAATCCAGACTCTCTGTGTATTTTCCATCTTTACATAGTTTATTATATTTTTTACTCTATACCTTTTAAAGGTCTTTATTTTTTTAAACTAATTTTTAATCTTTGACTGTCTCTACCCTTTCTCTTTTCTCTCCCAAGCCTATGTATATTTTTAAACACACTGTTACCTGTTTGGGTTTTATTTTTTTTTTGTCTAGATCTGTCTTTACTAAGCATCTGTACTGTTTTGTTGATCATGTAAGACGAAACTTAAACAGCTATATTAGTCACCCGCATGGTTCAGTGTAGTGCATGGCATTGGTGGCTCCTCCTCCCCTTAGCTCCCTGAGAACTTAGCTTCACAATAGAGGTGTTGGCAGGAGCCACGTTTACCACCCCAGCTCTGGGAAGTTGTTGGGTTCACGATGCCACCAAGTAGTGCACAGCCTGCTACTCATAAACCCCATTTAAGTGTTTACTAGCATTGGTGTGGTGGTGGTGGTGGGGGTCTCTTAAAAGAGCTGCGCTTGCTAGCAGCTAGCACAGAGCCAAGGAAGCCGTCTCCTAAAGGAGTCATGCCTCTGTTTGCTGTTAGAAAAACCATTTATCAGAAAGCCACATTTGGCTCTATATTTGTGTGCTTAGAATCTTTTATTTTTTAAACTTTGTTAGATCTTATGTGAAAATTCCAGCCCCACGTTGTGTGCCATACATAGGCAGAGTTTCTCTGTCTCAGCAGCTGCTCCCAAATAATTATTCAGAGATTTATTATTATTTATAAATGCTCAGCTAATAGCTCAGGATTGCTGCCAGCTAACTTTTACATTTTAAACTAACTTATATAATCCACTCTCTGCCATGTGGCTGTACCTTCTTTCAACATGGCACGTTCATCTTGCTTTGCTCTGCATCTCTGGCAACTCCTGAGACTCTGCCCTTCTTCTTCCCAGCATTCTTTCTGCCCCTAAAATTCTGCCTAGCTATTAAACAATCAGTTTTTTATTAACAATGAGAGCGACACATTTTCACAGTGCACAGAGGATTACTTCACAGCATACACAGTGGCTCTCAACCATCTGAAACTCCAGTGTCTGGGCCTCTGGTATCCTCTTTCTATCCTTCCTGAGTACTACATGTGCCTAGTACCCATGCATGCATGCAGACAAAACACTTGTACAGTTAAAATAAATAATTTTTAAGTGTCCAGCCAGTAGACGAAGGGCAAATTTGGGGAAGTATCTAGAAAGCAAGTATGTGAAGGTGCATAGGACCACTGTCTTAGAGACCACAGGGAGCCCCTGAAGCCCTAAACCCCAGCATGCAGCAAGACTTTAGTAGTCACGTGTGGGGAAACAGCCTGCCAAGCAAACATGTTACAAGCATATGTGTGCCATCTGACTTTCGGATCCTATCATAAAAACAAAACAAATGAGTTCAAGTTAATGAAGTGACTTCCTCTCTTCCCTCCTCCCTGAAGTGTTCACAGAAGGATGAAGACATTGGAAAGCTGCCCCTGAGCTTACACACCAGTATCTGCTACCCCACCCCCAAAGACAGTGGGTGCCTGGAAAGGGGGGTGCTTAGCCAGCTGAAGTAGCTCAGAAGACAAATCTAAAACCCTAAAGAAATCTACTTTCCAGCAGACCCGTGAGACCCCGGATGTTGGACCAACAAATCTCCTTATTCTCCCTTATGTAAGACACATGCAGTTTCTTCACATCCTCTGAACAAACTACACACAGCTCTGAACCCTTCTTCTAGGCTAGAGGGAAGCTCAGTGCTGTGGTTCTGGGGTCTTCCTGCATCCTAGTACTTTGCTAAGGCCCTGGAATTTTTCCAAACTTTGATGATAACGAATGTATACAAAAAATGAAAAAAAAATCATAAATTACCATGAAGAGGACACACCCACCTGTCTCCCAGGTCTAGAAAGAAAGCATCAACAGCTACCCAGGAGCACCCCATGGCCCTCTCCAGTGTCCGATGTGCCCAGTCCCCACACACGACTACTGTCCTGACCCCTGGCTCGTCCCAGTTAGACAGGACCTACTTTGGTGCAGTGACTCAGTGGGCACCCTCCGTGGCCCACTGCCCTGACAACAGGACGCCATCCCAAGAAATGAGTCTCCAACACCTTTTTAAACACCAAAGTGATACAGGAGACCACACAGTTTCCTCCCGCAGATCTGGGATTCAGGACTAGAGCCGCACCCCAACATCTGGGGAGTTGTGCTTCTCCTTGGAAGGGCAAATCCCCTCCCGGTCTTGGAGTCCTCACCCTCCAACAGCCGGAGGCTGGGGCGGGAATCCTGTGGGAACCTCCAGGGTCCTGCAATTTTACCCTCCTATAATTTCCAGAGCCTGTGTCTATTTTGGGCTCTGCTACTCAGAACGTGGACATGCAAGTGCTGTTTCAGAGTCTGCAGACATGGTGGGCCACGGGCCTGGCTAGCCACTCAGAGTGAGTATGTGGGCTTTTTTTTTATTTTTATTTTTTTTAAATCTTTATTATTTTGGGAGGGGGATGGGTGCTAGAGTGCTAGAGATGGAACCCAGACCTTGTGTATGTCAGGAAAGAGTTCTACTACACAGAACTAAACTACACCCTCAGCCCTTGCGTTCATCTTTTTATTTATTTATTTATTTATTTATTTATTTATTTATTTATTTATTTATTTTTCTGAGGCAGGCTTTCTCTGTAGCTTTAGAGCCTGTTCTGGAACTAGCTCTTGTAGACCAGGCTGACCTTGAACTCACAGAGATCTGCCTGCCTCTGCCTCTGAGTGCTGGGATTAAATGCCACTACCGCCCAGTTTTGGCTTATTTTTAATTATTTATTTTTATGTGTATTGATATTTTGCCTGAATGTGTGTCTGTGTGAGGGTGTCAGAGCCCCTGAAACTGGAGTTACAGACAGTTGTGAGCTGCCGTATGAGTGCTGGGAATTGAACCAGGCTCCTCTGGAAGAACATTAAGAGCTCTTAACCCCTGAGCCATGTCTCCAATCCCAAGCTTGTTTTCAAATAAATAACAGAATTAATTTTTAAAATCCTACGCCTTCCCGTTCATTTTAATTGTTGTTTCACTAAAAGTAAAAATACTTTTCACAGTTTGTAACCAAGGGAGAATTCCCTGCATTAAGGAATGCAGCTGGAAGGCAAGAAAAGGCAGTGACCTTCCTCTCCCCAAACTGGGATGTTAGAATACTCTAATATACTCCCTTTCCTGTAATTGATTCAACCCAATGATTGGATTTCAGAAACTTCAAATGCTACTCATTAATTACAATTCTTATTGTAAGCTGATGGGCTTTTAAGTATAATTCCCCTGAAATATAACAAACCCATCTTAGGACACACAGAAGACAATCTGCAGCCTGATGGTGACTCGGACTCCATCCTGGAGAGCCCTGGCAGGGCCAGTTCCCATGCTCTGTGCCAGACTCCTAAGGTTCAGGAGCCAGGGGCTCTCATGTAGGAGAGGGTGAGACCTGACCCTCTGCTGTATCTCGTAGAGCAGCTAAGACTCTGAACCACACTATCTGGGCAGCTCTCATCTTGGTAACTCTGGGCTCCTCGCTGTCAGTGAAACTCCGGAGCATGAGAGACCTGATCGGAAAACTGGGGCAGAGAAGGCGCGGGCACACTCAGAGAGAGGAGATGGGGGACGGAGACACGGGGGCAGGACAGGCATGGTGAAGGGGTGACCCCTGTGGGGTCAAGTTCAGAGCACCTGGTGTGTAGAAGAGACAGTCTATGGGATGAGAACCAGAAAGGTAGAAATAAGGCAGGTGATCTGAGACAATGAGTCATTTTCCATGGCTCTCACCTGCTTGCTCTGTTTAGCTGATTCAGTTCGGCTCGGAGCTGGCTCAGCGATTAGATCAAATCACAGACACAAAGGCCTCTGACTCCCAAGGTGGTTCTTTTATGCCTTTGAGTTCACTGGGAACTGTACAGGAAAAAGTAATCATATTTTAATTCTCAATTTTATGATCTTTAAGCTTGACAAAAGCCAACGGGCAGGAAGGAAAAACGCCGAGAGGAGAATGAATGAGAATGTATGCCTGTGAAGAAATGTAATCACTTTAGAAAAGACTGTGGTCAGGGCTGCCTGTGTGTGTGTGTCTGTCTGTCTGTCTCTCTGTCTGTCTATATCTGTGTGTATCTGTGTGTGTGTGTATCTGTCTGTATCTGTGTGCGTCTGTGTGTGTGTGTGTGTGTCTGCCTGTCTGTATCTCTGTGTGTCTATGCGTATCTGGGTCTGTGTGTGTGTGTGTGTGTGTGTGCATGTATATGTGTGTGTGTCTGTATCTGTGTGTGTGTGCCTATGTGTCTGTCTGTATCTGTGTGTGTCTCTGTGTGTGTCTGTGTGCCTGTCTATATCTGTGTTTATGTGTGTGTGTGTCTGTCTGTCTGTCTGTATCTCTGTGTGTCTGAGTCTGTGTGTGTGTGTCCAGTGCCCAGTCACCCCTCCATGGCCTCGATCCTGGGTCTCTTGAGACTAGGACATACTATGTAGCCCAGGCTGGTTTTGAACTCACATCCCCCCTTCCCAGAGCAAGGATTACACTTGGTGAAAGTGCATTTTTACTCACTTTGTACACCAGCAAATAAGTCTCAGGGGTGTTGGATGATGCCATCAGAGCCAGAGAAGTAAGTATTTGTGTTGGATTATAGATCTGGCATTCTGGCAGCAAAGCCCCCACACTCTGCTACAGTCTTGGCAGAAACATCCTCCTCCTGGCCCATGTTTCCCTTCCCTCCATGCTGGGGATCAGCTCAGAGCTGTGCTCATGCCAGGCCAGTACCCCTGATGCCCCTTGCAGTGCGCTTTGAAGCCCTCCGGCCTCTGAACCAAGCTACCTGGACAGCGGCACCAAGCACATGACCCTGTGTCTTAAAATTAAAATTTAGCTGGGTGTGATGATGCAGGCCTACCTGGGATCTCAGCTACTGAGGCAGTAAGATCGTGAGTTCTAGACTAGCCTGGGGGACTTAGGAAGCTCTCGTTTCAGAGGACGGATGTGGGAGTGCTCCCGGAAGCGCAGTACTGAGTGCTTGCCTCAGCCCTGAGTTTGCTATTCCCAAAACTGCCGGAAAAGAGGAAAACCCTCAGTGTTCTTCCTGAACCTTTGCTTCAGAGACTGTCCTGCCCCCCAGGCTGGAGGGACAGCATGGGCTCCACGATTGGGATCTGTCCCACACGCGTGTGGAATATTTCAGATGACTCATTGTTTATTTTAGAGATGTTTGTGAATTGGGCATTTAGGCCATAATTCATATGGGTTTATTTTGAGGTTTTCTGTTGAAATGGGTGGATAATAACTAGAGTGACCCTGAGAAAAGTTGTAAACACTTGGATGTGATTTCCTGTGGCCCGCGGTCTTTACAGACATTTCAAGGGGGGCTGGTAAAAGGGACAGAGGTCTTTCTCGGAACACAAGGCACGGTGACACTGGCTGTTCTGTCCTCTGTGGGAAGGGCAATTGGAGGGAAGGGGAGCATTGTGTGGCCTGACCCCACCACTCAGAGATGTTTGATCTCAGACAGGTGGCTTCCACAATCTTGGTTTCTCACCCGATAGTTGGGACCAGTTATCCATGCCTTCTCATACAAGTAAAGTTCTCCGCATGTAAAGCTGCAGTCAAAGACAATACAAATCTTGGTGTTGACCCAGCAGGGGCTTCCTAGAAACTGAGGCAAATGTTCTGCTACGGAGCTGGCCCACGCGTTGGTCACTGAACCATACAAGGACAACAGCTGGAAGAATTGCTCGCAGTGCAGGCTCTTGGAACAAGGTGAGCCATGACACCCTAACAATGTCACCCTGATAAAGGTTCCCATAAAGGGATAGTCAGTGGGATGCAGAAAGATCAGGGTAGGCTGCCCGAGAGCAAGGCAGAAGCAACTGAAGATTGAGGTCTACCCCAGACACTTCCCAGCCCCCACAACTCCTTGCATTTTCATTTCCTGGCCTCTGAAGAAGGTATGTGCATTACTGATTATTTTCAAAATCTAAATTTCCCCCCATGATCTCAAACTTCCCTGAATGTATTTCCAAAGTAACTGACAATCTTCAGCTATAGACACATGTAGATGTTTTGAACCTCAGAATGACCTCTCAACAAACATTGGGGGAAGAATGTTGGCATGAGAGCCCACGTGCCTCCTGTGGTTTGGGTTGCTGGAATCTCACTGAAACACTAAACCCACACATCCGTCTGGGTCAGGAGGAACACAGCTCTGAGTCCCACCCAGCGAGTCTAGGACATTCCCAGAGCTTGGGTCTCCACGGGTCGGCCTGGGAAGTTATGATTTGCAATCGTCTCTGTTGTCCGTGGTTTTTTGTTTTGTGTTGTTTTGTTCTTGGCTGTTTCATAATCCAGAAACACAGCAGCCCCTCCTGGCTTTAATGTGGCTTTTGTCTAGAGGGTAACTAGGGAGCCAGTGGGGACTCTCTAATTATCAAACATCCAGGGAACGAACAAAGTTTTAAAAACCAAAATAGGCTGGTCAATGGAGGCCAGTGAAACAGGACATTCTCTCCCCTTCATTAAATTTACCATTCCCAGGCTGGTTTGCCCCAGATCCAAGGAAAGAACCACACTATGTGTAAGGGAACAATCTTTCTCTTTTCTACTGCCTTTCTAAGATGGGGTCTCACGCAACCTAGGCTGACTTCAAACTTCCCATGTAGCCAAGGCCCTCCTGCCTCCACCTGACCCTCCTGCCTCCACCTCCTGAGTGCTTGGATTACAGGAGTGCACTTGCCCGCTTTGTACAGCAGCGGCTGGCGTTGTGGGTAGAGCCTGGGGCTTTCTGTATTCTAGGCAAGCACACCATTAACTGAGCTACCTCCCAGCTCCACAGCTTCTCTTTTGATGATAAGGAAAAGATAAGCTTCTTCGTGGGTTTTAGAGCGTGAACCCATAGGCCAGCATAAAACACATCCTAAGTTTGGTCTCAAATGCCTGACCCAGGAGCTCCTAGGTAGTTTGGTTTGTTTCCTTTTTGTTTTCTTGGGCTGCATCCACAATGCTCAGAGCTAATGATACAGCTCATGTTTGTGAGTACTGAACTAACCATTGACTGAATGGCCTTTCACTGCGTCTCTTTTTAAGACACTTGCTGAATCTGACTGTGAGACCCTTGCGACATACCGTGAACTCAAGTCAGTCGTGAGCACACACGAGCCTGGAACCCTCCATGTTCCATGTTGCTGTTTTCCTTCTCTCTCGGGGATTTTCAAAGCCCTGTTTCAGTTCCTCTTGACATCAATAACTGAGTCCACAGGGCACCTGGTGGAGCAGCCTGGACAGATGAAGAGGAGCGAAGCTGCATGTGGGCTACTCCTGCTGAGGCCCTGCGAGAGGGATCAGCTGCAGGAGGCGTGAACTCCTGTTTGCTGTCATGTCTTGTCCACGGAAGAGACACAGGCAAGACAGCTTCTGTCCGCTGTCACTTACGGGATGATCAACTCCTCGGGCATATCCCAGGAGGCTGGCTCATCTAGAACATGGTAATAGTGCCTAAGGCAAAACCACACTAGCCCAGAGACTGCTCATGGGGGGTTCAAAAGAATATTCCAGCGAGTGGACAGGTCTGCAGCAAGCAGACAAAAGTCAGGCTCCCGGGGACGCTCTGAGGGTTCTCAGACTCTGTCACCACTCCATTCTCAGAGGCACTGTCCTCAGCTAATTGGCTTGTGGGGAGAGTACAGTAGTGGCCCCATGAAGAGCAGAGCATTGGCTCTTCACAGCCTCCCGACGCCATTGTAGCCTTCACTTTGCAGTGCCTTTTTGGTCTTGCCTAACTGAGGGGCTTATGGGTGCCCATTGAGAGGCATTTCCTGTCCCTCTGAAGTCATTGTATGGGAGAGCTCTTCAAGAGTCCTTCTAACCAGCAGTTATCAGGAGACTGAGCAGGCCAGGTGTGGAGGTGGGACCCTAGTGTGTGTACCTACAGCTTAGGCCGCTTCAGACCTCTCCTGATGAGGAGTATTCTGGGATTCCAAAGTTTAGCCTGGGAGTCAGGAATAATGTGGAAAAGTCTAGGGCTTTCATTTAAACTTAGGGCTCTTCGTTACCAAGTGAAGAGGTCCTAACAGCCCTGTGCATAGAGCCTTTTCATCTTCTATCTGAGGAAACAAGGAGACAGCCTTGCACCCAGATATCACTAACTGGACGTCATTGTAGATGCACACCCTACACACACACACACACACACACACACACACACACACACACACCCCAGAAGTCAGGCTGCTGTTGTCACCCTCTGTGGGTCCTCCGTGTTGCCCACAGAGCAACAGCTTCACTGTGATGTTTATAGAAACACGGTACCCCAGGTCCTTCCTCAGATCTCTTGAATTTGCATTTGCAGTTTTTCCACAGAGTCAAGTTAGAAAAGCCCCGCTTCACAGAGCCCTGAGAGTTAGCCCAAGGTTTTGCCCACCACCTCCAGCCTGTGTGAATCCTGGATGATCCGGGCTCTAACCACGCATGTTCAACTCTGTAGCTACTCTGTAGTCTTCCTGTCTAATTATGCGGTGACGTTTGTGATCTTTAGGACAGCCATAGCAGAAACAAACCTCTAACAGGCGTGCTTCTGGACTGAGAACAAGACTGCAAATTAGGAAGCTCTGGGCCCTGATTTCCATGTAGATAAAGAGACTGGCACAAACGACTTTATAGGTAGGTCTCTTGGTGACACTCAAAACTCTGTAGTAGCCAAGTAAATGACCAGGCAAGGGAAAGCCACATAAGGGCATTTTAATTTCCCAGGTCCCACTCCCTCCCTGGTATGACATGGTTGAAGAAAGTCATAGCCCAGCTAACCCTTTCAATCCAGGGTGGGCAGAGAAGTTTCTGGGTGGAGTGTTTGATGTGCCTGGGGATGGCCTAATGAACTGGCCTCTTGCACCTCGCTCAGAGAAAAGCGTAGCTAAAATTCCAGGCTGAGAGGGACACAGGAAACAGCAGGCACCGCACACCTGCAGGTGTGTCTGTGTGTGTTGTGGGGGAGGGTTGGGCAAATGAATATAACAGAATATCTGAGGCCCCTAGTGACTCTGGGGTGAGATTCCTTGCAAAATTCAGCTGTTTAAAAGCAACCACATACATAGGGAGAATTAGGAGGGGGAAAAAATCCTAAAGTAGTTCAGCAAATCTTAAAATAGCTTATGCCTTCATCTGGACTGATCTCAAAGCTCAGACCTGTTCATTAGCAAAAAGCCTCCCACTCTGCAAAATAGCATAGCAGAAATCATGCTGGTATAACCCAGATATCAGACTTTCTAGATAAAGGGCTTCAGCAATTGTTTTTTTTTTTTTTTTTCAGCAATTGTTTTGAATGTGCTGGAAGAGTTAAAGGAAAATGCAGAACAACCAGAAAAGGAAGATCAGAGAAGGGTGTGAACAACTATTGGAACAGAGTATGAAACCAACGAGATGAAAAGAAGCTAAATAGAATCCCTGTACTGAAAAATGTAAGAGTCAAACAGAAAATCGGAACAAGCACACTGAAAACAAAGTCTGTGAACCTGAAAACAGGCTGCTTCGGGCCCTCTAAGGCACAGGGAACATCACCAAACTGTGGAAAAGGAAACAAATACATGAATAGAAGGTGGGAGTGGGCGTGAATGCCAATAACCCTGACACTGGCGGAGTGAAGACGAAAGGATCAGGAGTTCAAGGTCAGCCTTGGTTACAGGGACACTGTCACAATAAAACCAAAAACAAAAGGCAAATTCAGGGAAAATAAATCTACTCGTGAGAACATGAGCTATAAAAATGAAATGTATCTGAAGATCCAGTGTGGGGAGCAGAGCTGTCAAGAGCCAAGTCTTTAGCGGCAACTGAAGTTAAGTTGTTATCAACTTAAAAGGGGTTGTTGCTGTTTTAAGACAAGTTCTCTCTACATAGCCCTAGCTGTCCTGAAACACACTAAGTTGGTCAGGCTGGCCTTGAACTCACAGTGATTCACTCTGCCTCTTTCTTCCAAGTGATGGAATTGAAAGCCTGCACCTGCACGCCGGCCTAAAATGGATTGTTTAAACTTTAATATGGTATATATAATCCTCCAGAGACACTCACATACAAAATATGAAAGAAAATACCAGGTATTAAAGGAAACGAGACAGAGTTTACAATGTATCCCCACCAAAATCAATTAATCAAGCAATCAAGCCCATAACGAAAGAAATAAGAGAGAAAATATTATAAGACTGAGAACAAATTGCAATTGTGTCAACACGAAGGTCTTCCCTACCAACAACTCATTTTATGTACATAATTTACTCTCAGTCCCAAGACAATGTGCTAGTTTTTAATTGTCAAATTATACAACACAGAGTTTCTCCTGAAAAGAGAACGCTTCAATTGAAGAACTGGCTGGACCGCACTGGCCTGCCCGTGGAGAACCTCCTTGTTTACTAATTGATAGTGAAGGGCCTCCCGCACTGTGATGGCAGCAGGCAAGGTAGGTGAGCCTGAGCTGTGTAAGAAGGTTCACCAGGGGGGCTGGAGAGATGGCTCAGCGGTTAAGAGTACTGCCTGCTCTTCCAAAGGTCCTGAGTTCAATTCCCAGCAACCACATGGTGGCTCACAACCATCTGTAATGAGGTCTGGTGCCCTCTTCTGGCCTGCAGGCATACAAGCAGACAGAATACTGTATAAATAATAAATAAATAAATTAAAAAAAAAAAAAAAGAAGAAGAAGGTTCACCAGGAATGAGCCAAAGAGCAAGGCAGTGAGCAGCCTTCCCCATGACTTCTGCTCTGGGTTCTGGTGTTCAATTGCTGCCCTGACATGCAAAAGACAACACAGAACTTTGTATACTTGTTAAAGAATTAACTCACCAAGAAGTTGGAACAATGACAAACAGAGTCATCAATATCAGAGATCCAACAGGCAGAAGTCGAACAGTGATGGAACCGGAAGGAAACAGCAGGAGTTCTCAGGACCAGTTTTCAACAATGTCCTAAAAGAAGATCAGTTAAGAAGATGGAGTGGGTGGGGGAAGAGAGTCCTGCCTGTAATACAAACCCTCGGGAAGCTGATGCAGGAAACCTGGCATTTTGAGGCTAGCCTGAACTACTTAGTAAGTTCTAGGCCAACCTTGTCTACAAAGTGAGACTATCTCAAAAACCAACAAACAAACAAAACAAAACAAAAACCAGCAACCATAAAAAAACCAACAACAACAATAAAAACAGGCAAAACAAAGAAAGGAAGGTGAGAAGTAGGGAGGGAAGGAAGAAGCCAAAGAGAGCAGGAGATAGGCAGGGAGAAGAGGAAGGGAGGCAGGGATGGAGGGGGTGGAACAATGATTTTAGCACACTATAGATTAATTGTGCCTGACAGACACATGGGGAACAACTCACCCATCAAGAGAAGATTTCATTTTCTCAAGACGTCTTAGAATATGCATTAGACCACAAAAGAAATCTTTATAAATTTAAGATTCTATTTAGTCAAAAATTAATCTCAAATAGATCAAAGGCCTAACTATAAGAATTAAAAACTGTTAAACTCAAAGAAAGTTTCATGACACTTTGCTTGGCAATGTTATTTTTGATACAGCATCAAAACCACAAGCAATAAAAGAAAATTTAGTGGGCTGGAGAGACGGCTCAGCAGTTAAAAGCACAAATTCCAAATGTTAGAAATAAAAACAGGGCTTCAAATAAAGAGACCACCACTCCAACGGAAGTGTCTGGACAAACCAAATTAACTTTCATTTTTATTTTATTTCATTTATTTGTTTGTTGTTTGTTTTTCTGAGTCAAAATCTCTCTATTGCAATGGTTCTCAACCCTTTAGTACAGTGCCTCATGTTGTGGTGACCCCCAAGCATAAAATTATTTTTGTTCCTACTTCATAACTGCAATTTTGCTACTGTGATGAATCATAATATAAATATCTGATATGCAGACTATATGATATGTGACCCCTGTGAAAGGGTGTGCATTCCCCCCATAAGGTTTGCATCCTACACATTGAGAAATGCTGGTCTATTATGTAGCTTAACTGTCCCAGGACTCCTTATACAGACCAGACTAGCCTCTACCTCCTAAGTGCTGGGATAAAGGCCTTCATCATCACACCTAGATGCAAAACTTTGCTTAGTCAAGAGAGTGTGTCCAGAACACTGACACACAGAGACAGGAACTGCAGCTGGATTTTATTCTAATGCATGCAAGAGGTTACTGTAACTTTCTTCCCTGTGGCTGGGGTCCAGCCACACAGTCTTTGAAGACTGGTTACTTTTAGAAGAATTGGTATGGGTAAAGGAAATGAAGGGGTTTAGGAATAGGACACTTTAATCAGAAAGTGTAGCAGGGACTTTGTGTCAAAGACTTTACCAGGTGGGCGGGATTAAAACATTTGCATAAAAGCCTTGCAAGGAGGTGATGATAAAAGATTTGTATACTTTGTCCTAAAGAATACAAGTTTTACAGTATCTGATAAAAAAGATTTAGAGTTACTGTTTCTTATAGTTTCCCAAGGGATACAAGTGAATCCCCAGCACCCACACCAGGCAGCCCACGACTTCCTGTAACTCTAGCTCCAGATAGATTCAAGAACTCCAGCCTCTGCCGCCACCTGCACACCCCCCACAAAAACATACACAGAGACACATGAAATTAAAAATAATAATAAAAATATTTTTTTAAAAAATGGCAGCTTGGACTTCATCAGATTCTGAAACTTTAGTGCATCAAAGTGCACAGTCAACAAAGGGGAAAGGCAAAGTCGCAGAACACTAGAGACTACAGGCAGATGACAGATGACATTTTATAAAGGATTTGCATCCGGAATATGTAACAAATTCTACCAGCTCCACAAGGACACAAGCAATCTGATTTGAAAAGTGACAAAGTTCTAAAAAGAAAATCTCTTCTGAAGAAAACATATAGACTCCCAGCGAGCATATGGATAATGGCTGGGGAGATGCAAATCAGAAGCGTGGTGCCTGCCTGTAATCCCAGCATCCTTGAGGACCACGGCAAGTTAAAGGTCCTCCAGGTCTGCAAAGTGTGCTCCAAGCCAGCTGGGATACAGAAAGTGACCATGTCTCCAAAAGAACAGAGAAACCATTCTATTGGTTTGGAACCCTTACAGAATAAGGAGACAGAGGAGCAAAAACATTTTTCTTTGAGAACTAGGGACAACCTTTTCCCTTCTCCTCACATGAAACTGCAGCTGTTGCTTCTGTGGCTGGTCCAAGCCTGAATGATGTCTGCTGTTCTCACATAAGCCCTGTATACACCCTTCCCAGGCCTCGAGGCCCCTGCAGGGCCAGTCCTCTTCTTCAGCTCTGATTATTCATTTTCTAGCTGGTTTCTTCACGCTTTCAGACAACTTCCTTCTTCTCCACCTCCCCTTTCCCTTCTCCTTTTCTTCCTCTTCATCCTCTTGCTCTCCTTCCACTCTTGATTCCAGGGACCAAATCCAAGCCTTTGCACATGCTAAAGACATCTGCTGCTGACTGTGTCCCCAGTCCCCTGTTATTTTATTTTATTTTATTTTCGGTTTTTCGAGACAGGGTTTCTCTGTGGCTTTGGATCCTGTCCTGGAACTAGCTCTGTAGACCAGGCTGGTCTTGAACTCACGGAGATCCGCCTGCCTCTGCCTCCCGAGTGCTGGGATTAAAGGCGTGCGCCACCATCACCCGGCCTCCCCTGTTATTTTCTTTGTTAATTTATTATTTTATTTAGAGTAGTACCAACAAAATTCATTCTACTTCAAACTTCTAGTGATAAATGTTTGGAAATCCAGAATCATCACGACTAATGGACTATACACAGAAATTACAAGAGGTCTTTAAAAATCTCTTACTCTGTGTGTAACAACTGTGCACATTAATGTGGTATGATTTGGTATTCTAATACATGTATATGCCGTGATGAGATCAGGGTCACTGGCATGGCTGTTACCTCAAACAGCGGAGGAATTGTTTGTATTACAAGGCTTCCCATTCTATTAGCTATTTTGACAATTTCACTTAATGATTGTGAACTATAGTTACCTGATTGTAAAACAAAACCTTCGGTGTTATCTGTGTTATCCTGTGCCACCCCTGGGCCTGTCAGTCATACTTTCATCTTCCCCTTCCTGCACAACACCCCAAGTCTGTGGTCAGGCCTGCACTCTAGTTCTTTGAGGTCTCACACATAAGTGAGAACATGTGGGATTTGCTTCTCCACGCCTACCTTATTTCGCTTAACATTGTGTCCTGTAGCTCCGTCCATGTTGCTGTAAATGACAAAATTCAAGCCTTGGTATGGCTGACAATATTCCATTTGGTACATACATGCTATTTCCTTTATTCATGCACCCATCAACGGACCCATTCGCATTCTGTACCTTGACCATGGCAAACGGTACTGCATTACAGATGTCTCTGGCAAACTGGTTTTAAGTCTTTCTGGGGTGTGTGCATGAGTGTGTGTATGTGTGCGTGCATGTGTGTGTGTATGTGTGCACGCACATGTGTGTGTATGTGTGTGTATGTGTGTGTGTGTGTCAGCAGGGTCACACAGTAGTTCTGTTTCTACCCTTACAGGAACCTCCGTACTGACTTCCATAGAAGATGCATTAGCATACACCCCCACATCCCTACCAGCAGTGTGCAAGGGTTCTTTCTTCCCCACCTCCTCACGGGCATCTGTTTGATAACAGCCACTCTATAGGGTAAGATGTCTCATTAGGGTGTTGGCTTGTTTCTTCCTTGTAATTAATTAGTGATGGTGAACATTTTTCTTTTATAGCTTTTGGTCAGAGAGCTCCATGTGTGTACATGCATTTGGAAGCCAGAATACAACGTCACATGTCTTTCTTCATCTCTCTCTACCTTCCTTTTTGAAAGAAGTTCTCACTGAGCCTAACACTCAGTGGTTTAGTAGACCAAAAGGTTAGCAAATCACTGGAATTTTCCTGGCTTCTCTTCCCTAGTGATGGGATATTGGCCACCGAGCCCAGCTTTATTTATGCATGGGTGCTGGGACTATAAGCTCAGGCCTCATGATTACCTGCAAGCACTTTACCAACTGAGCTAGTTCCTTGAGCTCATCGAATGTTTTCTTGTTTGTTTGTTTGTTTTCTCTTTTTATTTATTTATTTATTAAAGATTTCTGTCTTCCCCACCGCCGCCTCCCCTTTCCCTCCCCCTCCCCCAATCAAGTCCCCCTCCCTCGTCAGCCCAAAAAGCAATCAGGGTTCTCTGCCCTGTGGGAAGTCCAAGGACCACCCACCTCCATCCAGGTCTAGTAAGGTGAGCATCCACGAAACTGCCTAGGCTCCCACGAAACCAATAGGTCCAGTAGAATCAAAAACCCGTTGCCATTGTTCTTGAGGTCTCAGTAGTCCTCCTTGTCCGCTATGTTCAGCGAGACCAGTTTTGACCCAGGCTTTTTCAGACCCAGGCCAGCTGGCCTTGGTGAGTTCCTGATAGAACATCCCCATTGTCTCAGTGTATGGGTGCACCCCTCGCGGTCCTGAGTTCCTTGCTTGTGCTCTCTCTCCTTCTGCTCCTGATTTGGACCTTGAGATTTCAGTCCGGTGCTCCAATGTGGGTCTCTGTCTCTGTCTCCTTTCATCGCCTGATGAAGTTTAATATTCAGGAGGATGCCTATATGATTTTCTTTGGGTTCTCCTTCTTATTTAGCTTCTCTAAGAACCCGAATTATAGGTTCAATGTCCTTTATTTATGGCTAGAAACCAAATATGAGTGAGAACATCCCATGTTCCTCTTTTTGGGTCTGGCTTACCTCACTCAGGATGGTGTTTTCTATTTCCATCCATTTGCCTGCAAACTTCAAGAAGTCCTTGTTTTTTACTGCTGAGTAGTACTCTAATATGTATATATTCCATACTTTCTTCATCCATTCTTCAATTGAAGGGCATCTAGGTTGTTTCCAGGTTCTGGCTATTACAAACAATGCTGCTATAAACATAGTAGAGCATATACGTTTGTTGTGTGATAAGGCCTCTCTTGGGTATATTCCCAAGAGTGGTATTGCTGGGTCCATGGGTAGGTTGATCCCAAATTTCCTGAGAAACCTCCACACTGCTTTCCAGAGTGGTTGCACAAGTTTGCATTCCCACCAGCAATGGATGAGTGTACCCCTTTCTCCACAACCTCTCCAGCAAAGGCTATCATTGGTGTTTTTGATTTTCGCCATTCTGACAGGTGTAAGATGGTATCTTAAAGTTGTCTTGATTTGCATTTCCCTGATCGCTAAGGAAGTTGAGCATGACCTTAGGTGTCTTTTGGCCATTTGAACTTCTTCTGTTGAGAGATCTCTGTTCAACTCAGTGCCCCATTTTATAATTGGGTTGATTAGCCTTTTACGGTCTAGTTTCTTGAGTTCTTTATATATTTTGGAGATCAGACCTTTGTCAGTTGTGGGGTTGGTGAAGATCTTCTCCCAGTCAGTGGGTTGCCTTTCTGTCTTAGCAACAGTGTCCTTTGCTTTACAGAAGCTTCTCAGTCTCAGGAGGTCCCATTTATTCAATGAGGCCCTTACTGTCTGTGCTGCTGGGGTTATACGTAGGAAGTGGTCTCCTGTGCCCACGTGTTGTAGAGTACTTCCCACTTTCTCTTCAATCAGGTTCAGTGTGTTTGGACTGATATTGAGGTCTTTCACCCACTTGGACTTGAGTTTTGTGCATGGTGATAGATATGGGTCTATTTTCATTCTTCTACAGATTGACATCCAGTTTTGCCAGCACAATTTGTTGAAGATGCTCTCTTTTTTCCATTGTATACTTTTAGCTCCTTTATCGAAAATCAGGTGTTCATATGTTTGTGGGTTAAAGTCAGGGTCTTCTATTCGATTCCATTGGTCGACTTCTCTGTTTTTATGCCAATACCAAGCTGTTTTCAATACTGTAGCTCTGTAATAGAGTTTGAAGTCAGGGATGGTAATGCCTCCAGACGTTCCTTTATTGTATAAGATTGTTTTGGCTATCCTGGGTTTTTTGTTTTTCCATATAAAGTTGATTATTGTCTTCTCCAGATCTGTGAAGAATTTTGATGGGATTTTGATGGGGATTGCATTGAATCTATAGATTGCTTTTGGTAGAATTGCCATTTTTACTATGTTGATCCTCCCAATCCAAGAGCAAGGGAGGTCCTTCCATTTTCTGGTGTCCTCCTCTATTTCTTTCTTCAAAGACTTGAAGTTCTTGTCAAATAGATCTTTCACTTCCTTGGTCAGGGTTACCCCAAGATATTTTATGCTCTTTGTGGCTATCGTGAAAGGTGATGCTTCTGTGATTTCCCTCTCTGTTTCCTTATCCTTAGTGTATAGGAAGGCAACTGATTTTTTGGAGTTGATCTTGTATCCAGCCACGCTACTAAAGGTGTTTATCAGCTGTAGGAGTTCTTTGGTAGAATTTTTGGGGTCGCTTATGTATACTATCATGTCATCTGCAAATAACGAAAGCTTAACTTCTTCCTTTCCAATACGAATCCCCTTGATCCCCTTATGTTGTCTTATTGCTATTGCTAGAACTTCAAGCACTATATTGAAGAGGTATGGAGAGAGTGGACATCCTTGTCTTGTTCCTGATTTTAGTGGGATGGCTTTGAGTTTTTCTCCATTTAATTTAATGTTAGCTGTCGGTTTGCTGTAGATAGCTTTTATTATATTTAGGTATGACCCTTGTATCCCTATTCTCTCCAAGACCTTTATCATAAAGGGGTGTTGAATTTTGTCGAATGCTTTTTCCGCATCTAATGAAATGATCATATGGTTTTTTTCTTTCAGTCTATTTATATGGTGGATTACATTGATAGATTTGCGTATGTTGAACCAGCCCTGCATCTCTGGGATGAAGCCTACTTGATCATAATGGATAATTTTTCTGATGTGTTCTTGAATTCGGTTTGCCAGTATTTTATTGAGAATTTTTGCGTCGATATTCATGAGTGAGATAGGCCTGTAATTCTCTTTCTTGGTTGGGTCTTTGTGTGGTTTTGGTATCAGGGTAACTGTAGCTTCATAAAAGGAATTTGGCAATGACTTTTCTGTTTCTATATTGTGAAATACGTTAAGGAGTATAGGTATTAGCTCTTCTTGGAAGTTCTGGTAGAATTCTGCGTTGAACCCATCTGGTCCTGGGCTTTTTTTGGAAGGGAGATTTTTGATAACAGTTTCTAGTTCTTCGCGACTAACAGGTCTATTTAGATCATTCACCTGGTCTTGGTTTAGCTTTGGTATATGGTACTTATCTAAAAAAATGTCCATTTCTTTTGCATTTTCCAGTTTTGTGGCATACAGGCTTTTGTAGTAAGATCTAATGATTCTCTGAATTTCCTCTGTGTCTGTGGTTATGTCCCCCCTTTCATTTCTGATTTTATTTATTTGCGTGTTCTCTCTGTGTTGTTTAATTAGTTTGGATAGGGGTTTGTCGATCTTGTTGATTTTCTCCAAGAACCAACTTTTTGTTTCATTGATTCTTTGGACTGTTTTCTGTGTTTCTATTTTGTTGATTTCCGCCCTCAGTTTGATTATTTCTAGTCTTCTACTCCTCCTGGGCACGTCTGCTTTTCTTTTTTTTCTAAAGCTTTCAGGTGTGCTGTTAAGTCACCAATGTATGCTTTCTCCGTTTTCTTTAAGTGGGCACTTAGTGATATGAACTTTCCTCTTAGCACTGCTTTCATCGTGTCCCATAGGTTTGAGTATGTTCTCTCTTTATTTTATTAAATTCAAGGAAGACTTTAATTTCTTTCTTAATTTCTTCCTTGACCCAGGTGTGGTTCAGTAGTTGGCTGTTCAGTTTCCATGAGTTTGTCGGCTTTCTGGGGGTAGTATTGTTGTTGTCTTCTAACTTTAATCCGTGGTGATCTGGTAAGACACAGGTGGACACTGATATTCTTTTGTATCTGTAGAGGTTTCCTTTGTTTCCAAGTATGTGGTCAATTTTCGAGAAGGTTCCATGAGCTGCAGAGAAGAAGGTATATTCTTTCCTATTTGGGTGGAGTGATCTATAGATGTCTGTTAAGTCCA